>NC_088224.1:97551571-97716010 GCF_036934945.1 Oncorhynchus masou masou
TATGCGTTCTCTGGAATATAATGGGCTCTATGCGTTCTCTGGAATATAATGGGCTCTATGCGCTGGTTCTCTGGAATATAATGGGCTCTATGCGTTCACTGGAATATAATGGGCTCTATGCGTTCTCTGGAATATAATGGGCTCTTCGTTCTGGAATATAATGGGCTCTATGCGTTCTCTGGAATATAATGGGCTCTATGCGTTTCTGGAATATAATGGGCTCTGTTCTCTGGAATATAATGGGCTCTATAATAATGGGCTCTATCTCTGGAATATAATGGGTTCTCTGGAATATAATGGGCTCTATGCGTTCTCTGGAATATAATGGGCTCTGGAATATAATGGGCGTTCTCTGGAATATAATGGGCTCTATGCGTTCTCTGGAATATAATGGGCTCTATGCGTTCTCTGGAATATAATGGGCTCTATGCGTTCTCTGGAATATAATGGGCTCTATGCGTTCTCTGGAATATAATGGGCTCTATGCGTTCTCTGGAATATAATGGGCTCTATGCGTTCTCTGGAATATAATGGGCTCTATGCGTTCTCTGGAATATAATGGGCTCTATGCGTTCACTGGAATATAATGGGCTCTGGAATATAATGGGCTCTATGCGTTCTCTGGAATATAATGGGCTCTATGCGTTCTCTGGAATATAATGGGCTCTATGCGTTCTCTGGAATATAATGGGCTCTATGCGTTCTCTGGAATATAATGGGCTCTATGCGTTCACTGGAATATAATGGGCTCTATGCGTTCTCTGGAATATAATGGGCTCTATGCGAATATTCTCTGGAATATAATGGGCTCTATATGCGTTATCTGGAATATAATGGGCTCTATGCGTTCTCTGGAATATAATGGGCTCTATGCGTTCACTGGAATATTGGGCTCTGGAATATAATGGGCTCTATGCGTTCTCTGGAATATAATGGGCTCTATGCGTTCATGCGTTCTCTGGAATATAATGGGCTCTATAAGTTATCTGGAATATAATGGGCTCTATGCGTTCTCTGGAATATAATGGGCTCTATAAGTTCTCGTTCTCTGGAATATAATGGGCTCTATGCGTTCTCTGGAATATAATGGGCTCTATGCGTTCTCTGGAATATAATGGGCTCTATGCGTTCTCTGGAATATAATGGGCTCTATGCGTTCTCTGGAATATAATGGGCTCTGGAATATAATGGGCTCTATGCGTTCACTGGTTCTCTGGAATATAATGGGCTCTATGCGTTCTCTGGAATATAATGGGCTCTGGAATATAATGGGCTCTATGCGTTCTCTGGAATATAATGGGCTCTATGCGTTCTCTGGAATATAATGGGCTCTGTTCTCTGGAATATAATGGGCTCTATGCGTTCTCTGGAATATAATGGGCTCTATGCGTTCTCTGGAATATAATGGGCTCTATGCGTTCTCTGGAATATAATGGGCTCTATGCGTTCTCTGGAATATTGGGCTCTGGAATATAATGGGCTCTATGCGTTCACTGGAATATAATGGGCTCTATGCGTTCTCTGGAATATAATGGGCTCTATGCGTTATCTGGAATATAATGGGCTCTATGCGTTCTCTGGAAAATAATGGGCTCTATAATAATGGGCTCTATGCGTTCTCTGGAATATAATGGGCTCTGTTCACTGGAATATAATGGGCTCTATGCGTTCTCTGGAATATAATGGGCTCTATGCGTTCTCTGGAATATAATGGGCTCTGCGTTCTCTGGAATATAATGGGCTCTATGCGTTCTCTGGAATATAATGCGTTCTCTGGAATATAATGGGCTCTATGCGTTCTCTGGAATATAATGGGTTCTCTGGAAATATAATGGGCTCTATCACGTTATATAATCTGTTCTCTGGAATATAATGGGCTCTATGCGTTCTCTGGAATATAATGGGCTCTATGCGTTCACTGGAAAATAATGGGCTCTATGCGTTCACTGGAATATAATGGGCTCTATGCGTTCTCTGGAATATAATGGGCTCTATGCGTTCTCTGGAATATAATGGGCTCTATGCGTTCTCTGGAATATAATGGGCTCTATGCGTTCTCTGGAATGTAATGGGCTCTATGCGTTCTCTGGAATATAATGGGCTCTATGCGTTTCTGGAATATAATGGGGAATATAATGGGCTCTATGCGAATATTCTCTGGAATATAAATGGGAATATAATGGGCTCTATGCTGGAATATTCTCTGGAATATAATGGGCTCTATGCGTTCTCTGGAATATAATGGGCTCTATGCGTTCTCTGGAAAATAATGGGCTCTATGCGTTCTCTGGAATATAATGGGCTCTATGCGTTCTCTGGAATATAATGGGCTCTATGCGTTCTCTGGAATATAAATGCGTTCACTGGAATATAATGGGCTCTATGCGTTCTCTGGAATATAATGGGCTCTATGTTCTCTGGAAAATAATGGGTTCTGGAATATAATCTGGAAATATAATGGGCTGGAATATAATCTATGCGTTCTCTGGAATATAATGGGGGCTCTATGCGTTCTCTGGAATATAATGGGCTCTATGCGTTCTCTGGAATATAATGGGCTCTATGCGTTCTCTGGAATATAATAATGGGCTCTATGCGTTCTCTGGAATATAAATGCGTTCTCTGGAATATAATGGGCTCTATGCGTTCTCTGGAATATAATGGGCTCTATGCGTTCTCTGGAATATAATGGGCTCTATGCGTTACTGAATATAATGGGCTCTATGCGTTCTCTGGAATATAATGCGTTCTCTGGGCTCTATGCGTTCACTGGAATATAATGGGCTCTATGCGTTCTCTGGAATATAATGGGCTCTATGCGTTCTCTGGAAAATAATGGGCTCTATGCGTTCACTGGAATATAATGGGCTCTGTTCCTGGAATATAATGGGCTCTATGCGTTCTCTGGAAAATAATCTCTGGAATATAATGGGCTCTATGCGTTCTCTGGAATATAATGGGCTCTATGCGTTCTCTGGAAAATAATGGGCTCTATGCGTTCTCTGAATATAATGGGCTCTATGCGTTCGTTCTCTGGAATATAATAATGGGCTCTATGCGTTCACTGGAATATAATGGGCTCTATGCGTTCTCTGGAATATAATGGGCTCTATGCGTTCTCTGGAATATAATGGGCTCTATGCTGGAATATAATGGGTTCACTGGAATATAATGGGCTCTATGCGTTCACTGGAAAATAATGGGCTCTATGCGTTCTCTGGAAAATAATGAAAATAATGGGCTCTATGCGTTCACTGGAATATAATGGGCTCTATGCGTTCACTGGAATATAATGGGCTCTATGCGTTCTCTGGAATATAAATGGGCTCTGGAATATAATGGGCTCTATGCGTTCGAATATTCTACTGGAATATAATGGGCTCTATCGTTCCTGGAATATAATGGGCTCTGGGTTCGTTCACTGGAATATAATGGGCTCTATCGTTCTGGAATATAATGGGCTCTATGGAATATAATGGGCTTCTCTGGAATATAATGGGCTCTATGCGTTCTCTGGAATATAATGGGCTCTATGCGTTCTCTGGAATATAATGGGCTCTATGCGTTCACTGGAATATAATGGGTTCTCTGGAATATAATGGGCTCTATGCGTTCTCTGGAATATAATGGGCTCTATGCGTTCTCTGGAATATAATGGGCTCTATGCGTTCTCTGGAATATAATGGGCTCTATGCGTTCTCTGGAATATAATGGGCTCTATGCGTTCTCTGGAATATAATGGGCTCTGCGTTCTCTGGAATATAATGGGCTCTATGCGTTCTCTGGAATATAATGGGCTCTATGCGTTCTCTGGAATATAATGGGCTCTATGCGTTCTCTGGAATATAATGGGCTCTATGCGTTCTCTGGAATATAATGGGCTCTATGCGTTCTCTGAATATAATGGCCTCTATGCGTTCTCTGGAATATAATGGGCTCTATGCATTCTCTGGAATATAATGCAACTAGGTGGGAGGGTAGTTCAATCCACGCGCTACCTTCCACGTCATTCTTTATTTTCCTTAGAACAGCCAGTCAGGAATTATGAATGCCTTCTCTTCAATGTCCAAGATGGAACCAATGCCTCTGCATTCCCATTAGAATCAATTTAGGCATTTTGCTAACAGTTATCTATAAATTGATCCAACTAAGTGTTCCTCCCACTGAGACTGTTGCACGTGAACTGGAGTCTGAGCAATGAATAAAATTGACAATGTTTTTTATTTGATTTTTTAGATGAAATTGGACACAGTTCTTTCAGAGAGATGATACTTTCAAGCTTGCAAGGCACATTTTGGGGGATATTTACAAGATGTAAAACGCTTCCCGCTGTCCTGGGCAATCTCAGTCCTCGGGTCCCTGATTGATGTCACACTTTTCCCACATCCCTAGCAAACACAGCTGATTAAACTAATTGCATTTTTAACTGAAGATCATGATTAGTTAATTATTGGTGTGTTAGCTGGGGCTGGGTGCAAAGCTGGGACACCAATCTGGCGCCCGAGGACTGGAGTTGCCCAGGTCTGAGTCTATATAGACTGTATAGTTCTACGGACGAGGAATATGCTGTAACATCTTAAAACATATGGCCACCACCTGTCCTTTGCTCTCTGGGACAGGCTTTTAGTCTATAAAGACAGATGTGTGTGTCTCTTCCTGCCTGCCTGCCATCTCCGCTGCACCACTGTCCACAATCAGGCAGAAACATGGTAAGAACATCTCCCCTCTCCCTTCGTCCCTCTTCCATCTCCCCTCTTCCCTCTCCCCTCTCCCTTCTTCCCTCTTCCATCTCCCCTCTCCCCTCTTCCATCTCCCCTCTCCCCTCTCCCCTCTTCCATCTTCCCTCTCCCCTCTCCCCTCTTCCATCTCCCCTCTCCCCTCTTCCCTCTCCCCTCTCCCCTCTCCCCTCTTCCATCTCCCCTCTTCCCTCTCCCCTCTCCCCTCTTCCATCTCCCCTCTCCCCTCTTCCCTCTCCCCTCTCCCCTCTCCCCTCTTCCATCTCCCCTCTCCCCTCTCCCCTCTTCCATCTCCCCTCTTCCCTCTCCCCTCTCCCTTCTTCCCTCTTCCATCTCCCCTCTCCCTTCGTCCCTCTTCCATCTCCCCTCTTCCCTCTCCCCTCTCCCTTCTTCCCTCTTCCATCTCCCCTCTCCCTTCGTCCCTCTTCCATCTCCCTCTCCCTCTTCCCTCTCCCCTCTCCCTTCTTCCCTCTTCCATCTCCCCTCTCCCTTCGTCCCTCTTCCATCTCCCCTCTCCCCTCTTCCCTCTCCCTTCTTCCCTCTTCCATCTCCCCTCTTCCCTCTCCCCTCTCTCCTCTCTCCTCTCCCCTCTCCCCTCTCCCCTCTCCCTTCTTCCCTCTTCCCTCTCCCCTCTCCCTTCTTCCCTCTCCCATCTCCTCTCTCCTCTCCCTTCTTCCCTCTTCCCTCTTCCCTCTTCCCTCTCCCCTCTCCCCTCTCCCTTCTTCCCTCTCCCATCTCCTCTCTCCCCTCTCCCCTCTCTCCTCTCTCCTCTCCCTTCTTCCCTCTTCCATCTCCCCTCTCCCTTCTCCCTCTCCCATCTCCTCTCTCCCCTCCCCTCTCTCCTCTCTCCTCTCCCTTCTTCCCTCTTCCATCTCCCCTCTCCCTTCTTCCCTCTCCCATCTCCCCTCTCCCTTCTTCCCTCTCCCCTCTCTCCTCTCTCCTCTCCCTTCTTCCCTCTTCCATCTCCCCTCTCCCTTCTTCCCTCTCCCATCTCCTCTCTCCCCTCTCCCCTCTCTCCTCTCTCCTCTCCCTTCTTCCCTCTTCCATCTCCCCTCTCCCTTCTTCCCTCTTCCATCTCCCTCTCCCTTCTTCCCTCTCCCATCTCCTCTCTCCCCTCTCTCCCCTCTCCCTCTCTCCTCTCTCCTCTCCCTTCTTCCCTCTTCCCTCTCCCCTCTCCCTTCTTCCCTCTTCCCTCTCCCCTCTCTCCTCTCTCCTCTCCCTTCTTCCTCTTCCATCTCCCCTCTCCCTTCTTCCCTCTTCCATCTCCCCTCTCCCCTCTCTCCTCTCTCCTCTCCCTTCTTCCCTCTTCCCTCTCCCCTCTCCCCTCTCCCTTCTTCCCTCTTCCATCTCCCCTCTTCCCTCTCCCCTCTCTCCTCTCCCCTCTCCCTTCTTCCTTCTTCCATCTCCCCTCTTCCCTCTCTCCTCTCTCCTCTCTCCTCTCTCCTCTCCCCTCTCCCTTCTTCCCTCTTCCATCTCCCCTCTCCCCTCTTCCCTCTCCCCTCTCCCTTCTTCCCTCTTCCATCTCCCCTCTTCCCTCTCCCCTCTCTCCTCTCCCTTCTTCCTTCTTCCATCTCCCCTCTTCTTCCCCTCTCCTCTCCTCTCTCCTCTCTCCTCTCCCCTCTCCCTTCTTCCCTCTTCCATCTCCCCTCTCCCCTCTTCCCTCTCCCCTCTCCCTTCTTCCCTCTTCCATCTCCCCTCTTCCCTCTCTCCTCTCCCCTCTCCCCTCTCCCCTCTCCCTTCTTCCCTCTTCCCTCTCCCCTCTCCCTTCTTCCCTCTCCCATCTCCTCTCTCCTCTCTCCCCTCTCTTCCCTCTTCCCTCTCCCCTCTTCCCCTCCCTTCTTCCCTCTCCCATCTCCTCTCTCCCCTCTCCCCTCCCCCTCCCTCCTCTCCTCTCCCTTCTTCCCTCTTCCATCTCCCCTCTTCCCTCTCTCCTCTCTCCTCTCCCCTCTCCCTTCTTCCCTCTTCCCTCTCCCCTCTCCCTTCTTCCCTCTCCCCTCTCCCATCTCCTCTCTACCCTCTCCCTTCTTCCCTCTCCCCTCTCCCTTCTTCCCTCTCCCCTCTCCCCTCTCCCTTCTTCCCTCTTCCATCTCCCCTCTTCCCTCTCCCCTCTCTCCTCTCCCCTCTCCCTTCTTCCTTCTTCCATCTCCCCTCTTCCCTCTCTCCTCTCTCCTCTCCCCTCTCCCTTCTTCCCTCTTCCATCTCCCCTCTTCCCTCTCCCCTCTCCCTTCTTCCCTCTTCCATCTCCCCCTCCCCTCTTCCCTCTCCCTCTCCCTTCTTCCCTCTTCCATCTCCCCTCTTCCCTCTCCTCCCCTCTCTCCCTCTCCCTCTCCCTTCTTCCCTCTTCCATCTCCCCCTCTTCCCTCTCTCCCTCTCCTCTCTCCCCTCTCCCCCTCTCCCTTCTTCCCCTCTTCCCTCTCCCCTCTCCCTTCTTCCCTCTCCCATCTCCTCTCTCCTCTCCCTTCTTCCCTCTTCCCTCTTCCCTCTCCCTTCTTCCCTCTCCCATCTCCCCTCTCTCCTCCCCCTCCCTTCTTCCCTCTTCCATCTCCCCTCTTCCCTCTCTCCTCTCTCCTCTCCCCTCTCCCCTCTCCCTTCTTCACCCTTCCCTCTCCCCTCTCCCTTCTTCCCTCTCCCCTCTCCCATCTCCTCTCTACCCTCTCCCTTCTTCCCTCTCCCCTCTCCCTTCTTCCCTCTCCCCTCTCCCATCTCCCCTCTCCCCTCTCCCTTCTCCCCTCTCCCATCTCCTCTCTCCCCTCTCCCTTCTTCCCTCTCCCTTCTTCCCTCTCCCCTCTCCACTCTTCCCTCTTCCCTCTCCCCTCTTCCCTCTCCCCTCTCCCTTCTTCCCTCTTCCATCTCCCCTCTCCCATCTCCTCTCTCCCCTCTCCCTTCTTCCCTCTTCCATCTCCCCTCTCCCATCTCCTCTCTCCCCTCTCCCTTCTTCCCTCTTCCATCTCCCCTCTCCCTTCTCCCCTCTCCCCTCTCCCCTCTCCCCTCTTCCCTCTCCCCTCTCTCCTCTCTCCTCTCCCTTCTTCCCTCTTCCATCTCCCCTCTCCCATCTCCTCTATCCCCTCTCCCCTCTCCCCTCTCTCCTCTCTCCTCTCCCTTCTTCCCTCTTCCATCTCCCCTCTCCCTTCTTCCCTCTCCCCTCTCTCCTCTCTCCTCTCCCTTCTTCCCTCTTCCATCTCCCCTCTCCCATCTCCTCTCTCTCCCCTCTCCCTCTCTCCTCTCTCCCTCTCTCCTCTCCCTTCTTCCCTCTTCCATCTCCCCTCTCCCTTCTTCCCTCTCCCCTCTCCCATCTCCTCTCTCCCCTCTCCCCTCTCCTCTCTCCTCTCCCTTCTTCCCTCTTCCATCTCCCCTCTCCCTTCTTCCATCTCCCCTCTCCCTTCTTCCCTCTTCCATCTCCCTCTCCCTTCTTCCCTCTCCCCTCTCCCTTCTTCCCTCTTCCATCTCCCCTCTTCCCTCTCCCCTCTCCCTTCTCCCTCTCCCCTCTCCCCTCTCCCCTGTCCCCTCTCCCTTCTTCCCTCTCCCCTGTCCCCTCTCCCCTCTTCCATCTCCTCTCTTCCCTCTCCCCTGTCCCCTCTCCTCTCTCCCCTCTCCCCTGTCCCCTCTTCCCTCTCCCCTGTCCCCTCTCCCTTCGTCCCTCTTCCCTCTCCCCTGTCCCCTCTCCTCTCTCCCCTCTCCCCTGTCCCCTCTTCCCTCTCCCCTGTCCCCTCTCCCTTCGTCCCTCTTCCATCTCCCTGTCCCCTCTTCCCTCACCCCTGTCCCCTCTCCCTTCGTCCCTCTTCCCTCTCCCCTGTCCCCTCTCCTCTCTCCCCTCTCCCCTGTCCCCTCTTCCCTCTCCCCTGTCCCCTCTTCCCTCTCCCCTGTCCCCTCTCCCTTCATCCCTCTTCCATCTCCCCTGTCCCCTCTTCCCTCACCCCTGTCCCCTCTCCCTTCGTCCCTCTTCCCTCTCCCCTGTCCCCTCTTCCCTCTCCCCTGTCCCCTCTCCCTTCGTCCCTCTTCCATCTCCCCTGTCCCTCTTCCCTCTCCCCTGTCCCCCTCCCTTCGTCCCTCTTCCCTCTCCCCTGTCCCCTCTCCTCTCTCCCCTCTCCCCTGTCCCTTCTTCCCTCTCCCCTGTCCCCTCTTCCCTCTCCCCTGTCCCCTCTCCCTTCGTCCCTCTTCCCTCTCCCCTGTCCCCTGTCCCCTCTTCCCTCTCCCCTGTCCCCTCTCCCTTCGTCCCTCTTCCCTCTCCCCTGTCCCCTCTCCTCTCTCCCCTCTCCCCTGTCCCTTCTTCCCTCTCCCCTGTCCCCTCTTCCCTCTCCCCTGTCCCCTGTCCCTCGTCCCTCTTCCCGTCCCTCCCCTTCCCCTCTCCCCTGTCCCCTGTCCCCTCTTCCCTCTCCCCTGTCCCCTCTTCCCTCTCCCCTGTCCCCTGTCCCCTCTTCCCTCTCCCCTGTCCCCTCTTCCCTCTCCCCTGTCCCCTGTCCCTTCTTCCCTCTCCCCTGTCCCCTCTTCCCTCTCCCCTGTCCCCTCTCCCTTCGTCCCTCTTCCCTCTCCCCTGTCCCCTCTCCTCTCTCCCCTCTCCCCTGTCCCTTCTTCCCTCTCCCCTGTCCCCTCTTCCCTCTCCCCTGTCCCCTCTCCCTTCGTCCCTCTTCCCTCTCCCCACTCAGGCAGAAAGGTGGAAGCTGAAAGGATGCTCCGGTTGACAGCGGCTCAATGACTCAAGGTCACAGCATTTAACAGACAAAGACAATAGGCTTATCTAACTACTTTCCTCTGTCCTCCCATTATCAGCGATGCAGGTCACAGACCCTGAGTGACAGATCCTCGATTTATGTTAATCACAAGGCTCTGTTGTTCAAATCACCTACCTTGCTGTGGTGAAACCGATGTTAAGGACAAAAGAAACCCGGAGAAGATCACATGACCTTTCTCCACCGTTTTGTTTTATATTTATCTTTTTGAGAGGACCTACTTTAGTTGAACGGGACTGACTATAAAGCGTAATGCAGAGTCCACAGAGGCAGAGTCACGATATTCTGGTGTCCCATTGTGACATAGCTAGGCGTCTCTGAGACCGTCAATCCGCGGGGGACTCACAGCCCCGGACACGCACCTCACCAACATCCCCAACCAATGCCGCTCCGCATACGCGTCCTCTATTCATCTGAACGTGTTGACAGTTGAAGAAATGACTTGAGTCACGCAGAGGATTCAAACATATGAAAACCAATATACGTTGTGGACTCTGATAGACCCGTACATCTCTCTGGATAGGAGTGTCTGCTAAATGACCAAAACATGAACATTTACAGCTGAATACTGAATCACCATTACAGATACAGAGAGTATTCATACCTACAGACTGTTTTGTTGTGTTTCAGCCTGAATTTAAAGGTCTGGTATATAACTAGAGATATACTCTATATTAAAGGTCTGGTATATAACTAGAGATATACTGTATATTAAAGGTCTGGTATATAACTAGAGATATACTCTATATTAAAGGTCTGGTATATAACTAGAGATATACTGTATATTAAAGGTCTGGTATATAACTAGAGATATACTCTATATTAAAGGTCTGGTATATAACTAGAGATATACTGTATATTAAAGGTCTGGTATATAACTAGAGATATACTGTATATTAAAGGTCTGGTAAGTGACTAGAGATATACTCTATATTAAAGGTCTGGTATATAACTAGAGATATACTGTATATTAAAGGTCTGGTATATAACTAGAGATATACTGTATATTAAAGGTCTGGTATATAACTAGAGATATACTCTATATTAAAGGTCTGGTATATAACTAGAGATATACTGTATATTAAAGGTCTGGTATATAACTACAGATATACTGTATATTAAAGGTCTGGTATGTGACTAGAGATATACTGTATATTAAAGGTCTGGTATATAACTAGAGATATACTCTATATTAAAGGTCTGGTATATAACTAGAGATATACTGTATATTAAAGGTCTGGTAAGTGACTAGAGATATACTCTATATTAAAGGTCTGGTATATAACTACAGATATACTGTATATTAAAGGTCTGGTGTATAACTAGAGATATACTGTGTATTGAAAGTCTGGTGTATAACTAGAGATATACTCTATATTAAAGGTCTGGTATATAACTAGAGATATACTCTATATTAAAGGTCTGGTATATAACTAGAGATATACTCTATATTAAAGGTCTGGTATGTGACTAGAGATATACTCTATATTAAAGGTCTGGTATATAACTAGAGATATACTGTATATTAAAGGTCTGGTATGTGACTAGAGATATACTGTGTATTGAAAGTCTGGTGTTTGCCAAAGAGAATAGACAGGAGCGATGAAAGTCAAACTCCCCTTCAACACTAGCTGACAGGCTGCAGGTCTCTTTGGAGAAGCCTGTCTTAGCCAACCAATTTGATGGTAGCTTTCTGTAACCAGCCAACTGAACTTTACTAAAGCCAGGCCTTTCCAGTGCTTTCCAGGGACAAGGAAATCCACTAGGCTACCTGCCTCCTCTAACCACTAACCTGGTGCCCCTAGCTCTCTCTGTGCTCCTCTAGCTCTCCAGCTGTGCTCCTCTATCTTTCTCTGTGCTCCCCTACCTCTCTCTGTGCTCCTCCATCTCTCTCTGTGCTCCTCTAGCTCTCTCTGTGCTCCTCTATCTCTCTCTGTGCTCCTCTCGCTCTCTCTGTTCCCCTATCTCTCTCTGTGCTCCTCTATCTCTCTCTGTGCTCCTCTAGCTCTCTCTCTGTCCTCCCCTACCTCTCTCTGTGCTCCCCTAGCTCTCTCTGTGCTCCTCTAGCTCTCTCTCTGTGCTCCTCTAGCTCTCTCTCCCTATCTCTCTCTGTGCTCCTCTAGCTCTCTCTGTGCTCCCCTAGCTCTCTCTCTGTCCTCCCCCACCTCTCTCTGTGCTCCCCTAGCTCTCTCTGTGCTCCTCTAGCTCTCCAGCTGTGGTCCTCTAGCTCTCTCTGTGCTCCCCTAGCTCTCTGTGCTCCCCTATCTCTCTCTGTGCTCCTCTAGCTCTCTCTCTGTGCTCCCCTTGCTCTCTCTCTGTGCTCCCCTAGCTCTCTCTCTCTGTGCTCCCCTAGCCCTCTCTCTCTGTGCTCCCCTTGCTCTCTCTCTGTGCTCCCCTAGCGCTCTCTCTCTGTGCTCCCCTAGCTCTCTCTCTCTCTGTGCTCCCCTAGCCCTCTCTCTCTGTGCTCCCCTAGCTCTCTCTCTCTGTGCTCCCCTAGCTCTCTCTCTCTGTGCTCCCCTAGCCCTCTCTCTCTGTGCTCCCCTAGCTCTCTCTCTCTGTGCTCCCCTAGCGCTCTCTCTCTGTGCTCCCCTAGCTCTCTCTCTCTCTGTGCTCCCCTAGCCCTCTCTCTCTGTGCTCCCCTAGCTCTCTCTCTCTGTGCTCCCCTAGCTCTCTCTCTCTGTGCTCCCCTAGCTCTCTCTCTCTCTGCTCCCGTAGCCCTCTCTCTCTGTGCTCCCCTAGCTCTCTCTCTCTGTGCTCCCCTAGCTCTCTCTCTCTGTGCTCCCCTAGCTCTCTCTCTCTGTGCTCCCCTAGCTCTCTCTCTGTGTGCTCCCCTTGCTCTCTCTCTGTGCTCCCCTAGCTCTCTCTCTGTGTGCTCCCCTAGCCCTCTCTCTGTGTTCCCCTAGCTCTCTCTGTGTGCTCTCCTAGCTCTCTCTTTCTGTGCTCCCCTAGCCCTCTCTCTCTGTGTTCCCCTAGCTCTCTCTGTGTGCTCCCCTAGCTCTCTCTCTGTGTGCTCCCCTAGCTCTCTCTCTCTGTGCTCCCCTAGCCCTCTCTCTCTGTGTTCCCCTAGCTCTCTCTGTGTGCTCCCCTAGCTCTATCTCTCTGTGCTCCCCTAGCCCTCTCTCTCTGTGTTCCCCTAGCTCTCTCTGTGTGCTCCCCTAGCTCTCTCTCTGTGTGCTTCCCTAGCTCTCTCTCTCTGCTCCCCTAGCTCTCTCTCTGTGTGCTCCCCTAGCTCTCTCTCTGTGCTCCCCTAGCCCTCTCTCTCTGTGCTCCCCTAGCTCTCTCTCTCTGTGCTCCCCTAGCTCTCTCTCTGTGTGCTCTTCTAGCCCTTTTGGCCCCATTTTTGTAACTTGTTCCATTTGTTGTAGTCAGAATAACAGTGATATACTTCTTTACATTGGTATTATGTCAAGTATGTAAATGTCCAGTGCCTTCAGAATGTATTCCTACCCCTTGACCTATTCCACATGTTGTTTATTTTTTATTTTATTGAAATAAATAAATAACTAATTTACATAAATATTCACACCCCTGAATCAATACATGTTAGAATCCCCTTTGGCAAAGATTTATAGCTCTTTCTGGATAAGTCTCTAAGAGCTGGGAGTCTTTCTGGATAAGTCTCTAAGAGCTGGGAGTCTTTCTGAGTACGTCTCTAGGAGCTGGGAGTCTTTCTGGATCAGTCTCTTACAGGCTTCCTTCTATTCACTCTGTCAATTAGGTTAGTATTGTGGAGTAACTATAATGCTGTTGATCAATCCTCAGTTTTCTCCGATCACAGCCATTAAACTCTGTCGCTGTTTTAAAGTCACCATTGGCCTCATGGTGAATTCCCTGAGAGGTTTCCTTCCTCTCCGGCAACTGAGGTAGGAAGGATGCCTGTATATTTGTAGTGACTGGGTGTATTGATACATTTTTATACCCATCTACCAATAGTTGTCCCTCATTGCGAGGTATTGGAAAAACTCCCTGGTCTTTGTGGTTGAATCTTGAAATTCACTGCTCGGGCTGTGGAACCTAAAAGATTGTTTATTTTTTATATTTGTTATTTATTTAACCTTTATTTAACTAGACAAGTCAGTTAATGTAACGGCTTTCTTCCAACTCCTTCTCTGACGAAGAGGTGGAACAAGGATCGGACCAAAATGCAACCTGGTTCGTTCGATACATCTTTAATGATGATGAAACACGAACAATACAAAACAACAAACGTCGAAAACCGAAACAGCCCTGACTGGTGCACCAAACACAGAGACAGGAACAATCACCCACAAACACACAGTGATACCCAGTCTACCTAAATATGGTTCCCAATCAGAGACAACGATAATCACCTGACTCTGATTGAGAACCGCCTCAGGCAGCCATGGACTAATCTATACACCCCACACAACCCCAAGACGAAACACACTACAAATAAACCCATGTCACACCCTGGCCTGACTCAATAAATGAAGATAACATAATAAATATAGACCAGGGAGTGACAGTTAAAAACAAATTCTTATTCACAATGACGGCAAAAGGCCTCCTGCGGGGATGGGAGATAATACAAATGTAAAAAATATACAGATATAGGACAAAACACACATCACAATAAGAGAGACACGCTCAGACAACAGCACAAAGACAGACCACAACACTACACAAAGACAGACCACAACACTACACAAAGACAGACCACAACACTACACAAAGACAGACCACAACACTACACAAAGACAGACCACAACACTACACAAAGACAGACCACAACACTACACAAAGACAGACCACAACACTACACAAAGACAGACCACAACACTACACAAAGACAGACCACAACAGTACACAAAGACAGACCACAACACTACACAAAGACAGACCACAACACTACACAAAGACAGACCACAACACTACATAAAGACAGACCTAAGGCCGCAACACAGCATGGTAGCAACACTACATGGTAGCAGCACAACATGGTAGCAGCACAACATGGTAGCAACACAAAACATGGTACAAACATTATTAGTCTCAGACAACAGCACAAAGGGCAAGAAGGAAGTGACAACAATACATCACGCAAAGCAGCCGCAACTGTCAGTAAGAGTGTCCATGATTGAGTCTTTGAATGAAGAGATTGAGATAAAACTGTCCTGAGTGTTTGTTGCAGCTCGTTCCAGTCGCTAGCTGCAGCGAACTGAAAAGAGGAGCGACCCAGGGATGTGTGTGCTTTGGGGACCTTTAACAGAACGGAACTGGCAGAACGGGTGTTGTATGTGGAGGATGAGGGCTGTAGTAGAGACTGGCAGAACGGGTGTTGTATGTGGAGGATGAGGGCTGTAGTAGAGACTGGCAGAACGGGTGTTGTATGTGGAGGATGAGGGCTGCAGTAGGTATCTCAGTTAGGGGGGAGTGAGGCCTAAGAGGTTTTTATCAATAAGCATCAACCAGTGGGTCTTGCGACGGGTTTACTGAGATGACCAGTTTACAGAGGAGTATAGAGTGCAGTGATGTGTCCTATAAGGAACATTGCTGGAAAATCTGATGGCCGAATGGTAAAGAACATCTAGCCTCTCGAGACCCTCACCTGCCAGTATGTGAATGTGTGATAACTCCTATGAATGTGTGTGATAACTGCAGTGTTTAGGATCAAAGACCACGTCAGCAGAAAATAGTTGAAATGAGTCATGTACTCTGACCTTTAGAGATGAAGTCGACCCCATGGCAACGCTAAGTAATAAATAGTATTATGCGTTCTGACATTTATAGGTGTTTCACCTCATCAGAACCCTGCATCCCAAATGGCACCAGACTGCCTCTGACCAGGGCCCATAGGGAACACGGGGCCGTTAGTGGAAATTCATCATCATTCTTGTTATCTTTGGTGTCATTTATTTCCTCTTCTCTTGAGTCTCGAAACATTAAGAATAAATGATTTTGCAGCACAGTTCTGTTGTAGATTAACACGGAAAATAAAGTCTGTACACAATGAACAGGGCGTGACTCCCGCTGAGCAGTCAATTAATGATGTCATCGCCAGTCAGTTGTCGTCAATATCTCACACTCTGAAAAAGGAGGTGTTTACCTCTTGGTGGGGAGAAAGAGCTTACGTTCCCACTAACATGTGGAGCCAATAACTGACAGGATCATCAGCCTGGTGACTATAGGTTCTGGATGTGAGTCTTTAGCGCTAGTATTTGCTCTGACACAGACCACTGCCTCCAGGGAAGACCCAGGAAGAACTTGTGAAAGGAGAGGTGATACCTAGTCAGC
Organism: Oncorhynchus masou masou; assembly: GCF_036934945.1. Taxonomy (NCBI): domain Eukaryota; kingdom Metazoa; phylum Chordata; class Actinopteri; order Salmoniformes; family Salmonidae; genus Oncorhynchus; species Oncorhynchus masou. The sequence continues at coordinate 97,567,290 of NC_088224.1, forward strand.
CATAAACTGAATGTCTTCAACTGTAATGTGACTTCTGCATTCAAGCCCTCTGAATCAGAGAGGTACGGAGGGCTGCCGTCATCAAATCAAATGTATTTATAAAGCTCTTCGTACATCAGCTGATATCACAAAGTGCTCTACAGAAACCCAGCCTAAAACCCCAAACAGCAAGCAATGCAGGTGCAGAAGCACGATGGCTAGGAAAAACTCCCTAGAAAGGCCAAAACCTAGGAAGAAACCTAGAGAGGAACCAGGCTCTGAGGGGTGGCCAGTCCTCTTCTGGCTGTGCCGGGTGGAGATTATAACAGAACATGGCCAAGATGTTCAAATGTTCATAAATTACCAGCATGGTCAAATAATAATAATCACAGTAGTTGTCGAGGGTGCAGCAAGTCAGCACCTCAGGAGTAAATGTCAGTTGGCTTTTCATAGCCGATCATTCAGAGTATCTCTACCACCCCTGCTGTCTCTAGAGAGTTGAAAACAGCATATTCGGAGGCCGGGATTAGTTGTTGTTGGGGGTTATCTAACTTGCTCATTGGCAGAACAGCAGATTTTTCCACTTTGCCAGCTCGGGGATTCAAACCAGCAACCTTTTGGTTACTGGCCAAATGGTCTTAACTGCTAGGTTACCTGGCACTTGAACGTGTCCGCTTGAGAAAGAGACGAAAGAGCCGTAGAGTCTAACAAGGTTTTGACGGTGAAAAAAGGGTCAATGTGAGGCTTGTATGTGATTGTTTGAGTGTCTACAAAGCTGATCTTTGTTTGGAAATGCTAAACCGAGATTAGCTGTGAAAGGGCTACATGGTCTCTGACGAGCAACTCTCAGCCATATGGAGTCCCTCTGAGGAAAGCCCTGACACTGAACCACTCACAACATGCTGACACAAAGACCAAAGAAATCCTTTAAAGACAATAAACACCAATGGGCATCTGAGTTAACTGTCCAATTGGGACGTACTAAAGCCAGGATTAAATATATCTGGTGCCAGTTCTCCAAGACAGGACAAGACATAATGGCCACTGTCGTAATGGCTGCTGTCATAATGGCCACTGTCGTAATGGCTGCTGTCGTAATGGCTGCTGTCATAATGGCTGCTGTCGTAATGGCTGCTGTCGTAATGGCTGCTGTCGTAATGGCTGCTGTAGTAATGGCTGCTGTCGTAATGGCTGCTGTCGTAATGGCCGCTGTCATAATGGCCGCTGTCATAATGGCCACTGTCGTAATGGCCGCTGTCGTAATGGCCGCTGTCGTAATGGCCGCTGTCATAATGGCCACTGTCGTAATGGCCGCTGTCGTAATGGCCGCTGTCCTAATGGCCGCTGTCGTAATGGCCACTGTCATAATGGCCGCTGTCGTAATGGCCGCTGTCGTAATGGCCACTGTCATAATGGCCACTGTCGTAATGGCCACTGTCATAATGGCCGCTGTCGTAATGGCCACTGTCGTAATGGCCGCTGTCGTAATGGCCGCTGTCGTAATGGCTGCTTTCGTAATGGCCACTGTCATAATGGCCACTGTCGTAATGGCCACTGTCGTAATGGCCACTGTCGTAATGGCCACTGTCATAATGGCCGCTGTCATAATGGCCGCTGTCGTAATGGCTGCTGTCATAATGGCTGCTGTCGTAATGGCCACTGTCATAATGGCCACTGTCGTAATGGCCGCTGTCATAATGGCCGCTGTCGTAATGGCCACTGTCATAATGGCCGCTGTCGTAATGGCCGCTGTCGTAATGGCCGCTGTCGTAATGGCCGCTGTCATAATGGCCGCTGTCGTAATGGCCACTGTCATAATGGCCACTGTCGTAATGGCCGCTGTCGTAATGGCCGCTGTCGTAATGGCAGCTGTCATAATGGCTGCTGTCGTAATGGCTGCTGTCGTAATGGCTGCTGTCGTAATGGCTGCTGTCATAATGGCTGCTGTCATAATGGCTGCTGTCGTAATGGCTGCTGTCGTAATGGCTGCTGTCGTAATGGCTGCTGTCGTAATGGCCGCTGTCGTAATGGCCGCTGTCGTAATGGCCGCTGTCATAATGGCCGCTGTCATAATGGCTGCTGTCATAATGGCTGCTGTCGTAATGGCTGCTGTCGTAATGGCTGCTGTCGTAATGGCCACTGTCATAATGGCTGCTGTCGTAATGGCCACTATCATAATGGCTGCTGTCGTAATGGCCACTGTCATAATGGCTGCTGTCGTAATGGCCACTGTCATAATGGCTGCTGTCGTAATGGCCACTGTCATAATGGCCGCTGTCGTAATGGCTGCTGTCGTAATGGCCGCTGTCGTAATGGCCGCTGTCGTAATGGCCGCTGTCGTAATGGCCGCTGTCATAATGGCCACTGTCATAATGGCCACTGTCGTAATGGCCGCTGTCATAATGGCCGCTGTCATAATGGCCGCTGTCGTAATGGCTGCTGTCATAATGGCTGCTGTCGTAATGGCCACTGTCATAATGGCCGCTGTCGTAATGGCCACTGTCATAATGGCCGCTGTCGTAATGGCCACTGTCGTAATGGCCGCTGTCGTAATGGCCGCTGTCGTAATGGCTGCTGTCGTAATGGCCGCTGTCATAATGGCCGCTGTCATAATGGCTGCTGTCATAATGGCTGCTGTCGTAATGGCTGCTGTCGTAATGGCTGCTGTCGTAATGGCCACTGTCATAATGGCCGCTGTCGTAATGGCCACTATCATAATGGCAGCTGTCGTAATGGCCACTGTCATAATGGCTGCTGTCGTAATGGCCACTGTCATAATGGCCGCTGTCGTAATGGCCACTGTCATAATGGCCGCTGTCGTAATGGCTGCTGTCGTAATGGCCGCTGTCGTAATGGCCGCTGTCGTAATGGCCGCTGTCGTAATGGCCGCTGTCATAATGGCCACTGTCATAATGGCCACTGTCATAATGGCCGCTGTCGTAATGGCTGCTGTCGTAATGGCCGCTGTCGTAATGGCTGCTGTCGTAATGGCCGCTGTCGTAATGGCCGCTGTCGTAATGGCCACTGTCGTAATGGCCGCTGTCGTAATGGCTGCTGTCGTAATGGCCGCTGTCGTAATGGCCGCTGTCGTAATGGCCGCTGTCGTAATGGCCGCTGTCGTAATGGCCGCTGTCGTAATGGCTGCTGTCGTAATGGCTGCTGTCGTAATGGCCGCTGTCGTAATGGCTGCTGTCGTAATGGCCGCTGTCGTAATGGCTAGCTCATCAAAGCCCCTCTTTAAAAGCTACTGTATCTTTCTGTAGGCGGTTGTTTATGAAATGAAAGGTTTGGATTTCCTCTCTGGGTTTGATACTTTAGATACTCTGTTCTGGGCCTGATACTTTAGATACTCTGTTCTGGGTCTGATACTCTGTTCTGGGCCTGATACTTTAGATACTTTGTTCTGGGCCTGATACTCTGTTCTGGGCCTGATACTTTAGATACTCTGTTCTGGGCCTGACACTCTGTTCTGGGCCTGATACTTTAGATACTTTGTTCTGGGCCTGATACTTTAGATACTTTGTTCTGGGCCTGATACTTTAGATACTCTGTTCTGGGCCTGATACTTTAGATACTCTGTTCTGGGTCTGATACTCTGTTCTGGGCCTGATACTTTAGATACTTTGTTCTGGGCCTGATACTCTGTTCTGGGCCTGATACTTTAGATACTCTGTTCTGGGCCTGACACTCTGTTCTGGGCCTGATACTTTAGATACTTTGTTCTGGGCCTGATACTTTAGATACTTTGTTCTGGGCCTGATACTTTAGATACTCTGTTCTGGGCCTGATACTTTAGATACTCTGTTCTGGGTCTGATACTCTGTTCTGGGCCTGATACTTTAGATACTCTGTTCTGGGCCTGATACTTTAGATACTCTGTTCTGGGTCTGATACTCTGTTCTGGGCCTGATACTTTAGATACTCTGTTCTGGGTCTGATACTCTGTTCTGGGCCTGACACTCTGTTCTGGGCCTGATACTTTAGATACTCTGTTCTGGGTCTGATACTTTAGATACTTTGTTCTGGGCCTGACACTTTAGGTCTCAGTTCAACATCAAAGTCCTCTAACAGCTGTTGAAGATATTGACCTGTGTTTTATCCCACTATGTAATGCCTTAGATATCAAGTTTTATATTAGGGTCTGCATTTCAGTTCGATTATCTAGTGAAGTGAAATCCAATGAACCAGTGGTTATTTATACATTACCAAAATCTGACTCTACTTATGCAGACATGCATTAATCAATGTTTTACTGTATCTGCTATCAAATTCATTCTTATCCACTAGAGTCTCTCAGTGTTGCCTAATGGGTCAATAAAAGCTGTCTGAACAGCCGGATAATATTTTCATATGCAAGAAACATTCATACGTCGGGGCTATTTAATTATGAGAGATCATCTTATTTGAAGTGAGACAGGACTATGCTCTACTCTAGTTTTCTGCATGCTTCTGACTGTGTGATGTTTGTGGAACGAGATCAGACAGCCCTTTCGTAATTTCTTCCAAGTCTGTGAATTTGCTTTGTTTGTGAATTTTGTTCATCTATACTCCCCACAATCCAGATATGTTCCAGAGGCGTGATGTCCAGCTATGTCCCAGAATGTTGATGTCCAGCTATGTTCCAGAATGTTGATGTCCAGCTATGTTCCAGAATGTTGATGTCCAGCTATGTCCCAGAATGTTGATGTCCAGCTATGTCCCAGAATGTTGATGTCCAGCTATGTTCCAGAATGTTGATGTCCAGCTATGTTCCAGAATGTTGATGTCCAGCTATGTTCCAGAATGTTGATGTCCAGATATGTCCCAGAATGTTGATGTCCAGCTATGTTCCAGAATGTTGATGTCCAGATATGTTCCAGAATGTTGATGTCCAGCTATGTTCCAGAATGTTGATGGCCAGATATGTTCCATAATGTTGATGTCCAGCTATGTTCCAGAATGTTGATGGCCAGACATGTTCCAGAATGTTGATGTCCAGCTATGTTCCAGAGGCGTGATGTCCAGGTATGTTCCAGAGGGGTGATGTCCAGCTATGTTCCAGAATGTTGATGTCCAGCTATGTTCCAGAATGTTGATGTCCAGCTATGTTCCAGAATGTTGATGTCCAGATATGTTCCAGAGGTGTGATGTCCAGCTATGTTCCAGGGGAGTGATGTCCAGCTATGTTCCAGAGGAATGAGGTCCAGATATGTTCCAGAGGCGTGATGTCCAGCTATGTTCCAGAATGTTGATGTCCAGCTATGTTCCAGAGGCGCGATGTCCAGCTATGTTCCAGAGGCGTGATGTCCAGCTATGTTCCAGAGGTGTGATGTCCAGCTATGTTCCAGTGGCGTGATGTCCAGATATGTTCCAGAGGCGTGATGTCCAGCTATGTTCCAGAGGCGTGATGTCCAGCTATGTTCCAGAGGCGTAATGTCCAGCTATGTTCTAGGGGCGTGATGTCCAGCTATGTTCCAGAGGCGTGATGTCCAGATATGTTCCAGAGGCGTGATGTCCAGATATGATCCAGAATGTTGATGTCCAGCTATGTTCCAGAATTTTGATGTCCAGCTATGTTCCAGAGGCATGATGTCCAGATATGTTCCAGAATGTTGATGTCCAGCTATGTTCCAGAATGTTGATGTCCAGATATGTTCCAGAATGTTGATGGCCAGATATGTTCCAGAATGTTGATGTCCAGATATGTTCCAGAGGCGTGATGTCCAGCTATGTCCCAGAATGTTGATGTCCAGCTATGTCCCAGAATGTTGATGTCCAGCTATGTTCCAGAATGTTGATGTCCAGCTATGTTCCAGAATGTTGATGTCCAGCTATGTTCCAGAATGTTGATGGCCAGATATGTCCCAGAATGTTGATGTCCAGCTATGTTCCAGAATGTTGATGTCCAGATATGTTCCAGAATGTTGATGTCCAGCTATGTTCCAGAATGTTGATGGCCAGATATGTTCCATAATGTTGATGTCCAGCTATGTTCCAGAATGTTGATGGCCAGACATGTTCCAGAATGTTGATGTCCAGCTATGTTCCAGAGGTGTGATGTCCAGCTATGTTCCAGAGGCGTGAGGCGTGATGTCCAGCTATGTTCCAGAGGTGTGATGTCCAGCCATGTTCCAGAATGTTGATGTCCAGATATGTTCCAGAATGTTGATGTCCAGCTATGTTCCAGAATCTTGATGTCCAGATATGTTCCAGAGGTGTGATGTCCAGCTATGTTCCAGAATGTTGATGTCCAGCTATGTTCCAGAATGTTGATGTCCAGCTATGTTCCAGAATGTTGATGTCCAGATATGTTCCAGAGGTGTGATGTCCAGCTATGTTCCAGGGGAGTGATGTCCAGCTATGTTCCAGAGGAATGAGGTCCAGATATGTTCCAGAGGCGTGATGTCCAGCTATGTTCCAGAGGCGTAATGTCCAGCTATGTTCCAGGGGCGTGATGTCCAGCTATGTTCCAGAGGCGTGATGTCCAGATATGTTCCAGAGGCGTGATGTCCAGATATGATCCAGAATGTTGATGTCCAGCTATGTTCCAGAATGTTGATGTCCAGCTATGTTCCAGAGGCATGATGTCCAGATATGTTCCAGAATGTTGATGTCCAGCTATGTTCCAGAATGTTGATGTCCAGATATGTTCCAGAATGTTGATGGCCAGATATGTTCCAGAATGTTGATGTCCAGATATGTTCCAGAGGCATGATGTCCAGCTATGTCCCAGAGGCATGATGTCCAGCTATGTTCCATAATGTTGATGGCCAGATATGTTCCAGAGGTGTGATGTCCATCTATGTTCCATAATGTTGATGTCCAGCTATGTCCCAGAATGTTGATATCCAGCTATGTTCCATAATGTTGATGTCCAGCTATGTCCCAGAATGTTGATGTCTAGCTATGTCCCAGAATGTTGATGTCCAGCTGTGTTCCAGAAGCTTTATGTCCAGATATGTTCCAGAAGCTATGTTGACGTGATGTCCAGCTATGTTCCAGAAGCTTGATGATGTCCAGCTATGTTCCAGAATGCTTGATGTCCAGCTATGTTCCAGAGGCGTGATGTCCAGCTATGTTCCAGAGGCATGATGTCCAGCTATGTTCCAGAATGTTGATGTCCAGCTATGTTCCATGCGTGATGTCCTATGTTCCAGAATGATGTGATGTCCAGATGTATTGTTCCAGAATGTTGATGTCCAGCTATGTCCCAGAATGTTGATGTCCAGCTGATGTCCCTATGTTCCAGAATGTTGATGTCCAGCTATGTTCCATAATGGTGATGTCCAGCTATGTTCCAGAATGTTGATGGCCAGACATGTTCCAGAATGTTGATGTCCAGCTATGTTCCAGAGGTGTGATGTCCAGCTATGTTCCAGAGGCGTGATGTCCAGCTATGTTCCAGAATGTTGATGTCCAGATATGTTACAGAATGTTGATGTCCAGCTATGTTCCAGAATGTTGATGTCCAGATATGTTCCAGAATGTTGATGTCCAGCTATGTTCCAGAATGTTGATGTCCAGCTATGTTCCAGAATGTTGATGTCCAGCTATGTTCCAGAATGTTGATGTCCAGCTATGTCCCAGAATGTTGATGTCCAGATATGTTACAGAATGTTGATGTCCAGCTATGTTCCAGAATGTTGATGTCCAGCTATGTTCCAGAGTTGATGTGATGTCCAGCTATGTTCCAGGCGTGATGATGTTCCAGATATGTTCCAGAGGCGTGATGTCCAGCTATGTTCCAGAGGCGTGATGTCCAGCTATGTTCCAGAGGCGTAATGTCCAGCTATGTTCCAGGGGCGTGATGTCCAGCTATGTTCCAGAGGCGTGATGTCCTGATATGTTCCAGAGGCGTGATGTCCAGCTATGTTCCAGAGGTGTGATGTCCAGATATGTTCCAGAATGTTGATGTCCAGCTATGTTCCAGAATGTTGATGTCCAGATATGTTCCAGCTATGTGTGATGTCCAGCTATGTTCCAGCTATGTTCCAGTGTTGATGTCCAGCTATGTTCCAGAATGTTGATGTCCAGCTATGTTCCAGAATGTTGATGTCCAGATATGTTCCAGAGGTTGATGTCCAGCTATGTTCCAGAGTGATGTCCAGCTATGTTCCAGAGGAATGAGGTCCAGATATGTTCCAGAGGCGTGATGTCCAGCTATGTTCCAGAATGTTGATGTCCAGCTATGTTCCAGAGGCGCGATGTCCAGCTATGTTCCAGAGGCGTGATGTCCAGCTATGTTCCAGAGGTGTGATGTCCAGCTATGTTCCAGTGGCGTGATGTCCAGATATGTTCCAGAGGCGTGATGTCCAGCTATGTTCCAGAGGCGTGATGTCCAGCTATGTTCCAGAGGCGTGATGTCCAGATATGTTCCAGAGGCGTGATGTCCAGATATGATCCAGAATGTTGATGTCCAGCTATGTTCCAGAATGTTGATGTCCAGCTATGTTCCAGAATGTTGATGTCCAGCTATGTTCCAGAGGCATGATGTCCAGATATGTTCCAGAATGTTGATGTCCAGCTATGTTCCAGAATGTTGATGTCCAGCTATGTTCCAGAATGTTGATGTCCAGATATGTTCCAGTTCCAGATGATGTCCAGCTATCCAGATATGCCGTTGATGTCCAGCTAGAATGATGTCCAGATATGTTCCAGAGGCATGATGTCCAGCTATGTTCCAGAGGCATGATGTTCCAGATGTCAGAATGTTGATCCAGCTATGTTGAGCAGCTATGTTCCAGAGTTGATGTGATGATATGTTCCAGATGTTGATGTCCAGATGTCAGAATGTTGATGTCCAGCTATGTTCCATAATGTTGATGTCCAGCTATGTCCCAGAATGTTGATATCCAGCTATGTTCCATAATGTTGATGTCCAGCTATGTCCCAGAATGTTGATGTCAGCTATGTCCCAGAATGTTGATGTCCAGCTGTGTTCCAGAAGCTTGATGTCCAGATATGTTCCAGAAGTTGATGTCCAGCTATGTTCCAGAAGCTTGATGTCCAGCTATGTTGTTGATGTCCAGAATGTTGAAGCTATGATCCAGAATGTTGATGTCCAGCTATGTTCCAGAAGAGGTGTGATGTCCAGCTATGTTCCATGATGTCCAGCTATGTTCCAGAATGTTGATGTCCAGCTATGTTCCAGAATGTTGATGTCCAGATATGTTCCAGAATGTTGATGTCCAGATATGTTCCAGAGGCGTGATGTCCAGCTATGTTCCAGAATATGTTCCAGAGGCGTGATGTCCAGCTATGTTCCGTGATGTCCAATGTTCCAGAGGCGTGATGTCCAGATATGTTCCAGAGGCGTGATGTCCAGATATGTGATGTCCAGAATGTTGATGTCCAGCTATGTTCAGAATGTTGATGTCCAGCTATGTTCCAGAATGTTGATGTCCAGCTATGTTCCAGAATGTTGATGTCCAGATATGTTCCAGAGGTGTGATGTTGATCCAGCTATGTTCCAGAATGTTGATGTCCAGCTATGTTCCAGAATGTTGATGTCCAGATATGTTCCAGAATGTTGATGTCCAGCTATGTTCCAGAATGTTGATGTCCAGATATGTTCCAGAGTTGATGTCCAGCTATGTTGTGATGTCCAGCCAGAGGCGTGATGTCCAGCTATGTTCCAGAATGTTGATGTCCAGCTATGTCCCAATGTTGATGTCCAGCTATGTTCCAGAATGTTGATGTCCAGATATCCAGAGGTGTGATGTCCATCTATTCCATGTCCAGCTATGTCCCAGAATGTTGATGTCCAGCTATGTTCCAGAATGTCCAGCTATGTTCCAGCTATGTCCAGCTATGTCCAGAATGTTGATGTCCAGCTATTCCAGAATGTTTGATGTCCAGCTATGATGATGTCCATGTCCCAGAATGTTGATGTCCAGCTATGTTCCAGAGTGTGATGTCCAGCTATGTTCCAGAATGTTGATGTCCAGATATGTTCCAGCTATGTCCCAGAATGTTGATGTAGCTATCCAGAATGTTGATGTCCAGCTGTGTTCCAGAAGCTTGATGTCCAGATCCAGCTATGTTCCAGAAGCTTGATGTCCAGATATGTCCCAGTTTCAATGTTGATGTCCAGCTATGTTCCAGAGGTTGATGTCCAGCTATGTTCCAGAATGTTGATGTCCAGCTATGTTCCAGAGGTTGATGTCCAGATATGATTCCAGAATGGTTGATGTCCAGCTATGTTCCAGAATGTTGATGTCCAGATATGTTCCAGAATGCTATTCCAGCTGATGTCCAGCTATGTCCCAGAATGATTCCAGCTATGTCCAGCTGTGTCCCAGAATGTTCCAGATGATGTCCAGATATGTTCCATAATGGTGATGTCCAGCTATGTTCCAGAATGTTGATGGCCAGACATGTTCCAGAATGTTGATGTCCAGCTATGTTCCAGAGGTGTGATGTCCAGCTATGTTCCAGAGGCTTGATGTCCAGCTATGTTCCAGAATGTTGATGTCCAGATATGTTACAGAATGTTGATGTCCAGCTATGTTCCAGAATGTTGATGTCCAGATATGTTCCAGAGGTGTGATGTCCAGCTATGTTCCAGAATGTTGATGTCCAGCTATGTTCCAGAATGTTGATGTCCAGCTATGTTCCAGAATGTTGATGTCCAGATATGTTCCAGAGGTGTGATGTCCAGCTATGTTCCAGAATGTTGATGTCCAGCTATGTTCCAGAGGCGTGATGTCCAGCTATGTTCCAGAGGCGTGATGTCCAGATATGTTCCAGAGGCGTGATGTCCAGCTATGTTCCAGAGGCGTGATGTCCAGCTATGTTCCAGAGGCGTAATGTCCAGCTATGTTCCAGGGGCGTGATGTCCAGCTATGTTCCAGAGGCGTGATGTCCTGATATGTTCCAGAGGCGTGATGTCCAGCTATGTTCCAGAGGTGTGATGTCCAGATATGTTCCAGAATGTTGATGTCCAGCTATGTTCCAGAATGTTGATGTCCAGATATGTTCCAGAGGTGTGATGTCCAGCTATGTTCCAGAATGTTGATGTCCAGCTATGTTCCAGAATGTTGATGTCCAGCTATGTTCCAGAATGTTGATGTCCAGATATGTTCCAGAGGTGTGATGTCCAGCTATGTTCCAGGGGAGTGATGTCCAGCTATGTTCCAGAGGAATGAGGTCCAGATATGTTCCAGAGGCGTGATGTCCAGCTATGTTCCAGAATGTTGATGTCCAGCTATGTTCCAGAGGCGCGATGTCCAGCTATGTTCCAGAGGCGTGATGTCCAGCTATGTTCCAGAGGTGTGATGTCCAGCTATGTTCCAGTGGCGTGATGTCCAGATATGTTCCAGAGGCGTGATGTCCAGCTATGTTCCAGAGGCGTGATGTCCAGCTATGTTCCAGAGGCGTGATGTCCAGATATGTTCCAGAGGCGTGATGTCCAGATATGTTCCAGAATGTTGATGTCCAGCTATGTTCCAGAATGTTGATGTCCAGCTATGTTCCAGAATGTTGATGTCCAGCTATGTTCCAGAGGCATGATGTCCAGATATGTTCCAGAATGTTGATGTCCAGTTGATGTCCAGCTATGTTCCAGAATGTTGATGTCCAGATATGTTCCAGATGTTGTCCAGATATGTTCCAGAATGTTGATGTCCAGATATGTTCCAGAGGCATGATGTCCAGCTATGTCCCAGAGGCATGATGTCCAGCTATGTTCCATAATGTTGATGGCCAGATATGTTCCAGAGGTGTGATGTCCATCTATGTTCCATAATGTTGATGTCCAGCTATGTCCCAGAATGTTGATATCCAGCTATGTTCCATAATGTTGATGTCCAGCTATGTCCCAGAATGTTGATGTCTAGCTATGTCCCAGAATGTTGATGTCCAGCTGTGTTCCAGAAGCTTGATGTCCAGATATGTTCCAGAAGCTTGACGTCCAGCTATGTTCCAGAAGCTTGATGGCCAGCTGTGTTCCAGAAGCTTGATGTCCAGCTATGTTTCAGAGGCGTGATGTCCAGCTATGTTCCAGAGGCATGATGTCCAGCTATGTTCCAGAATGTTGATGTCCAGATATGTTCCAGAATGTTGATGTCCAGATATGTTCCAGATTGTTGATGTCCAGCTATGTTCCAGAATGTTGATGTCCAGCTATGTTCCAGAATGTTGATATCCAGATATGTTCCAGAGGTGTGATGTTCCAGAGGCATTATATCCAGCTATGTTCCAGAGGCAGTTGATGTCCAGCTATGTTCCAGAATGTTGATGTCCAGATATGTTCCAGATTGTTGATGTCCAGCTATGTCCCAGAATGTTGATGTCCAGCTATGTTCCAGATTGTTGATGTCCAGCTATGTCCCAGAATGTTGATGTCCAGTCCCAGTCCCAGATGTCCAGATATGTTGATGTCCAGCTATGTTCCAGAATGTTGATGTCCAGCTGTGTTCCATGAATGTTGATGTTCCAGCTATGTTCCAGAGGTGATGATGTTCCAGAGGCATTATATCCAGCTATGTTCCAGAGGCAGGATGTCCAGCTATGTTCCAGAATGTTGATGTCCAGATATGTTCCAGATTGTTGATGTCCAGCTATGTCCCAGAATGTTGATGTCCAGCTATGTTCCAGATTGTTGATGTCCAGAATGTTGATGTCCCAGAATGTTGATGTCCAGTCCCTGATGTCCAGATATGTTCCAGAATGTTGATGTCCAGCTGTGTTCCAGAAGCTTGATGTCCAGCTATGTTCCAGAACTTCGATGTCCAGATTTTATTCCGGAAGCTTGATGTCCAGATATGTTCCAGAATGTTGATGTCCAGCTGTGTTCCAGAATGTTGATGTCCAGCTATGTCCCAGAATGTTGATGTCCAGCTATGTCCCAGAATGTTGATGTCCAGCTATGTTCCAGATTGTTGATGTCCAGCTATGTCCCAGAATGTTGATGTCCAGCTATGTTCCATAATGTTGATATCCAGATATGTTCCAGAGGTGTGATGTTCCAGAGGCATTACATCCAGCTATGTTCCAGATTGTTGATGTCCAGATATGTCCCAGAATGTTGATGTCCAGCTATGTTCCAGAATGTTGATGTCCAGCTATGTCCCAGAATGTTGATGTCCAGCTATGTTCCAGAATGTTGATGTACAGATATGTTCCAGATTGTTGATGTCCAGCTATGTCCCAGAATGTTGATGTCCAGCTATGTTCCAGAATGTTGATGTCCAGCTATGTCCCAGAATGTTGATGTCCAGCTGTGTCCCAGAATGTTGATGGCCAGATATGTTCCATAATGGTGATGTCCAGCTATGTTCCAGAATGTTGTTTGCCAGACATGTTCCAGAATGTTGATGTCCAGCTATGTTCCAGAGGTGTGATGTCCAGCTATGTTCCAGAGGCGTGATGTCCAGCTATGTTCCAGAATGTTGATGTCCAGATATGTTACAGAATGTTGATGTCCAGCTATGTTCCAGAATGTTGATGTCCAGATATGTTCCAGAGGTGTGATGTCCAGCTATGTTCCAGAATGTTGATGTCCAGCTATGTTCCAGAATGTTGATGTCCAGCTATGTTCCAGAATGTTGATGTCCAGCTATGTTCCAGAATGTTGATGTCCAGCTATGTTCCAGAGGCGTGATGTCCAGCTATGTTCCAGAGCCGTGATGTCCAGCTATGTTCCAGAGGCGTGATGTCCAGCTATGTTCCAGTGGCGTGATGTCCAGATATGTTCCAGAGGCGTGATGTCCAGCTATGTTCCAGAGGCGTGATGTCCAGCTATGTTCCAGAGGCGTAATGTCCAGCTATGTTCCAGGGGCGTGATGTCCAGCTATGTTGCAGAGGCATGAGGTCCAGATATGTTCCAGAGGCGTGATGTCCATATATGTTCCAGAATGTTGATGTCCAGCTATGTCCCAGAGGCATGATGTCCAGCTATGTTCCATAATGTTGATGGCCAGATATGTTCCAGAGGTGTGATGTCCAGCTATGTCCCAGAATGTTGATATCCAGCTATGTTCCATAATGTTGATGTCCAGCTATGTCCCAGAATGTTGATGTCTAGCTATGTCCCAGAATGTTGATGTCCAGCTGTGTTCCAGAAGCTTGATGTCCAGATATGTTCCAGAAGCTTGACGTCCAGCTATGTTCCAGAAGCTTGATGTCCAGCTGAGTTCCAGAAGCTTGATGTCCAGCCCAATTTGTAAGTCGCTCTGGATAAGAGCGTCTGCTAAATGACTTAAATGTAAATGTAATGTAAATGTTTCAGAGGTGTGATGTCCAGCTATGTTCCAGAGGCATGATGTCCAGCTATGTTCCAGAATGTTGATGTCCAGATATGTTCCAGATTGTTGATGTCCAGATATGTTCCAGAATGTTGATGTCCAGCTATGTTCCAGAATGTTGATGTCCAGCTATGTTCCAGAATGTTGATATCCAGATATGTTCCAGAGGTGTGATGTTCCAGAGGCATTATATCCAGCTATGTTCCAGAGGCAGGATGTCCAGCTATGTTCCAGAATGTTGATGTCCAGATATGTTCCAGATTGTTGATGTCCAGCTATGTCCCAGAATGTTGATGTCCAGCTATGTTCCAGATTGTTGATGTCCAGCTATGTCCCAGAATGTTGATGTCCAGCTATGTCCCATAATGTTGATGTCCAGATATGTTCCAGAATGTTGATGTCCAGCTGTGTTCCAGAAGCTTGATGTCCAGCTATGTTCCAGAACTTTGATGTCCAGATTTTATTCCGGAAGCTTGATGTCCAGCTATGTCCCAGAATGTTGATGTCCAGCTATGTTCCAGATTGTTGATGTCCAGCTATGTCCCAGAATGTTGATGTCCAGCTATGTTCCATAATGTTGATATCCAGATATGTTCCAGAGGTGTGATGTTCCAGAGGCATTACATCCAGCTATGTTCCAGATTGTTGATGTCCAGATATGTCCCAGAATGTTGATGTCCAGCTATGTTCCAGAATGTTGATGTCCAGCTATGTCCCAGAATGTTGATGTCCAGCTATGTTCCAGAATGTTGATGTCCAGATATGTTCCAGATGGTTGATGTCCAGCTATGTCCCAGAATGTTGATGTCCAGCTATGTTCCAGAATGTTGATGTCCAGCTATGTCCCAGAATGTTGATGTCCAGCTGTGTCCCAGAATGTTGATGGCCAGATATGTTCCATAATGGTGATGTCCAGCTATGTTCCAGAATGTTGATGGCCAGACATGTTCCAGAATGTTGATGTCCAGCTATGTTCCAGAGGTGTGATGTCCAGCTATGTTCCAGAGGCGTGATGTCCAGCTATGTTCCAGAATGTTGATGTCCAGATATGTTACAGAATGTTGATGTCCAGCTATGTTCCAGAATGTTGATGTCCAGCTATGTTCCAGAATGTTGATGTCCAGATATGTTCCAGAGGTGTGATGTCCAGCTATGTTCCAGAATGTTGATGTCCAGCTATGTTCCAGAGGCGTGATGTCCAGCTATGTTCCAGAGGCGTGATGTCCAGCTATGTTCCAGAGGCGTGATGTCCAGCTATGTTCCAGTGGCGTGATGTCCAGATATGTTCCAGAGGCGTGATGTCCAGCTATGTTCCAGAGGCGTGATGTCCAGCTATGTTCCAGAGGCGTAATGTCCAGCTATGTTCCAGGGGCGTGATGTCCAGGTATGTTGCAGAGGCATGAGGTCCAGATATGTTCCAGAGGCGTGATGTCCATATATGTTCCAGAATGTTGATGTCCAGCTATGTTCCAGAATGTTGATGTCCAGCTATGTTCCAGAGGAATGATGTCCAGATATGTTCCAGAATGTTGATGTCCAGCTATGTTCCAGAATGTTGATGTCCAGCTATGTTCCAGAATGTTGATGTCCAGATATGTTCCAGAGGTGTGATGTCCAGCTATGTTCCAGAATGTTGATGTCCAGCTATGTTCCAGAGGCGTGATGTCCAGCTATGTTCCAGAGGCGTGATGTCCAGCTATGTTCCAGAGGTGTAATGTCCAGCTATGTTCCAGCGGCGTGATGTCCAGATATGTTCCAGAGGCGTGATGTCCAGCTATGTTCCTGAGGCGTGATGTCCAGCTATGTTCCAGAGGCGTAATGTCCAGCTATGTTCCAGGGGCGTGATGTCCAGCTATGTTCCAGAGGCATGATGTCCAGATATGTTCCAGAGGTGTGATGTCCAGATATGTTCTAGAATGTTGATGTCCAGCTATGTTCCAGAATGTTGATGTCCAGCTATGTTCCAGAGGCATGATGTCCAGATATGTTCCAGAATGTTGATGTCCAGCTATGTTCCAGAATGTTGATGTCCAGATATGTTCCAGAATGTTGATGTCCAGATATGTTCCAGAGGCATGATGTCCAGCTATGTCCCAGAGGCATGATGTCCAGCTATGTTCCATAATGTTGATGGCCAGATATGTTCCAGAGGTGTGATGTCCAGCTATGTTCCATAATGTTGATGTCCAGCTATGTCCCAGAATGTTGATATCCAGCTATGTTCCATAATGTTGATGTCCAGCTATGTCCCAGAATGTTGATGTCTAGCTATGTCCCAGAATGTTGATGTCCAGCTGTGTTCCAGAAGCTTGATGTCCAGATATGTTCCAGAAGCTTGACGTCCAGCTATGTTCCAGAAGCTTGATGTCCAGCTATGTTCCAGAGGTGTGATGTCCAGCTATGTTCCAGAGGCATGATGTCCAGCTATGTTCCAGAATGTTGATGTCCAGATATGTTCCAGAATGTTGATGTCCAGATATGTTCCAGATTGTTGATGTCCAGCTATGTTCCAGAATGTTGATGTCCAGCTATGTTCCAGAATGTTGACATCCAGATATGTTCCAGAGGTGTGATGTTCCAGAGGCATTATATCCAGCTATGTTCCAGAGGCAGGATGTCCAGCTATGTTCCAGAATGTTGATGTCCAGCTATGTTCCAGAATGTTGATGTCCAACTATGTTCTAGAATGTTGATGTCCAGCTATGTCCCAGAATGTTGATGTCCAGCTATGTTCCAGAATGTTGATGTCCAGCTGAGTTCCAGAAGCTTGATTTCCAGCTGTGTTCCAGAATGTTGATTTCCAGCTGTGTTCCAGAATGTTGATGTCCAGCTATGTCCCAGAATGTTGATGTCCAGCTATGTCCCAGATTGTTGATGTCCAGATATGTCCCAGAATGTTGATGTCCAGCTATGTTCCAGAATGTTGATGTCCAGCTATGTTATAGAATGTTGATGTCCAGCTATGTCCCAGAATGTTGATGTCCAGCTGTGTTCCAGAAGCTTGATGTCCAGCTATGTTCCAGAACTTTGATGTCCAGATTTGTTCCGGAAGCTTGATGTCCAGATATGTTCCATAATGTTGATGTCCAGCTGTGTTCCAGAAGCTTGATGTCCAGCTATGTTCCAGATTGTTGATGTCCAGATTTGCTCCGGAAGCTTGATGTCCAGCTACGTTCCAGAATGTTGATGTCCAGCTATGTCCCAGAATGTTGATGTCCAGCTATGTCCCAGAATGTTGATGTCCAGCTATGTCCCAGAATGTTGATGTCCAGCTATGTCCCAGAATGTTGATGTCCAGCTATGTTCCAGAATGTTGATGTCCAGCTATGTTCCAGAATGTTGATGTCCAGCTATGTCACAGAATGTTGATGTCCAGCTATGTCCCAGAATGTTGATGTCCAGCTATGTTCCAGAATGTTGATGTCCAGCTATGTTCCAGAATGTTGATGTCCAGCTATGTTCCAGAATGTTGATGTCCAGCTATGTCCCAGAATGTTGATGTCCAGATATGTTCCAGAATGTTGATGTCCAGCTGTGTTCCAGAAGCTTGATGTCCAGCTGTGTTCCAGAAGGTTGATGTCCAGCTGTGTTCCAGAAGCTTGATGTCCAGCTATGTTCCAGAACTTTGATGTCCAGCTGTGTTCCAGAAGCTTGATGTCCAGCTGTGTTCCAGAATGTTGATGTCCAGATATGTTCCAGAACTTTGATGTCCAGATTTGTTCTAGAAGCTTGATGTCCGGCTACCTTCCAATCACCTCCCCTATTGACTGAGCTGCATTCCAACGTTGGGATGTGCTGCACTTACTGTCTTTAACACCCTTTTAAATCAGTGGGATTTTTCAATTCTAACGGAACTGGATTGAAATACTTACAATATAATATATTTTCTCTTTCACCCCCACCAAGGGAAATATTCATTCTACTCAGTAAGAGCATCATACTGTCCTGAAAGACAACAGCTGAAAAGCAGTGAACTCACAACAAACAAAGAACATGGTTGGATGTGTTACCTCAAGTTAACGTAATTCCCTTATAATGCACCTTTCTCTCTACGGTATTCTGACCTTAAATTTAAGCATGAGAATAGCATGCTATTCACCCACTATTGATCTGGTGTGGAGATGAAAGAAATGAAGGTGTGGTGGAGGTGTGTCTGGAGATATACCACTTTCTAATGTCATGACTGTCTTGATCAGGTCAGGTTACAGGACAGCACAACGCTACAGATTATCTCTCAACCCCAACAGAGGAGGAGAGCGCTGTGGGTCTGAAGACGTGGGGGGGTTTTATGGCCCCACGCCCCTTGTAAATCTCAGGCCACAGACAAATTCCTTTGTCCTGTTACTATGGAGAACCAACCTCAGAACATTAAACATGAAATAAAGGGACTTTGGAAAAATGGTTTCCGTCAGCCACAATGGTGGTCATGACGATAGATGGAATATGAAAATGTATGTCATTTTTGTTCGGTTATTAAAGGTTAATAAATTACGTTATTACGAAAACATTGTAATGTGAAGGGTTATCCTAATATATGTTTGATGTTTACGCATTGTACGTATGGAAAATATCAAAATCAAAGATAATGTTTTGGGGAAGATGAAATGTTAAGTTAGTTGTCTAAAATGGGATTTGAGATCAATCTAGCCTTGCCTCATTAACTTGGTACGCCCAGAGAACTGCCCTAAAGGCGGCTACGCCCACTACTGACCCAAGGGTATAAAACCTGTGAGTATAGAATTTATGACGGGACTATGTGACCCCAGCTGCAGCAGGGTCTGAAAAAGTCAACCAACCCAGGACACAACGGAAGTTTGAAGACAAAGAGATGACTAGCTGTGTCTAAGCGGGTGAATTCAAGTCGAACCACCTTGCCTCCATCTCCCATCGAATTGTGGTATCTAAAGGGTTTCATTCCTATGCTGTGAGCTCTGAGCTACAGAGCTGTCTGTCCTCAGAAGACCAGAGAAAAAGGAGGAGGGGGGACAGACTCCTAAGCCACAAAGGACACGGACACCGGGAGGACGAGCAACGAGGTGCGCAGGAGAAGTGCGTCATCGAACACCGGAACGGTCCACGGTCCCGGAGATCATCCCCACGTAATTACATCATTGTATTCTGACCCATAAGAGAGGCAGTTTGGGGCAAGGCTAGGGTTAGAATAGCATAGCTGACCAATTCACCCAAATGTATATTTCTCTTGTGTACTTTCTGTTTTTCTCTCTCTTTTGAAATCCTCATTGTGGGTAACACGCGCCATAGTGTGTTGGCCCGTTATACTAAGTTCTAATCAATACCCTACAATGTGTTTTGTCTATGTGTATCTTTTATCATCATTTTAGCTTTTTAGTAAATAAATATTCAACTAAGATTGGTGGGGTGCGAATTCATTAGTGGGACCTGGGTCCGTGCAGATTCAAGGGCTATACGACGTTCAGATTATGAGACTGATAGAGGCAAATGGTTAATTAGCGGCTGTTGTAAAATCGATATTCTGATATTCTTTGAGTTAATTTTGGAAACAGAAACTCAATAAAAACTAGTTTTCCCATGGTGCCCCAGGTTAATGAGTTAATAATTGCTTGATTCAGTTAATCATGCAATTAGAAACCTTTAATCATTCGATGAGCAACAGTCATCACATTAACCAATACAACGTCACGACACTAAACCTGACTTAATTTCCTCATAATTGCATCACCTTTGCCCACGTTGAAACTATGAATAAGGTCGAGCAAAGTGTCGATTCCAAGTGGAACACCCTCTCCATTCTTGTTTCCCACAGAAATTACACCATTGTCAATACACTGTCATTTATAATTTGATAAGAGCTATATAACACAGAAAAAAAACAATTTAATATGTTTTAGAATAAGACAGTATCCTATCAAAATGTGGAAAAAGTCAAGGAGTCTGAATACTTTCCGAAATCACTATATGTAGCAGTTTAAACCAACCTGGAGCTCAGTTCCATGACCAGTGAGGACTATTCAGGTAGATTTACAGAACTACTGGTCAACCCCTTATTGTAGACTTTTCTCAACTTCCAACATTTCATGGATTGAACTTGAATATGGCAACTTCCAGGATGAATCAAACCACTGTGTTTTGACGAACCAATATATTTTGTTGGTTAAATCTAAATAATTTACAAGATCAGGGAATTTTTAAATCTACCAGTTGGTGCTGAAACATAGATGAATATGCATATATTTAGATGTCTCTCTTTCATTGATCCCTAATGTTCTGAACGGTCATCTCTATGTATTCTACTGACCTTCGACGACCTTATAAAGGCTCCAGATAAAAGGAACTGAAACCCCAATTGAAAGAAAACTCCACAAGAACTTCTGTTGGCCAGCATGGGACTGTTTTCCATGGTTGAATTATTGTATTCAGTGCATGAAAAGGAACCACACCTGCTGAGCCCATTATACACCTGCATAAGGCAAGTCTGAATGCCAACTACTGAGAAGTGTGTAGGAAACATGCACATTTCCTGAGTCTGAATGCCAACTACTGAGAAGTGTGTAGGAAACGTGCACATTTCCTTGGTCTGAATGCCAACTACTGAGAAGTGTGTAGGAAACGTGCACATTTCCTGAGTCTGAATGCCAACTACTGAGAAGTGTGTAGGAAACGTGCACATTTCCTGAGTCTGAATGCCAACTACTGAGAAGTGTGTAGGAAACGTGCACATTTCCTGAGTCTGAATGCCAACTACTGAGAAGTGTGTAGGAAACATGCTCATTTCCTGAGTCTGAATTCTAACTACTGAGAAGTGTGTAGGTGTGACTCTTGTCGTCTGGGGAAGGAGAAGAGGACCAACACGCAGCGTGGTAAGTGTTCATATTTTAAATATTTTAATGAACACGAAAACAAAACCGTAAACAACCAATGAACAGTCCTGTAAAGGTGCAACACCACACTAAACAGAAAATAACCACCCACAAAACACAATGGAAAACAGGCTACCTAAATATGGTTCTCAATCAGGGACAACGATTGACAGCTGCCTCTGATTGAGAACAATACCAGGCCAAACACAGAAATAGAAAATCATAGACAAACTAACAGACAACCCACCCAACTCACGCCCTGACCATACTAAAACAAAAGTCAAAACAACGGAACTAAGGTCCGAACGTTACAGTGCCCCCCCCCCAAAGGTGCGGACTCCGGCCGCAAAACCTGAACCTATAGGGGAGGGTCTGATTGGGTGTCTGTCTGCGTTCTCGGCTCTGGCGCGGGTCGTGGACCCCACTCCACCATAGTCTTTCTCTGCCTCCTTAACCGGCTCCGTGGCCTCTTAAGAGTGGCGACCTCAGACTGGGGACCTTAGCCACGGGTACCGAATGGACGGGAGATTCCGGCAGCGCTGGAGTGAAGGACGACTCCGGCAGCGCCGGACAGGCGGGAGGCTCCGGCAGAGCCAGTCAGGCGGGAGACTCCGGCAGCACCAGACTGGCGGGAGACTCCGGCAGCGCCAGACAGGCGGGAGACTCTGGCAGCTCCGGAGTGAAGGGCGATTCTGGCATCGCCGGCATGACTGACGGCTCTTGCAGCTCCTGGCTGACTGACGGCTCAGGACAGACTGGCGGCTCTGGCGGCTCAGGAAAGACTGGCGGCTCTGGCAGCTCGGGACAGTCTGGCGGCTCTGGCAGCTCGGGACAGACTGGCGGCTCTGGTAGCTCCTGGCTGACTGACAGCTCTGGCAGCTCCTGGCTGACTGACGGCTCAAGACAGACTGGTGGCTCTGGCAGATCAGGACAGACTGGCGGCTCTGGCAGCTCAGGACAGACAGGAGCCTCTGGCAGCTCTTGGCAGGAGGAAGGTTCTGGCAGCGCTGGACAGGCAGGAGCACCTGTAGGGAGAAGACGGAGAGACAGACTGGTGCGGGGGGCTGCCACCGGAGGGCTGGTGCGTGGCGGTAGCACCGGATAGACCGGACCGTGAAGGTGCACTGGAGCTCTTGAGCACCGAGCCTGCCCAACCTTACCTGGTTGAATGCTCCCCGTAGCCAGGCCAGTGCGGCAGGGTGGAATAGACCGCACTGGGCTGTGCAGGCGAACCGGGGACACCATGCGTAAGGCTGGTGCCATGCACACCGGCCCGAGGAGACGCACTGGAGACCAGACACGCTGAGCCGGCTTCCTGGCACCTGGCTCGATGCCAAATCTAGCCCGGCCGATACAAGGCGCTGCAATGTACCGCCCCGGGCTATGCACACGCACCGGGGACACAACGATTGGCAGCTGCCTCTGATTGAGGACCATACTAGGCCAAACACAGAAACAGAAAATCATAGACAAACTAACATAGACAACCCACACAACTCACGCCCTGACCATACTAAAACAAAAGACAAAACAAAGGAACTAAGGTCAGAACGTGACTGTAGGAAAGGTGTACATTTCCTGAGTCTGAATTCTATCTACTGAGAAGTGTGTAGAAAACGTGCACATTTCCTGAGTCTGGATGCCAACTACTGAGAAGTGTGTAGAAAACGTGCACATTTCCTGAGTCTGAATGCCAACAACTTTAAGAAGTGTGTAGAAAACGTGCACATTTCCTGAGTCTGAATTCTAACTACTGATAAGTGTGTAGAAAACGTGCACATTTCCTTGGTCTGAATTCTAACTACTGATAAGTGTGTAGAAAACGTGCACATTTCCTTGGTCTGAATTCTATCTACTGAGAAGTGTGTAGAAAACGTGCACATTTCCTGAGTCTGAATGCCAACTACTGAGAAGTGTGTAGAAAACGTGCACATTTCCTGAGTCTGAATGCCAACAACTTTAAGAAGTGTGTAGAAAACGTGCACATTTCCTGAGTCTGAATTCTAACTACTGAGAAGTGTGTAGAAAACGTGCACATTTCCTGAGTCTGAATTCCAACTTCTGAGAAGTGTGTAGAAAACGTGCACATTTCCTCAGTCTGAATTCTAACTACTGAGAAGTGTGTAGAAAACGTGCACATTTCCTCAGTCTGAATTCTAACTACTGAGAAGTGTGTAGAAAACGTGTACATTTCCTCAGTCTGAATGCCAACTACTGAGAAGTGTGTAGAAAACGTGCACATTTCCTGAGTCTGAATCGTGCGTTTATGTGTTTAGTCAAACTGCTAAGAAAACACAAAATAATCAATTTAGCAAAGCACTGCTCTTCTCAAAGAGTTGTTGTAACATAACAATGCCTCGTCATCCAAGCATGGGAACAAAGTAAATGCCTCCAGTATTTACAAACATAACAATGCCTCGTCATCCAAGCATGGGAACAAAGTAAATGCCTCCAGTATTTACAAACATAACAATGCCTCGTCATCCAAGCATGGGAACAAAGTAAATGCCTCCAGTATTTACAAACATAACAATCAAACCAAACAATAAACGATGACTATGTTTGTCTGCCCCATTTCCTCTGATTCTGTTAACTGCTTCAGTTGAGCAGCTCCAAGGTCTGTCTTACTGTATAGTCTGCTAGTCTAATTGCTAACCTTATAGTATATTTGCGTCCCAAATGGAACCATATTCCCTACATTTAACAGTCACTACTTTTGACCAGAGAGCTATGAGTCCTGGTCAAAAGTAATGCACTACATAGGGATTAAGGTGCAATTTGGGACGCAGCCTATGTCCTCTTTACTTTTGTACCTGTTTCCTCCAGCATCTTCTCAAGGTCCTTTGCTGTTGTTCTGGGATTGATTTGCACTTTTCCCACCAAAGAATGTTTGTCTCTAGGAGACAGAACGCTTCTACTTCCTGAGAGGTATGACGGCTGCGTGGTCCCATGGTTTTATAATTGCGTACTATTGTTTGTACAGATGAATGTGGTACGTTCAAGCGTTAGGAAATTGGATGATCCAGACTTGTGGAGGTCTGAATTCTTTAGATTGTCCCATGATGTCAAGCAAAGAGGCACTGAGCTTGAAAGTAGGCCTTGAAATACATCCACAGGTACACCTCTAACTGACTCAAATTATGTCAGAAGCTTCTAAAGCCATTTTCCAAGCTGTTTAAAGGCACAGTCAACTTAGTGTATGTAAACTTCTGACCACTAGAATTGTGATACAGTGAATTATAAGTGAAATGATCTGTCTGTAAACAATTGTTGGAAAAATTACTTGTGTCATGCACAAAGTAGTTGTGCCAAAAATATAGTTTGTTAACAAGAAATTTGTGGAGTGGTTGAAAAACGAGTTTTAATGACTCCAACCTAAGTGGATGTAAACTTCCGACTTCAACTGTATATAGCCTACTATGTTACTATATTCTACTACTTTAGGCTACTCTATTATACTAGTGGATTACTATATACACATGCTACTATATTACTATACATACAGGCTTACTACTAATATTTTACTATATATAGGCTACTGTGCTACTATTATTCTACTGCATTATACTATGGTTACTCCATTATACTACTTTGTTACTATAATATACTACTATAGGCTACTATATTTCTATATTATACCACTATAGTACTATATTATACTACTATGTTACTATATCATACTACTATGTTACTGTATTATACTACTATGTTACTATATTATTCTACTATGTTACTATATTATACTACTATGTTACTATATTATACTACTATGTTACTATATTATACTACTATATTATTCTACTATGTTACAATAATATACTACTATAGGCTACTATATTTCTATATTATACCACTATAGTACTATATTATACTACTATGTTACTATATTATTCTACTATGTTACTATATTATACTACTATGTTACTATATTATACTACTATGTTACTATATTATACTACTATATTATTCTACTATGTTACAATAATATACTACTATAGGCTACTATATTTCTATATTATACCACTATAGTACTATATTATACTACTATGTTACTATATTATTCTACTATGTTACCATATTATACTACTATGTTACTATATTATACTACTATGTTACTATATTATACTACTATATTATTCTACTATGCACTGTAGAAACTATTACACTCGACGGAACGACTTGATTAGTGTAGTGTCAACAACGTAGCCACTGCCAGCTAGCCTAAAAAGTCAACAACACAGCCACTGCCAGCTAGCCACTCCAGCAGTACTGTATCATTTCAATCATTTTAGTCAATAAGATTCTTGCTACATAAGCTTAACTTTCTGAACATTCGAGAAGTGTAGTCCACTTGTCATTCCAATCTCCTTTGCATTAGCGTAGCCTCTTCTGTAGCCTGTCAACTATGTGTCTATCTATCCCTGTTCTCTCCTCTCTGCACAGACCATATAAACGCTCCACACCGCGTGGCCGCGGCCACCCTAATCTGGTGGTCCCAGCGCGCACGACCCACGTGGAGTTCCAGGTCTCCGGTAGCCTCTGGAACTGCCGATCTGCGGCCAACAAGGCAGACTTCATCTCAGCCTATGCCTCCCTCCAGTCCCTCGACTTCTTGGCACTGACGGAAACATGGATCACCACAGACAACACTGCTACTCCTACTGCTCTCTCTTCGTCCGCCCACGTGTTCTCGCACACCCCGAGAGCTTCTGGTCAGCGGGGTGGTGGCACCGGGATCCTCATCTCTCCCAAGTGGTCATTCTCTCTTTCTCCCCTTACCCATCTGTCTATCGCCTCCTTTGAATTCCATGCTGTCACAGTTACCAGCCCTTTCAAGCTTAACATCCTTATCATTTATCGCCCTCCAGGTTCCCTCGGAGAGTTCATCAATGAGCTTGATGCCTTGATAAGCTCCTTTCCTGAGGACGGCTCACCTCTCACAGTCCTGGGCGACTTTAACCTCCCCACGTCTACCTTTGACTCATTCCTCTCTGCCTCCTTCTTTCCACTCCTCTCCTCTTTTGACCTCACCCTCTCACCTTCCCCCCCTACTCACAAGGCAGGCAATACGCTCGACCTCATCTTTACTAGATGCTGTTCTTCCACTAACCTCATTGCAACTCCCCTCCAAGTCTCCGACCACTACCTTGTATCCTTTTCCCTCTCGCTCTCATCCAACACTTTCCACACTGACCCTACTCGGATGGTATCGCGCCGTCCCAACCTTCGCTCTCTCTCCCCCGCTACTCTCTCCTCTTCCATCCTATCATCTCTTCCCTTTGCTCAAACCTTCTCCAACCTATCTCCTGATTCTGCCTCCTCAACCCTCCTCTCTTCCCTTTCTGCATCCTTTCACTCTCTATGTCCCCTATCCTCCAGGCCGGCTCAGTCCTCCCCTCCCGCTCCGTGGCTCGACGACTCATTGCGAGCTCACAGAACAGGGCTCCGGGCAGCCGAGCGGAAATGGAAGAAAACTCGCCTCCCTGCGGACCTGGCATCCTTTCACTCCCTCCTCTCTACATTTTCCTCCTCTGTCTCTGCTGCTAAAGCCACTTTCTACCACTCTAAATTCCAAGCATCTGCCTCTAACCCTAGGAAGCTCTTTGCCACCTTCTCCTCCCTCCTGAATCCTCCTCCCCCCCCCTCCTCCCTCTCTGCAGATGACTTCGTCAACCATTTTGAAAAGAAGGTCGACGACATCCGATCCTCGTTTGCTAAGTCAAACGACACCGCTGGTTCTGCTCACACTGCCCTACCCTGTGCTCTGACCTCTTTCTCCCCTCTCTCTCCAGATGAAATCTCGCTTCTTGTGATGGCCGGCCGCCCAACAACCTGCCCGCTTGACCCTATCCCCTCCTCTCTTCTCCAGACCATTTCCGGAGACCTTCTCCCTTACCTCACCTCGCTCATCAACTCATCCCTGACCGCTGGCTACGTCCCTTCCGTCTTCAAGAGAGCGAGAGTTGCACCCCTTCTGAAAAAACCTACACTCGATCCCTCCGATGTCAACAACTACTGACCAGTATCCCTTCTTTCTTTTCTCTCCAAAACTCTTGAACGTGCCGTCCTTGGCCAGCTCTCCCGCTATCTCTCTCAGAATGACCTTCTTGATCCAAATCAGTCAGGTTTCAAGACTAGTCATTCAACTGAGACTGCTCTTCTCTGTATCACGGAGGCGCTCCGCACTGCTAAAGCTAACTCTCTCTCCTCTGCTCTCATCCTTCTAGACCTATCGGCTGCCTTCGATACTGTGAACCATCAGATCCTCCTCTCCACCCTCTCCGAGTTGGGCATCTCCGGCGCGGCCCACGCTTGGATTGCGTCCTACCTGACAGGTCGCTCCTACCAGGTGGCGTGGCGAGAATCTGTCTCCTCACCACGCGCTCTCACCACTGGTGTCCCCCAGGGCTCTGTTCTTGGCCCTCTCCTATTCTCGCTATACACCAAGTCACTTGGCTCTGTCATAACCTCACATGGTCTCTCCTAGCATTGCTATGCAGACGACACACAATTAATCTTCTCCTTTCCCCCTTCTGATGACCAGGTGGCGAATCGCATCTCTGCATGTCTGGCAGACATATCAGTGTGGATGACGGATCACCACCTCAAGCTGAACCTCGGCAAGATGGAGCTGCTCTTCCTACCGGGGAAGGACTGCCCGTTCCATGATCTCGCCATCACGTTTGACAACTCCATTGTGTCCTCCTCCCAGAGCGCTAAGAACCTTGGCGTGATCCTGGACAACACCCTGTCGTTCTCAACTAACATCAAGGCGGTTGCCCATTCCTGTAGGTTCATGCTCTACAACATCCGCAGAGTACGACCCTGCCTCACACAGGAAGCGGCGCAGGTCCTAATCCAGGCACATGTCATCTCCCGTCTGGATTACTGCAACTCGCTGTTGGCTGGGCTCCCTGCCTGTGCCATTAAACCCCTACAACTCATCCAGAACGCCGCAGCCCGTCTGGTGTTCAGCCTTCCCAAGTTCTCTCATGTCACACCGCTCCTCCGCTCTCTCCACTGGCTTCCAGTTGAAGCTCGCATCCGCTGCAAGACCATGGTGCTTGCCTACGGAGCTGTGAGGGGAACGGCACCGCAGTACCTCCAGGCTCTGATCAGGCCCTACACCCAAACAAGGGCACTGCGTTCATCCACCTCTGGCCTGCTCGCCTCCTTACCACTGAGGAAGTACAGTTCCCGCTCAGCCCAGTCAAAACTGTTCGCTGCTCTGGCCCCCCAACGGTGGATCAAACTCCCTCACGACGCCAGGACAGCGGAGTCAATCACCACCTTCCGGAGACACCTGAAACCCCACCTCTTTAAGGAATACCTAGGATAGGATAAAGTAATCCTTCTCACCCCCCCCCCCTTAAATGATTTAGATGCACTATTGTAAAGTGGCTGTTCCACTGGATGTCATAAGGTGAATTCACCAATTTGTAAGTCGCTCTGGATAAGAGCGTCTGCCAAATGACTTAAATGTAAATGTAAATGTTACAATAATATACTACTGTAGGCTACTATATTTCTATATTATACCACTATAGTACTATATTATACTACTATGTTACTATATTATACTACTATATTATTCTACTATGTTACAATAATATACTACTATAGGCTACTATATTTCTATATTATACTACTATGTTACTATATTATACTACTATGTTACTATATTATACTACTATATTATTCTACTATGTTACAATAATATACTACTATAGGCTACTATATTTCTATATTATACCACTATAGTACTATATTATACTACTATGTTACTCTATTATACTACTATGTTACTATATTATACTACTATGTTACTATATTATACTACTATATTATTCTACTATGTTACAATAATATACTACTATAGGCTACTATATTTCTATATTATACCACTATAGTACTATATTATACTACTATGTTACTCTATTATACTACTATGTTACTATATTATACTACTATGTTACTATATTATACTACTATATTATTCTACTATGTTACAATAATATACTACTATAGGCTACTATATTTCTATATTATACTACTATGTTACTCTATTATACTACTATGTTACTATATTATACTACTATATTATTCTACTATGTTACAATAATATACTACTATAGGCTACTATATTTCTATATTATACCACTATAGTACTATATTATACTACTATGTTACTATATTATACCACTATATTATTATATTATACTACTATGTTACTTTATTATACTACTATGTTACTATATTATACTACTATATTATTCTACTATGTTACAATAATATACTACTATAGGCTACTATATTTCTATATTATACCACTATAGTACTATATTATACTACTATGTTACTATATTATACTACTATATTATACTACTATGTTACTATATTATACTACTATGTTACTATATCATACTACTATGTTACTTTATTATACTACTATGTTGGCAATGGAACAGTCCGATACTATTGAGATCTACTCTGGGGTCAATGGTCAGACATAAAGACATTCATATGTTCTACTCTGGGGTCAATGGATCGGACATAAAGACATTCATATGTTCTACTCTGGGGTCAATGGGTCGGACATAAAGACATTCATATGTTCTACTCTGGGGTCAATGGGTCAGACATAAAGACATTCATATGTTCTACTCTGGGGTCAATGGATCGGACATAAAGACATTCATATGTTCTACTCTGGGGTCAATGGGTCGGACATAAAGACATTCATATGTTCTACTCTGGGGTCAATGGTCGGACATAAAGACATTCATATGTTCTACTCTGGGGTCAATGGTTAAAGACATAAAGACATTCATATGTTCTACTCTGGGGTCAATGGGTCAGACATAAAGACATTCATATGTTCTACTCTGGGGTCAATGGGTCGGACATAAAGACATTCATATGTTCTACTCTGGGGTCAATGGTCAGACATAAAGACATTCATATGTTCTACTCTGGGGTCAATGGTTAAAGACATAAATACATTCATATGTTCTACTCTGGGGTCAATGGGTCAGACATTCATATGTTCTACTCTGGGGTCAATGGGTCGGACATAAACTACACTATGAAACAAATATAAATTACATAAAGAATGATAGTAAAAGGCTTTGGGGAAAAAGCCAACTCGGCTTCTTCATTCATTGAATCAGCTCATTCATCACAAAGCTCACAGCTATTGCAAACTACTTTCATGACATTTCATTGGCAAGATAAACAAATTTTGGGATGACATGCCAGCAACAAACGCTGACACGACACATCCAAGTATATTGGACCAAATTATGAAAGACAAGAATCGTACTTTTGAATTCCGAAAAGTCAGCATGGAAGAGGTAGAAAAACAAACAAACATTTTCAACCCCAAAAGTCAATACTTTGTTAGAGCTGCAAGTCTCTTGGGGTATGTCTCTATAAGCTTGGCACATCTGGCCACTTGGATTTTTGCCCATTCTTCAAGGCAAAACTGCTCCAGCTCTTTACAGTTAAATGGGTTCCACTGGTGTACAGCAATCTTTAAGTCATACCACAGATTCTCAATTGGATTGAAGTCTGGGCTTTGACTAGGCCATTCCAAGACATTGAAACGTTCCCCCTTAAACCACTCAAGTGTTGCTTTAGCAGTATGATTAGGGTCATTGTCCTGCTGGAAGGTGAACCTCCGCCCCAGTCTCAAATCTTAAAGCATCATCCACCATTCAATTCTGACCAGTTTCCTCGTCCTTGCCGATGGAAAACATCTCCACAGCATGAATACTGCCACCACCATCCTTCACTGTGAGGATGGTGCTCTCGGGGTGATGAGAGGTGTTGGGTTTGCACCAGACATAGCATTTTCCTGGATAGCCAAAATGCGCGATTTTAGTCTCATCTGACCAGAGTACCTTCTTTCATATGTTTGGGGAGTCTCCCACATGCCTTTTGGCAAACACCAAACGTGTTTGCTTATTTTTTTCTTTAAGCAATGGCTTTTTTCTGGCCACTCTTCCGTAATGCCCAGCTCTGTGGAGTGTACGGCTTAAAGTGGTCCTATGGACAGATACTCCAATCTCCGCTGTGGAGCTTTGCAGCTCCTTCAGAGTTACCTTTGGTCTCTTTTTTGCCTCTCTGATTAATGCCCTCCTTGCTAGTCTGTGAGTTTTGGTGGGCTTAGTGGTGTTGCAGACTCTGGGGCCTTTCAGAACAGGTGTATATATATATATACTGAGATCATGTGTCAGATCATGTGACACTTAGATTGCACACAGGAGGACTATTTAACTAATTATGTGACTTCTGAATGTAATTGGTTGCACCAGATCTTATTTAGGGGCTTCATAGCAAAGGGGATGAATACATATGCACACACCACTTTTCCGTTTTTTGAAACAAGTAATTTAGACTTTTTTTTGTGTATGTCCATTACATGAAATCCAAATAAAAATAGATTCAAATTACAGGTTGTAATGCAACAAAATAGGAAAAATGCCATGGGTGATGAAATACTTTTGCAAGGCACTGTATGTATTAACTATGGCTGATAAATTGCTGCTTCACATTAATTATGAAGAAAAGTTCACGTGTGTTGTAATTTCAATTCATCCAGTCCATGTCCAATCACCTGTCTGTCCCATCCAGTCCGTCTTCGAAAAAAGCCTCCAGGGTCATTCACACTGAGAAATCTGACTGCCTGATAGCTACTTAGCACCTTTGTCGGCAACTCACTTTTTGTTATTCACATACAACAGTTTTATATCCAATTTGCTTTGTTTAAATACTCCAGGCCACAAGGTGGCAGTAGCTTCTTAACCTGTTGAAACTCTGGGGGCGCTATATCATTTTTGGATAAAAAGATGTGCCCGTTTTAAGCGCAATATTTTGTCACAAAAAGATGCTCGACTATGCATATAATTGGTAACACTCTGACGTTTCCAGAACTGCAAAGATATTTTCTGTGCGTGCCCTAGAACGTGAGCTACAGGCAAAACCAAGA
This sequence comes from Oncorhynchus masou masou, assembly GCF_036934945.1. Taxonomy (NCBI): domain Eukaryota; kingdom Metazoa; phylum Chordata; class Actinopteri; order Salmoniformes; family Salmonidae; genus Oncorhynchus; species Oncorhynchus masou. The sequence goes on from NC_088224.1 coordinate 97,599,323, forward strand.
TGAAACGGCATCCAGGAAATGAGCAGGATTTTTGAGGCTCAGTTTTCCATTGTCTTCTTATATGGCTGTGAATGCGAGAGGAGTAAGTCTGCCCTTTCTGTCGTTTCCCCAAGGTGTCTGCAGCATTGTGACGTATTTGTAGGCATATCATTGGAAGATTGACCATAAGAGACCACATTTACCAGGTGTCCGCCCGGTGTCCTGCGCCGAAATTGGTGCGCAAAAGTCAGCTGCAAGTATTTTTCCACAGAATTCAGAGAAGAATGCAGGCTTCCACGAACGATATATCAATGAAGAGATATGTGAAAAAACACCTTGAGGATTGATTCCAAACAACGTTTGCCATGTTTCGGTCGATATTATGGAGTTAATTCGGAAAAAGTTTGACGTTGTAGGTGACTGAATTTTCGGTTCGTTTCGGTAGCCAAATGTGATGTACAAAACGGAGCGATTTCTCCTACACAAAGACACTTTCAGGAAAAACTGCACATTTGGTATGTAACTGAGAGTCTCCTCATTGAAAAAATCAGAAGCTCTTCAAAGGTAAATGATTTTATTTATTTGGTTATCTGGTTTTTGTGAAAATGTTGCGTGCTAAATGCTACTCAAAATGCTAAGCTAGCTTAGCATACTCTTACACAAATTAGTGAATTGCTATGGTTCAAAAGCATATTTTGAAAATCTGAGATGACAGTGTTGTTAAGAAAAGGCTAAGCTTGAGAGTAGGCGCATTATTTTGATTTTATTTGCGATTTTCAGAAATTGTTAACGTTGCGTTATGCTAATGAGCCTGAGGCTTTAGTCATGATCCCAGATCCGGAATGGGGAGTTTCAAGAGGTTAAGGCTTGCACCTGCTGTAGCCAATGTTAGCTAACTAGTGAACTGCGCTTTTGTTGCTAGCTAGCTAGAATTAGTAATGAACACACCTACATAACTAGCTTAGCAAGCAACATTTATTCAAATTCATTCACAATGAATTTGTTTTTGAATGAAGCAGCTGCCTTTTAGTTGTCGAGTCAGTGAAGATGGTAGTTCGCTCTGTTGTGCTAAATGCCGATGCTAACCGTTTAGCTAATATTAGCTAACAAGCGAACTGGCACTGGCAGTATGGGACAATCGAAATTTAAATAAATAATCGAGAGCTAGCTTGGTAAAGCATTCCGTGTAGTGTGCATTGTGTTGCACTTACCACCCCATTTATTTCATATGAAGTGTGTGACTGCCTGGCTCAGTTAGCGAGCTAATGTTAGCTATCTAGATAACTAATGAGTAGTTCACTATCAAACTGAACCTCACAAAAAAATCCTTTCAGCACAAAACTCCTTAGCTAGATGTAAAAGATTGAAATATTTGCTCCAGAGAAAAACAAGATGTAATTTCTGAAAAATTGTGATGAAAGGGGTGGATTATACACGGAGATGTCTTTATCCTTTTCTTGTCACTTCTGTCGGTTCCTCGCGTTGAGGTTTGTTGTCTGATAAGGCTCAAAGTCTACAGCCACTGAGGAGCATTGTGATTCTACAAGTACAAATGGCAGGTTTGTCAGTACTAGGTCAGTACACAGCAGGTACAGTACGTCTTTGATCTAGCAAGAGAAGGAACGGCCTCCTACTGTGATGAATACCTATTGGCACGCAGATTTCTTGGTGTGTCTGTAACATTAGGTTTTCCAAAGATGGTCTACCTTGAAGTTATAGGCCTGCTTGGTCTGGTGAAAGGTTATTGGGCTGATGCTGTACAGAGATGAAGACATACTGCATTGAACCATTACATTGCTCTGGGAGAGACAGTGACCAACAGTGAATAGTTATTGCCTTAAGCAGACACCTTGTTGACAACTGTCCTTATTGACAAATGAGTGGATTGATTGGGTGTCATTGTTGTGTTGTTCAATTGTACTACCAGGTGTGATTGGTTGTCTACAGGGCATTGGGAGTCTGAGTACACATAACCTAGCCAGTCTGGAACTTTTATTGAAGGGAAGGAACACTGGAACGGAGACAGACACATTGAAAGGAAGGAACACTGGAACGGAGACAGACACATTGAAGGGAAGGAACACTGGAACGGAGACAGACACATTGAAAGGAAGGAACACTGGAACGGAGACAGACACATTGAAGGGAAGGAACACTGGAACGGAGACAGACACATTGAAGGGAAGGAACACTGGAACGGAGACAGACACATTGAAAGGAAGGAACACTGGAACGGAGACAGACACATTGAAGGGAAGGAACACTGGAACGGAGACAGACACATTGAAAGGAAGGAACACTGGAACGGAGACAGACACATTGAAAGGAAGGAACACTGGAACGGAGACAGACACATTGAAAGGAAGGAACACTTGAACGTAGACAGACACATTGAAGGGAAGGAACACTGGAACGGAGAAAGACACAATGAAAGGAAGGAACACTGGAACGGAGAAAGACACATTGAAAGGAAGGAACACTGGAACGGAGACAGACACATTGAAAGGAAGGAACACTGGAACGGAGACAGACACATTGAAAGGAAGGAACACTGGAACGGAGACAGACACATTGAAGGGAAGGAACACTGGAACGGAGACAGACACATTGAAAGGAAGGAACACTGGAACGGAGACAGACACATTGAAGGGAAGGAACACTGGAACGGAGACAGACACATTGAAAGGAAGGAACACCGGAACGGAGACAGACACATTGAAAGGAAGGAACACCGGAACGGAGACAGACACATTGAAAGGAAGGAACACTGGAACGGAGACAGACACATTGAAAGGAAGGAACACTGGAACGGAGACAGACACATTGAAGGGAAGGAACACTGGAACGGAGACAGACACATTGAAAGGAAGGAACACTGGAACGGAGACAGACACATTGAAAGGAAGGAACACTGGAACGGACAAAGACACATTGAAGGGAAGGAACACTGGAACGGAGACAGACACATTGAAAGGAAGGAACACTGGAACGGAGACAGACACATTGAAATGAAGGAACACTGGAACGGAGACAGACACATTGAAGGGAAGGAACACTGGAACGGAGACAGACACATTGAAATGAAGGAACACTGGAACGGAGACAGACACATTGAAAGGAAGGAACACTGGAACGGAGAAAGACACATTGAAAGGAAGGAACACTGGAACGGAGACAGACACATTGAAGGGAAGGAACACTGGAACGGAGAAAGACACATTGAAGGGAAGGAACACTGGAACGGAGACAGACACATTGAAGGGAAGGAACACTGGAACGGAGACAGACACATTGAAGGGAAGGAACACTGGAACGGAGACAGACACATTGAAGGGAAGGAACACTGGAACGGAGACAGACACATTGAAGGGAAGGAACACTGGAACGGAGACAGACACATTGAAAGGAAGGAACACTGGAACGGAGACAGACACATTGAAAGGAAGGAACACTGGAACGGAGACAGACACATTGAAGGGAAGGAACACTGGAACGGAGACAGACACATTGAAAGGAAGGAACACTGGAACGGAGAAAGACACATTGAAGGGAAGGAACACTGGAACGGAGACAGACACATTGAAGGGAAGGAACACTGGAACGGAGACAGACACATTGAAAGGAAGGAACACTGGAACGGAGACAGACACATTGAAATGAAGGAACACTGGAACGGAGACAGACACATTGAAAGGAAGGAACACTGGAACGGAGACAGACACATTGAAGGGAAGGAACACTGGAACGGAGACAGACACATTGAAGGGAAGGAACACTGGAACGGAGACAGACACATTGAAGGGAAGGAACACTGGAACGGAGACAGACACATTGAAAGGAAGGAACACTGGAACGGAGAAAGACACATTGAAAGGAAGGAACACTGGAACGGAGAAAGACACATTGAAAGGAAGGAACACTGGAACGGAGACAGACACATTGAAAGGAAGGAACACTGGAACGGAGACAGATACATTGAAAGGAAGGAACACTGGAACGGAGACAGACACATTGAAAGGAAGGAACACTGGAACGGAGACAGACACATTGAAGGGAAGGAACACTGGAACATTGAAGGGAAGGCTTAACCAATAAGCCTATTTTTTGGTTCACAACAAGGAACCACCCTACCTTCTGGATTTGACCAGATATTAGATCAGAACACCATGTAAATGTAACACAGAGGCTTTGGGCTGGGCTGGGCTGGGCTGGGTCCATTGCCTTAAAATTATAAACCAATGTGACTATTTGCTTTATAATCCATAAACCGTCTAATGATTACCTTTTCAAATCTACAAAAACGTGTCATCAACAATATCTAACTATGTTTTAACAGATGTGGATTTTCTTTTCATTTTTACAAATAGCTTTGTATTCTATTGAGTCTTTCACTGCTTGATACGGTAAATAGTATCATGACGAGTCCCAGATGCAGACACAGGACGCAGATGGTTGGAGTTTAAGATGTTTAATAATCCAAAAAGGATTTGGCAAGAGAATGGTGGTGGACAGACAAAAGGTCAAACCAGTTCAGGAGGTACAGAGTGGCAGACAGGCTCGAGGTCAAGGCAGACAGGCTCGTGGTCAAGGCAGACAGGCTCGTGGTCAAGGCAGACAGGCTCGTGGTCAAGGCAGACAGGCTCGTGGTCAAGGCAGGCAGGCTGGACTAGAAAAAAGACAATAGCAAAGGCAGGAGTGGGAAGAAACGCTGGTTGACTTGGAACATACAAGACAAACTGGCACAGAGAGACAAGAAACACAGGGATAAATACACTGGTACAGAGAGACAGGAAACACAGGGATAAATACACTGGAACAGAGAGACAGGAAACACAGGGATAAATACACTGGAACAGAGAGACAGGAAACACAGGGATAAATTAAATACACTGGAACAGAGAGACGGGAAATACAGGGATAAATACACTGGAACAGAGAGAAAAGAAACACAGGTATAAATACACTGGAACAAAGAGACAGGAAACACAGGGATAAATACACTGGAACAGAGAGACAGGAAACACAGGGATAAATACACTGGAACAGAGAGACAAGAAACACAGGAGATAAATACACTGGTACAAAGAGACAGGAAACACAGGGATAAATACACTGGAACAGAGAGACAAGAAACACAGGAGATAAATACACTGGAACAAAGAGACAGGAAACACAGGGATAAATACACTGGAACAGAGAGACAGGAAACACAGGGATAAATACACTGGTACAGAGAGACAGGCAACACAGGAGATAAATACACTGGTACAAAGAGACAGGAAACACAGGGATAAATACACTGGAACAGAGAGACAGGAAACACAGGGATAAATACACTGGAACAGAGAGACAAGAAACACAGGAGATAAATACACTGGTACAAAGAGACAGGAAACACAGGGATAAATACACTGGAACAGAGAGACAAGAAACACAGGAGATAAATACACTGGTACAAAGAGACAGGAAACACAGGGATAAATACACTGGAACAGAGAGACAAGAAACACAGGGATAAATACACTGGAACAGAGAGACAGGAAACACAGGTATAAATACACTGGAACAGAGAGACAGGAAACACAGGTATAAATACACTGGAACAGAGAGACAGGAAACACAGGAATAAATACACTGGAACAGAGAGACAGGAAACACAGGGATAAATACACTGGTACAGAGAGACAGGAAACACAGGGATAAATACACTGGTACAGAGAGACAGGCAACACAGGGATAAATACACTGGAACAGAGAGACAGGAAACACAGGGATAAATACACTGGTACAGAGAGACAGGAAACACAGGGATAAATACACTGGTACAGAGAGACAGGCAACACAGGGATAAATACACTGGAACAGAAAGACAGGAAACACAGGGATAAATACACTGGAACAGAGAGAGGGGAAACACAGGGATAAATACACTGGAACAGAGAGACGGGAAACACAGGGATAAATACACTGGTACAGAGAGACAGGAAACACAGGGATAAATACACTGGTACAGAGAGATGGGAAGCACAGGGATAAATACACTGGAACAGAGAGACAGGAAACACAGGGATAAATACACTGGTACAGAGAGACAGGCAACACAGGGATAAATACACTGGAACAGAGAGACGGGAAACACAGGGATAAATACACTGGAACAGAGAGACAGGAAACACAGGGATAAATACACTGGTACAGAGAGACAGGAAACACAGGGATAAATACACTGGTACAGAGAGACAGGAAACACAGGGATAAATAGACTGGTACAAAGAGACAGGCAACACAGGGATAAATACACGAGGGAAAACAAGCGACACCTGGAAGGAGTAGAGACAATAACGAGGTCAGGTGAAACAGATCAGGACAGAATAGGATGAGGATTGTATGAGTATTGACACACAAGTTTCTTTGTACCTTCTCTGTGCAGATGACACACGTCTCCAGCTCTTCTTGAATGACAATTACAAATCCAAATAATCCTGACACACAGATTAAAATAACAGTAATTTTGTAATGCATTTAAACATTTCTCACTTTGGAGAGAGACTCCTCTGAGTCTCCCCCCGACCAAAGCAGAGTAGGAGATGGACAGTGTAATGTAGACGTAATCCATTTCATTTATACCTGACAGTCGAGTGAGAATAAAAGTCTGGTCTCTATTACTTTGGTTTCACAGTGCAGGGCCACTGTGGCTTACCTCACAGCCACCCAAGGAAGCCTCCAATCAGCCAATATATCAGCCAGCTGAAGCTTTCACTACACTGGGCTTTACTGGAGGCTTCACTACGCTGGGCTTTACTGTAGGCTTCACTACGCTGGGCTTTACTGGAGGCTTCACTACACTGGGCTTTACTGGAGGCTTCACTACACTGGGCTTTACTGGAGGCTCCACTACACTGGGCTTTACTGGAGGAATCCTTACACAGAGCTTTACTGGAGGCTTCACTACACTGGGCTTTACTGGAGGCTTCACTACACTGGGCTTTACTGGAGGCTTCACTACACTGGGCTTTACTAGAGGCTTCACTACACTGGGCTTTACTGGAGGCTTCACTACACTGGGCTTTACTGGAGGCTTCACTACACTGGGCTTTACTGGAGGCTTCACTACACTGGGCTTTACTGTAGGCTTCACTACGCTGGGCTTTACTGGAGGCTTCACTACACTGGGCTTTACTGGAGGCTTCACTACACTGGGCTTTACTGAGGAATCCTTACACAGAGCTTTACTGGAGGAATCCTTACACAGAGCTTTACTGGAGGCTTCACTACACTGGGCTTTACTGGAGGCTTCATTACACTGGGCTTAACTGATGGCTTCACTACGCTGGGCTTTACTGGAGGCTTCACTACACTGGGCTTTACTTGGAGGCTTCACTACACTGGGCTTTACTGATGGCTTCACTACGCTGGGCTTTACTGATGGCTTCACTACGCTGGGCTTTACTGACGGCTTCACTACACTGCGCTTTACTGGAGGCTTCACTACACTGGGCTTTACTGGAGGCTTCACTACACTGGGCTTTACTGGAGGCTTCACTACACTGGGCTTTACTGGAGGCTTCACTACACTGGGCTTTACTGGAGGCTTCACTACACTGGGCTTTACTGGAGGCTTCACTACACTGGGCTTTACTGTAGGCTTCACTACGCTGGGCTTTACTGGAGGCTTCACTACACTGGGCTTTACTGGAGGCTTCACTACACTGGGCTTTACTGGAGGAATCCTTACACAGAGCTTTACTGGAGGAATCCTTACACAGAGCTTTACTGGAGGCTTCACTACACTGGGCTTTACTGGAGGCTTCATTACACTGGGCTTAACTGATGGCTTCACTACGCTGGGCTTTACTGGAGGCTTCACTACACTGGGCTTTACTTGGAGGCTTCACTACACTGGGCTTTACTGATGGCTTCACTACGCTGGGCTTTACTGATGGCTTCACTACGCTGGGCTTTACTGACGGCTTCACTACACTGCGCTTTACTGGAGGCTTCACTACACTGGGCTTTACTGGAGGCTTCACTACACTGGGCTTTACTGGAGGCTTCACTACACTGGGCTTTACTGGAGGCTTCACTACACTGGGCTTTACTGGAGGCTTCACTACACTGGGCTTTACATACCTTAAGGGAACATTTCAACATTTTCTGTATGGTTAGTGAAAAAGTCCATATTGCAAATGTACCGTCCCATACTAGACGTCCGAAAACATTTGTTAAATTCGGGGACGGCGTCGGGCCGAGCGGCAGGGCCAGACCTACCGGGAAGTCATCAAATGAACTTTGTCGGACATTCGGTTTTCGTTTTATAAAATAATCAAATTTTGGTCATTTTTCCGCTATCCCGGAAAATCCCACAAGAGGGCATAAGCAATCATACTGCAATTTGACAAAACATCACGAATCACGACGGGCCTTATCTCGAAAACTGAAAATATTTCGAAGCCGAAACTTGGTGAGCATAGGTTTGGCATAATGGGCAGTTGGCCCCGAACAAGATGGCGTCTAGGCCTCAACGGTTTTTGAGTTATGGCCATTTTTCTGGGATTAAACGTCCAAAATGAAAATAGAGAAATTATTTTTTCACTTCACGTCAAAGTCAAGGAGCCTCCGGTGTCAATAACAAATAAATCTGCCATTTATTTATCGTCATTTAAGAGAAATCGTACAATGACAGATTTGTGATGTTCAAATATAGTTTTTTTTTTCAACAGTTACAGATCCAGTTGCAGGGTGTTCATACGAATATTTTTAAAGTGTGCTGCGGAGCTCTGCGAGATTTCTGTGATTATCTATGATTTTCTGAAATAACACACACTCACTAAACCCTCCGTAAATAACTCAGTTCTTAACGCAAAGACTTAAAACTCAGGATTCTGTAGAGGCATACCCCAATGAGGATATGAGTTTATTTATAGCTTCCTGTGCCAACAGGAGGTGCCTTAAATGGTGTCATAGTGGCTGTATCCAAGGGATAAAAAGGTCAGATCTTTTCAAAACTTCATATGTGTGATTAGGCAACCCTCCTGAAATGTAAAATCAGTCATTTCTCCCAACAGATGTCAAAGAAAAGCTCTCACACACAGCAAGGATAGAGTGACAAAGTGCGGTGGTTAAAGACACAGAGAGCATAAACATAATCCCAAGGCCGTGCCGAGTTCAACGATATATCCCGTTTGACCGTAGCTCGCTCGGTCTAAGCGCAGCGACCATGAGAAAAATAGGCCCAAAATGAAGCCTGCACCACAATGTCATTTGATTTTGGGTGACAGCGGCGGAACCGTTAGGTTTAGAAGGACAATTCAAACACAGGACTGTTCCTAAGGTCCTCCCAATCTGTGCAAGCCTAACCTTGACCGTGTGGCATTAACACTTCACAGTTAAAAGAAGGTGTTTACATAAAAACAGTTTGCATTGACTTCTCTCCCCATAGGAATACATTTCCTGCTCCCCTAAATTCAACCTGGAGCCTATATGGGTTATGAATGCCTTATGAACCTGTCTTTGGTACCAGTCCATCAGGCCACTATAAGGTCTACCTGTGTCGATTCTAAGCTTACTGGACCAACCGGAAGTGGTTAAAATCGCCCTAAAAAATATACCCATAACCTGCCTGCAGTTTGATAGACATAGTGCATTCAACCCTGTGTAAATCAGTCAGTTTGTATGGTAAAGACTTAAAACTAAAAGCATACCCCAATGAGGATATGTGTTGAGTTATAGCTTCCTGTGCCAACCGGAAGTGCCATAATTGGTGTCTCATGGGCTGTTTCGAGGGGTTAACAAAATCAGATCTTTCCAAAACTTCATATATGTGATTAGGCAACCCCCATGAACTGTAAATCAGTCATTTTTCCCATAAAATTTCAAAGGAAAACTAAATCACATACACACACAGCTTGGAAGTAGGGACCCATTGGGGTGCGTAGAGACAAACACTCCCTGCATTAGTTAACCTTGTTGGAACTTTTAAAGAACCGTCAGACCTAGAGTTCCGAAACTTTAGAATCCTGTTCTAGACCTCAGGTCGATAGTGCGTGGTGAGTTACGGTGCTCTAGAAGGTTCTCGGACCGAGAAACAGCCTCCGACATTTGCAATGACTTCAATTCAATTTGACCATTACGAAAATGGCGACGTTTAGAAATGTCCCAGAGTCACAAGACTAGGTGCATTGTGACCGTCTCGGCCCATAGAGACAGAACCCAACGTTTCTGTCCGATAGCTCATTCAAGGACCCCATAGCAAGTCATGAAAAAAAGTGGATTTTCAGCACCAATTAGGGTTTTGCTCGGACACCAATGGCCTATCGAGCCGAAACTTGGGATTCGTGGTCGCCTCAGCTAGGCCTACACATAACACAAGAAATGGACCCGCAGCTAGAACGTAACTACGTGTTTTATGTTTTTTTTATGGTTTGAACCGAAGGCGTTGTGAATTTTGGGCCAGCTCTGAAGTATGTGATACTTGGCTCCTAAACGAGTTGGGAAAAGTGGGTTTGGTGTCAGTTTGTATCAGTTTGGTGTCAGAATGATATCAAATTGACTGATGGACGGTGACTTGCTGGTGACTCTTGTCCATTTGCAATATGTTTAAACGGTGAGGTACCATCACCAAAAGTGACATTCTGAAATCAACCCTAACGAGCGATGGAGAGGTACCAGAATCACTGCCCATCCATCCGAGGTCATTGGGCCAGTCAATTTGGCATTCCTGCACGATTTTTATAGCATGACAAATTCGTGATGGTGAATGCCCAGTTAATCATATTGCAAATGCACAGTGACTTTGCAAGAGTGAGAAAACATCAACAAATGGACATTCTGAAATCAACCCTAACGAGCGATGGAGAGGTACCAGAATCACTGCCCAGCCATCCCGAGTTCATCGGGCCAGTCAATTTTGCATTCCTGCACGAATTTTCAGTGACTTTGCAAAAGTGAGAAAACATTTGCAATATGTTTTAACAGTGAGGTAGCATCACCAAAAGTGACATTCTGAAATCAACCCTAATGAGCGATGGAGAGGTACCCGAATCACTGCCCAGCCATCCTGAGTTCATCGGGACAGTCAATTTGGCATTCCTGCACGATTTTTATAGCATGACAAATTCGTGATGGTGAATGCCCAGTTAACCATATTGCAAATGCACAGTGACTTTGCAAAAGTGAGAAAACATAAACAAATGGACATGATGAAATCAACACCACGAGTGATTGAAAGGAACAACAATCACTGCCCGGCCATCCCGAGTTCATCAGGCCAGTCAATTTTGCATTTCTGCAGGATTTTTGAGCATGTCAAATTTCTTATGACATTTGGCCCCCACAAAACATATGCCTTATGCACAAGTAAAAAAAATATGAAAAATTACGATAATAAAATATGACTAAAGTATGTTGATACAGTTCTTATATGTGTGTAATTGACACAAAATTCTAAAGAATTTCGAAAAACGGTCCAGGAAGCACTTTTTTAGGGGTGTGTGAAGTTTATGAAATTTTGCAATTTTTGACTTTTGACTTCTGACTTCCTATGAAATCATATTGCAAATGGAGAAAACACATGCAATAATGCGCAAGTAAAAAAAAAAATGATAATAAAATTGGACAAAAGTATATTCATACAGAAGTTTTTGACAAAAAATTCATTTTTTCAAAATTTGGCTTTTGGATGTTGACTTGGGGTCCATTTCCTATATGAAAAACCACGGTGGAGCGCACACGCCACCTGTTGGATTTTTGAAGTGTTACAACTGGCAATTGCCATATGGCATTTGCAAAACATTTTGCATGAATCAACGCCGATTTGGGTGGTATTGTCCATTGTGTACATGGTTTGTACTATGCCAATGGTTTCTCATTCATTTTTGTCCATTTCAGGGGGGTATTCCCTTACTGGAGGCTTCACTACACTGGGCTTTACTGATGGCTTCACTACACTGGGCTTTACTGACGGCTTCACTACACTGGGCTTTACTGACGGCTTCACTACGCTGGGCTTTACTGATGGCTTCACTACACTGGGCTTTACTGGAGGATTCACAACACTGGGCTTTACTGGAGGCTTCACTACGCTGGGCTTTACTGGAGGCTTCACTACACTGGGCTTTACTGACGGCTTCACTACACTGGGCTTTACTGATGGCTTCACTACACTGGGCTTTACTGGAGGCTTCACTACACTGGGCTTTACTGACGGCTTCACTACACTGGGCTTTACTGACGGCTTCACCACACTGGGCCTTACTGGAAGCTTCACTACACTGGGCTTTACTGACGGCTTCACTACACTGGGCTTTACTAGAGGCTTCACTACACTGGGCCTTACTGGAGGCTTCACTACACTGGGCTTTACTGATGGCTTCACTACACGGGGCTTTACTGACGGCTTCACTACACTGGGCTTTACTGACGGCTTCACTACGCTGGGCTTTACTGATGGCTTCACTACACTGGGCTTTACTGGAGGATTCACAACACTGGGCTTTACTGGAGGCTTCACTACGCTGGGCTTTACTGGAGGCTTCACTACACTGGGCTTTACTGACGGCTTCACTACACTGGGCTTTACTGATGGCTTCACTACACTGGGCTTTACTGGAGGCTTCACTACACTGGGCTTTACTGACGGCTTCACTACACTGGGCTTTACTGACGGCTTCACCACACTGGGCTTTACTGGAGGCTTCACTACACTGGGCTTTACTGACGGCTTCACTACACTGGGCTTTACTGACGGCTTCACCACACTGGGCCTTACTGGAAGCTTCACTACACTGGGCTTTACTGACGGCTTCACTACACTGGGCTTTACTAGAGGCTTCACTACACTGGGCCTTACTGGAGGCTTCACTACACTGGGCTTTACTGATGGCTTCACTACACGGGGCTTTACTGACGGCTTCACTACACTGGGCTTTACTGACGGCTTCACTACGCTGGGCTTTACTGATGGCTTCACTACACTGGGCTTTACTGGAGGATTCACAACACTGGGCTTTACTGGAGGCTTCACTACGCTGGGCTTTACTGGAGGCTTCACTACACTGGGCTTTACTGACGGCTTCACTACACTGGGCTTTACTGATGGCTTCACTACACTGGGCTTTACTGGAGGCTTCACTACACTGGGCTTTACTGACGGCTTCACTACACTGGGCTTTACTGACGGCTTCACCACACTGGGCCTTACTGGAGGCTTCACTACACTGGGCTTTACTGACGGCTTCACTACACTGGGCTTTACTAGAGGCTTCACTACACTGGGCTTTACTGGAGGCTTCAATACACTGGGCTTTACTGGAGGCTTCACTACGCTGGGCTTTACTGACGGCTTCACTACACTGGGCTTTACTGGAGGCTTCACTACGCTGGGCTTTACTGATGGCTTCACTACGCTGGGCTTTACTGATGGCTTCACTACACTGGGCTTTATTGATGGCTTCACTACACCGGGCTTTCCTGGAGGCTTCACTACACTGGGCTTTACTGGAGGCTTCACTACGGTGGGCTTTACTGGAGGCTTCACTACACTGGGCTTTACTGGAGGCTTCACTACGGTGGGCTTTACTGGAGGCTTCACTACGGTGGGCTTTACTGGAGGCTTCACTATGGTGGGCTTTACTGGAGGCTTCACTACACTGGGCTTTACTGACGGCTTCACTACACTGGGCTTTACTGACGGCTTCACTACACTGGGCTTTACTGACGGCTTCACTACACTGGGCTTTACTGGAGGTTTCACTACGCTGGGCTTTACTGACTTCTTCACTACACTGGGCTTTAGTGGAGGCTTCACTACGCTGGGCTTTACTGACTTCTTCACTACACTGGGCTTTACTGGAGGCTTCACTACGCTGGGCTTTACTGACTTCTTCACTACACTGGGCTTTACTGGAGGCTTCACTACGCTGGGCTTTACTGACTTCTTCACTACACTGGGCTTTACTGGAGGGTAAAAGGCTAGAAGAACTGGTGCTCCCCAGCCTCACACACACACACACACACACACACACACACACACACACACACACACACACACACACACACACACACACACACACACACACACACACACACACACACACACACACTCTACTGGGCCTGATGAAGCTCTTCTTTATCACTGACTAAGTAACAAAGTGCTCCACATGGTAAAATAATACAATTAAATAACAGTACTAACAAAGAAAGGAGAATGAGAAATAACATTTGAAATAAAACTAATTTAATTCTGAAATTAAAAACATCTTGAAAAGCATCTCGGTTGAAGGCTGAAATACATTTCCATAATTCAAAATGTAAAATATATTTAGTTGTTCTGTACATTAGAGATAGTTCTGATATTCTTTACTGAAGTCATCATGGATGTGTGCAGTCCTCTTGTCATCATGTCAAAGATCATATGAAATGAAATTATTTTGAATACAAAGTAGTTTGTTGGATATGTATCAAAAAAACGTGTTGTCTGTAATCCATGTCCTCAGTCTGGGTAGACATGTAACACTGTAATCCATGTAGTCTGTAATCCATGTCCTCAATCTGGGTAGACATGTAACACTGTAATCCATGTAGTCTGTAATCCATGTCCTCAGTATGGGTAGACATGTAACACTGTAATCCATGTTGTCTGTAATCCATGTCCTCAGTCTGGGTAGACATGTAACACTGTAATCCATGTAGTCTGTAATCCATGTAGTCTGTAATCCATGTCCTCAATCTGGGTAGACATGTAACACTGTAATCCCTGTTGTCTGTAATCCATGTCCTCAGTCTGGGTAGACATGTAACACTGTAATCCATGTTGTCTGTAATCCATGTAGTCAGTAATCCATGTAGTCTGTAATCCATGTCCTCAGTATGGGTAGACATGTAACACTGTAATCCATGTAGTCTGTAATCCATGCAGTATGTCATCCATGTAGTCTGTAATCCATGTAGTCTGTAATCCATGTCCTCAGTATGGGTAGACATGTAACACTGTAATCCATGTAGTCTGTAATCTATGCAGTATGTCATCCATGTAGTCTGTAATCCATGTAGTCTGTAATCCATGCAATATGTAATCCATGTTGTCTGTAATGCATGCAGTATGTCATCCATGTAGTCTGTAATCCATGCAGTATGTAATCCATGTAGTCTGTAATCCATGCAGTATGTCATCCATGTAGTCTGTAATCCATGCAGTCTGTAATCCATGTAACACTGTGATCCATGCAGTATGTAATCCATGTTACACTGTAATCCATGCAGTATGTAATCCATGCAGTATATAATCCATGCAGTATGTAATCCATGCAGTATGTAATCCATGCAGTATGTAATCCATGCAGCATGTAATCCATGCAGCATGTAATCCATGCAGTATGTAATCCATGTAGTCTGTAAACCATGCATTATGTATTCCATTCAGTATGTGATCCATGTTACACTGTAATCCATGCAGTATGTAATCCACGTAACACTTTAATCCATGCAGTATGCAATCCATTTTACACTGTAATCCATGTAGTATGTAATCCATGTCACACTGTAATCCATGCAGTATGTAATCCATGCAGTATGTAATCCATGCAGTATGTCATCCATGTAACACTGTAATCCATGTAGTATGTAATCCATGTTACACTGTAACCCATGCAGTATGTAATTCATGTTACACTGTAATCCATGCCGTATGTAATCCATTTAACACTGTAATCCATGCAGGACGTTATCCATTCAGTATGTAATCCATGTAACACTGTTACACTGTAATCCATGCAGTATGTAATCCATGCAGTATGTAATCCATGCAGTATGTAATCCATTTAACACTGTAATCCATGCAGGATGTTATCCATTCAGTATGTAATCCATGTAACACTGTAATCAATGCAGTATGTAATCCATGTAACACTGTAATCCATGTAGAATGCCATCCATGTAACTCTGTAATCCATGCAGTATGTAATCCATGTAACACTGCAATCCATGCAGTATGTAATCCATGTAACACTGTAATCCATGCAGTACTGTAATCCATGCAGTATGTAATCCATTTAACACTATAATCCATGCAGTATGCCATCCATGTTACACTGTAATCCATGCAGTATGTAATCCATGTAACACTATAATCCATGCAGTATGTCATCCATGTAACACTATAATCCATGCAGTATGTAATCCATGTAACACTATAATCCATGCAGTATGTAATCCATGTAACACTGTAATCCATGCAGTATGTAATCCATGTAACACTATAATCCATGCAGTATGTCATCCATGTAACACTGTAATCCATGTAGTATGCCATCCATGTAACACTGTAATCCATGCAGTATGTCATCCAT
Source organism: Oncorhynchus masou masou (assembly GCF_036934945.1). Classification (NCBI taxonomy): domain Eukaryota; kingdom Metazoa; phylum Chordata; class Actinopteri; order Salmoniformes; family Salmonidae; genus Oncorhynchus; species Oncorhynchus masou. The sequence continues at coordinate 97,615,645 of NC_088224.1, forward strand.
GTAACACTATAATCCATGCAGTATGTCATCCATGTAACACTGTAATCCATGCAGTATGTCATCCATGTAACACTATAATCCATGCAGTATGCCATCCATGTAACACTGTAATCCATGCAGTATGTCATCCATGTAACACTATAATCCATGCAGTATGTAATCCATGTAACACTATAATCCATGCAGTATGTCATCCATGTAACACTATAATCCATGCAGTATGTCATCCATGTAACACTGTAATCCATGCAGTATGTAATCCATGCAGTCAATAGTATCCTTGGCCGCAACGGTCTGCTCAGCAATAAACAATGCTGCTATGCAACGACTGCAACCATGAACTCATTATTGGGCATCGTCACCCATACAGTAGGTCACTTTTAATTACCTCAAATTTCCATTTGGGGAAATACATTTTTAGATTAAACAAACACTTTCATCATTTTACCAATTACCTATATAATGCAACAATGCTTTTTTACAATGTAGTTCACTATATTGGGAATAGGGTGTCAGTTGAGACGCAGGCAGATATACTATTGTTGCTGGACAGTGGTTTGGACGTTGAGCATCATTTTGTTAATCGTCATAAGAGTCTTGTACTTCCTGTAACACGTGAATTCCAGGTAAGTACCAGTTTAAACCAGAATCGTTGAGCCAACATTACCTGTCTTCAGAAAGCCAGAGAGCCAGACCTGTTACCAACCAGATGGCTATATTTGTGTTAGCGTGTGTTCCTGTATCACGGAAGTTAGGCTGTTGTACACTCCCGCCCTCATTTGCATAACGAATGTAAGCAAAAGTTCCCTGCTGAGATTTCTCATTAAGGAGAATGTATTCACGTATATGTCTTAAAAGACAAATGATGCTGTTTAAATTAGCTCCCCGTGAGGTCTGGGTTTTCTTATTTGATTTTTTTACAGACCGAAACAAGAACACTGGAGGAAAAGACATAATGTGGTTAATTGAAACACCCAAGCAAACATAAATGTAGGCATAAAAATGCCAATAAAAAAAACATAAACCTCAGATGCTGAATGTGCCACAATACCAGTGGTAGAAAAAGTACTCAATTATAAAAGTTAAGATACCTTCATAGACAATGACTCCAGTAAATGTAAAGATTCCTTCATAGACAATGACTCCAGTAAATGTAAAGATACCTTCATAGACAATGACTCCAGTAAATGTAAAGATTCCTTCATAGAAAATGACTCCAGTAAATGTAAAGATAACTTCATAGACAATGACTCCAGTAAATGTAAAGATACCTCATAGAAAATGACTCCAGTAAATGTAAAGATACCTTCATAGAAAATGACTCCAGTAAATGTAAAGATACCTTCATAGACAATGACTCCAGTAAATGTAAAGATACCTTCATAGAAAATTACTCCAGTAAATGTAAAGATACCTTCATAGACAATGACTCCAGTAAATGTAAAGATACCTTCATAGAAGATGACTCCAGTAAATGTAAAGATACCTTCATAGAAGATGACTCCAGTAAATGTAAAGATACCTTCATAGACAATGACTCCAGTAAATGTAAAGATACCTTCATAGAAGATGACTTTAGGAAATGTAAAGATACCTTCATAGAAAATGACTCCAGTAAATGTAAAGATACCTTCATAGAAAATGACTCCAGTAAATGTAAAGATACCTTCATAGAAGATGACTTTAGGAAATGTAAAGATACCTTCATAGACAATGACTCCAGTAAATGTAAAGATACCTCATAGACAATGACTCCAGTAAATGTAAAGATACCTTCATAGACAATGACTCCAGTAAATGTAAAGATACCTTCATAGAAAATGACTCCAGTAAATGTAAAGATACCTTCATAGAAAATGACTCCAGTAAATGTAAAGATACCTTCATAGAAAATGACTCCAGTAAATGTAAAGATACCTTCATAGAAGATGACTCCAGTAAATGTAAAGATACCTTCATAGACAATGACTCCAGTAAATGTAAAGATACCTTCATAGAAGATTACTTCAGGAAATGTAAAGATACCTTCATAGAAAATGACTCCAGTAAATGTAAAGATACCTTCATAGAAGATGACTTCAGGAAATGTAAAGATACCTTCATAGACAATGACTCCAGTAAATGTAAAGATACCTTCATAGAAAATGACTCCAGTAAATGTAGATACCTTCATAGAAAATGACTCCAGTAAATGTAGATACCTTCATAGAAAATGACTAAAAGTGAAAGTCACCCAGTAAAATACTACTTGAGTAAAAGTCTAAAAGTATTTGGTTTTAAACATACTTATTATCAAAATTAAATGTAATTGCTAAAATATACTTACAGTGGGGAGAACACGTATTTGATACACTGTCGATTTTGCAGGTTTTCCTACTTCCAAAGTATGTAGAGGTCTGTAATTTTTATCATAGATACACTTCAACTGCGAGAGACGGAATCTAAAACAAAAATCCAGAAAATCACATTGTATGATTTTTAAGTAATTAATTAGCATTTTATTGAATGACATAAGTATTTGATACATCAGAAAAGCAGAACCTAATATTTGGTACAGAAACCTTTGTTTGCAATTACAGAGATCATATGTTTCCTGTAGTCCTTGACCAGGTTTGCACACACTGCAGCAGGGATTTTGGCCCACTCCTCCATACAGACCTTTTCCAGATCATTCAGTTTTCGGGGCTGTCGCTGGGTAATACGGACTTTCAGCTCCCTCCAAAGATTTTCTATTGGGTTCAGGTCTGGAGACTGGCTAGGCCACTCCAGGACTTTGAGATGCTTCTTAAGGAGCCACTCCTTAGTTGCCCTGGCTGTGTGTTTTGGGTCATTGTCATGCTGGAAGACCCCAGCCACGACCCATCTTCAATGCTCTTACTGAGGGAAGGAGGTTGTTGGCCAAGATCTCGCAATACATGGCCCCATCCATCCTCCCCTCAATACGGTGCAGTCGTCCTGTCCCCTTTGCAGAAAAGCATCCCCAAAGAATGTTTCCACCTCCATGCTTCACGGTTGGGATGATGTTCTTGGGGTTGTACTCATCCTTCTTCTTCCTCCAAACACGGCGAGTGGAGTTTAGACCAAAAAGCTCTATTTTTGTCTCATCCGACCACATGACCTTCTCCCATTCCTCCTCTGGATTATCCAGATGGTCATTGGCAAACATCAGACGGGCCTGAACAAGGGCTGGCTTGAGCAGGGGGACCTTGCGTGCGCTGCAGGATTTTAATCCATGACAGTGTCATGTGTTACTAATGGTTTTCTTTGAGACTGTGGTCCCAGCTCTCTTAAGGTCATTGACCAGGTCCTGCCATGTAGTTCTGGGCTGATCCCTCACCTTCCTCGTGATCATTGATGCCCCACGAGGTGAGATCTTGCATGGATCCCCAGACCGACGCCGATTGACAGTCATCTTGAACTTCCATTGTCTAATAATTGCGCCAACAGTTGTTGCCTTCTCACCAAGCTGCTTGCCTATTGTCCTGTAGCCCATCCCAGCCTTGTGCAGGTCTACAATTTTATCCCTGATGTCCTTACACAGCTCTCTGGTCTTAGCCATTGTGGAGAGGTTGGAGTCTGTTTGATTGAGTGTGTGGACAGGTGTCTTTTATACAGGTAATGAATTCAAACAGGTGCAGTTAATACAGGTAATGAGTGGAGAACAGGAGGGCTACTGAAATAAAAACTAACAGGTCTGTGAGAGCTTGAATTCTTACTGGTTGGTAGGTGATCAAATGCTTATGTCATGCAATAAAATGCAAATTAATTACTTAAAAATCATACAATTTGATTTCCTGGATTTTTGTTTTAGATTCCGTCTCTCACAGTTGAAGTGTACCTATGATAAAACATTACAGACCTCTACATGCTTTGTAAGTAGGAAAACCTGCAAAATCGGCAGTGTATCACATACTTGTTCTCCCCACTGTAAGTATCAAAAGTAAAAGTATAAATCATTTCAAATTACTTGTATTAATCAAATCAGATGGCAACTTTTTTTTAAATTTCTAGATAGCCAGGGGCACGCTCCAACACTCAGATTTTATTACAAACAGAGCATTTGTGTTGAGTGAGTACGCCAGATCATAAGTGCTTGAATTGAACAATTTTCGTGTCCTGCTGAGCATTAAAAATGTGACCGACCACTTCGATTCGTTCTTATGTAGAACTTTTTTGAAATGGTGTTGTTTACATTGGATAGAAATAGAGACTAGAAAATGGTATATCACTGCAGTTGAGAAACAATGGGAAAGTAATTCTGCTTTGAAAATTGATTAGCTGAGAAAATGGCCCTTGAATGTTTTGGTACAGCTACTGGAGACCTCTTCAGCATTGTTCACAACCTCTTAAGCTTTAGCCCCGCCCATCTATTTGAGGGTTCACATGTGAGGCCATGTGCTAAATAGAGTGAGTTGTGTTGTAAACAACCAAAGATTTCAAGACTAAAACTGGTGAAAGTAGTAGCCTACAATACAGAAAAACTGCAGGTACAAATACACTATCTAGTCCTTGGTCTTTATCCTTTTGTGACTAAGGGCAGTATTTTCATTTTTGGAAAAAACAACATTCCCGTAGTAAACGGGAGGTTTTGTCAGGCCAAGATGCTAGAATACGCATATAATTGACAGTTTAGGATAGAAAACACTCAAAAGTTTCCAAAACTATAAAAATATTGTCTATGAGAAAAACTGATATTCAGCAGGATATACTATCATGGACCTACTGAGAACAGTCAGGACTGACTACATATCTCCCTTCAGCAGGATATATTATCAGGGAACACTGAGAACGGTCAGGACTGACTACATATCTCCCTTCAGCAGGATATATTATCAGGGAACAATGAGAACGGTCAGGACTGACTACATATCTCCCTTCAGCAGGATATATTATCAGGGAACACTGAGAACGGTCAGGACTGACTACATATCTCCCTTCAGCAGGATATATTATCAGGGAACCCTGAGAACGGTCAGGACTGACTACATATCTCCCTTCAACAGGATATACTATCAGGGAACACTGAGAACGGTCAGGACTGACTACATATCTCCCTTCAACAGGATATATTATCAGGGAACACTGAGAACAGTCAGGACAGACTACATATCTCCCTTCAACAGGATATATTATCAGGGAACACTGAGAACGGTCAGGACTGAATACATATCTCCCTTCAACAGGATATATTATCAGGGAACACTGAGAACGGTCAGGACTGACTACATATCTCCCTTCAACAGGATATATTATCAGGGAACACTGAGAACAGTCAGGACTGACTACATATCTCCCTTCAACAGGATATATTATCAGGGAACCCTGAGAACGGTCAGGACTGACTACATATCTCCCTTCAGCAGGATATATTATCAGGGAACACTGAGAACGGTCAGGACTGACTACATATCTCCCTTCAGCAGGATATATTATCAGGGAACACTGAGAACGGTCAGGACTGACTACATATCTCCCTTCAGCAGGATATATTATCAGGGAACACTGAGAACGGTCAGGACTGACTACATATCTCCCTTCAACAGGATATACTATCAGGGAACAATGAGAACGGTCAGGACTGACTACATATCTCCCTTCAACAGGATATACTATCAGGGAACAATGAGAACGGTCAGGACTGACTACATATCTCCCTTCAGCAGGATATATTATCAGGGAACACTGAGAACAGTCAGGACTGACTACATATCTCCCTTCAGCAGGATATATTATCAGGGAACAATGAGAACGGTCAGGACTGACTACATATCTCCCTTCAGCAGGATATATTATCAGGGAACCCTGAGAACGGTCAGGACTGACTACATATCTCCCTTCAGCAGGATATATTATCAGGGAACACTGAGAACAGTCAGGACAGACTACATATCTCCCTTCAACAGGATATACTATCAGGGAACACTGAGAATGGTCAGGACTGACTACATATCTCCCTTCAACAGGATATACTATCATGGACCTACTGAGAACGGTCAGGACTGACTACATATCTCCCTTCAGCAGGATATATTATCAGGGAACCCTGAGAACGGTCAGGACTGACTACATATCTCCCTTCAACAGGATATATTATCAGGGAACACTGAGAACGGTCAGGACTGACTACATATCTCCCTTCAACAGGATATATTATCAGGGAACCCTGAGAACGGTCAGGACTGACTACATATCTCCCTTCAGCAGGATATATTATCAGGGAACACTGAGAACGGTCAGGACTGACTACATATCTCCCTTCAACAGGATATATTATCAGGGAACACTGAGAACGGTCAGGACTGACTACATATCTCCCTTCAGCAGGATATATTATCAGGGAACACTGAGAACGGTCAGGACTGACTACATATCTCCCTTCAGCAGGATATATTATCAGGGAACACTGAGAACGGTCAGGACTGACTACATATCTCCCTTCAACAGGATATATTATCAGGGAACACTGAGAACGGTCAGGACTGACTACATATCTCCCTTCAACAGGATATATTATCAGGGAACACTGAGAACGGTCAGGACTGACTACATATCTCCCTTCAGCAGGATATATTATCAGGGAACAATGAGAACAGTCAGGACTGACTACATATCTCCCTTCAGCAGGATATATTATCAGGGAACCCTGAGAACGGTCAGGACTGACTACATATCTCCCTTCAGCAGGATATATTATCAGGGAACCCTGAGAACGGTCAGGACTGACTACATATCTCCCTTCAACAGGATATATTATCAGGGAACACTGAGAACAGTCAGGACTGACTACATATCTCCCTTCAACAGGATATATTATCAGGGAACACTGAGAACAGTCAGGACTGACTACATATCTCCCTTCAGCAGGATATATTATCAGGGAACACTGAGAACGGTCAGGACTGACTACATATCTCCCTTCAACAGGATATACTATCAGGGAACACTGAGAACGGTCAGGACTGACTACATATCTCCCTTCAACAGGATATATTATCAGGGAACAATGAGAACGGTCAGGACTGACTACATATCTCCCTTCAGCAGGATATATTATCAGGGAACAATGAGAACGGTCAGGACTGACTACATATCTCCCTTCAACAGGATATATTATCAGGGAACACTGAGAACGGTCAGGACTGACTACATATCTCCCTTCAACAGGATATACTATCAGGGAACACTGAGAACGGTCAGGACTGACTACATATCTCCCTTCAACAGGATATATTATCAGGGAACACTGAGAACGGTCAGGACTGACTACATATCTCCCTTCAACAGGATATATTATCAGGGAACCCTGAGAACGGTCAGGACTGACTACATATCTCCCTTCAGCAGGATATATTATCAGGGAACACTGAGAACGGTCAGGACTGACTACATATCTCCCTTCAACAGGATATATTATCAGGGAACACTGAGAACGGTCAGGACTGACTACATATCTCCCTTCAACAGGATATATTATCAGGGAACCCTGAGAACAGTCAGGACAGACTACATATCTCCCTTCAACAGGATATATTATCAGGGAACAATGAGAACGGTCAGGACTGACTACATATCTCCCTTCAGCAGGATATATTATCAGGGAACAATGAGAACGGTCAGGACTGACTACATATCTCCCTTCAACAGGATATATTATCAGGGAACACTGAGAACGGTCAGGACAGACTACATATCTCCCTTCAACAGGATATATTATCAGGGAACACTGAGAACGGTCAGGACTGACTACATATCTCCCTTCAGCAGGATATATTATCAGGGAACACTGAGAACGGTCAGGACTGACTACATATCTCCCTTCAACAGGATATATTATCAGGGAACACTGAGAACGGTCAGGACTGACTACATATCTCCCTTCAGCAGGATATATTATCAGGGAACACTGAGAACGGTCAGGACTGACTACATATCTCCCTTCAACAGGATATATTATCAGGGAACCCTGAGAACAGTCAGGACAGACTACATATCTCCCTTCAACAGGATATATTATCAGGGAACCCTGAGAACGGTCAGGACTGACTACATATCTCCCTTCAGCAGGATATACTATCAGGGAACACTGAGAACGGTCAGGACTGACTACATATCTCCCTTCAGCAGGATATATTATCAGGGAACACTGAGAACAGTCAGGACTGACTACATATCTCCCTTCAGCAGGATATATTATCAGGGAACACTGAGAACGGTCAGGACTGACTACATATCTCCCTTCAACAGGATATATTATCAGGGAACACTGAGAACGGTCAGGACTGACTACATATCTCCCTTCAGCAGGATATATTATCAGGGAACACTGAGAACGGTCAGGACTGACTACATATCTCCCTTCAACAGGATATATTATCAGGGAACACTGAGAACGGTCAGGACTGACTACATATCTCCCTTCAGCAGGATATATTATCAGGGAACACTGAGAACGGTCAGGACTGACTACATATCTCCCTTCAGCAGGATATATTATCAGGGAACACTGAGAACGGTCAGGACTGACTACATATCTCCCTTCAACAGGATATATTATCAGGGAACACTGAGAACGGTCAGGACTGACTACATATCTCCCTTCAACAGGATATATTATCAGGGAACACTGAGAACGGTCAGGACTGACTACATATCTCCCTTCAACAGGATATATTATCAGGGAACACTGAGAACGGTCAGGACTGACTACATATCTCCCTTCAGCAGGATATATTATCAGGGAACAATGAGAACAGTCAGGACTGACTACATATCTCCCTTCAGCAGGATATATTATCAGGGAACCCTGAGAACGGTCAGGACTGACTACATATCTCCCTTCAGCAGGATATATTATCAGGGAACCCTGAGAACGGTCAGGACTGACTACATATCTCCCTTCAACAGGATATATTATCAGGGAACACTGAGAACAGTCAGGACTGACTACATATCTCCCTTCAACAGGATATATTATCAGGGAACACTGAGAACAGTCAGGACTGACTACATATCTCCCTTCAGCAGGATATATTATCAGGGAACACTGAGAACGGTCAGGACTGACTACATATCTCCCTTCAACAGGATATACTATCAGGGAACACTGAGAACGGTCAGGACTGACTACATATCTCCCTTCAACAGGATATATTATCAGGGAACAATGAGAACGGTCAGGACTGACTACATATCTCCCTTCAGCAGGATATATTATCAGGGAACAATGAGAACGGTCAGGACTGACTACATATCTCCCTTCAACAGGATATATTATCAGGGAACACTGAGAACGGTCAGGACTGACTACATATCTCCCTTCAACAGGATATATTATCAGGGAACACTGAGAACGGTCAGGACTGACTACATATCTCCCTTCAACAGGATATATTATCAGGGAACACTGAGAACGGTCAGGACTGACTACATATCTCCCTTCAACAGGATATATTATCAGGGAACCCTGAGAACGGTCAGGACTGACTACATATCTCCCTTCAGCAGGATATATTATCAGGGAACACTGAGAACGGTCAGGACTGACTACATATCTCCCTTCAACAGGATATATTATCAGGGAACACTGAGAACGGTCAGGACTGACTACATATCTCCCTTCAACAGGATATATTATCAGGGAACCCTGAGAACAGTCAGGACAGACTACATATCTCCCTTCAACAGGATATATTATCAGGGAACAATGAGAACGGTCAGGACTGACTACATATCTCCCTTCAGCAGGATATATTATCAGGGAACAATGAGAACGGTCAGGACTGACTACATATCTCCCTTCAACAGGATATATTATCAGGGAACACTGAGAACGGTCAGGACTGACTACATATCTCCCTTCAACAGGATATATTATCAGGGAACACTGAGAACGGTCAGGACTGACTACATATCTCCCTTCAGCAGGATATATTATCAGGGAACAATGAGAACGGTCAGGACTGACTACATATCTCCCTTCAGCAGGATATATTATCAGGGAACACTGAGAACGGTCAGGACTGACTACATATCTCCCTTCAACAGGATATATTATCAGGGAACACTGAGAACGGTCAGGACTGACTACATATCTCCCTTCAACAGGATATATTATCAGGGAACACTGAGAACGGTCAGGACTGACTACATATCTCCCTTCAGCAGGATATATTATCAGGGAACACTGAGAACAGTCAGGACTGACTACATATCTCCCTTCAACAGGATATATTATCAGGGAACACTGAGAACGGTCAGGACTGACTACATATCTCCCTTCAACAGGATATATTATCAGGGAACACTGAGAACGGTCAGGACTGACTACATATCTCCCTTCAACAGGATATATTATCAGGGAACACTGAGAACAGTCAGGACTGACTACATATCTCCCTTCAGCAGGATATATTATCAGGGAACAATGAGAACGGTCAGGACTGACTACATATCTCCCTTCAACAGGATATATTATCAGGGAACACTGAGAACGGTCAGGACTGACTACATATCTCCCTTCAGCAGGATATATTATCAGGGAACAATGAGAACGGTCAGGACTGACTACATATCTCCCTTCAACAGGATATATTATCAGGGAACACTGAGAACGGTCAGGACTGACTACATATCTCCCTTCAACAGGATATACTATCAGGGAACAATGAGAACAGTCAGGACTGACTACATATCTCCCTTCAGCAGGATATATTATCAGGGAACACTGAGAACGGTCAGGACTGACTACATATCTCCCTTCAACAGGATATATTATCAGGGAACACTGAGAACGGTCAGGACTGACTACATATCTCCCTTCAACAGGATATATTATCAGGGAACCCTGAGAACGGTCAGGACTGACTACATATCTCCCTTCAACAGGATATATTATCAGGGAACCCTGAGAACGGTCAGGACTGACTACATATCTCCCTTCAGCAGGATATATTATCAGGGAACAATGAGAACGGTCAGGACTGACTACATATCTCCCTTCAGCAGGATATATTATCAGGGAACCCTGAGAACGGTCAGGACTGACTACATATCTCCCTTCAACAGGATATATTATCAGGGAACACTGAGAACGGTCAGGACTGACTACATATCTCCCTTCAGCAGGATATATTATCAGGGAACACTGAGAACGGTCAGGACTGACTACATATCTCCCTTCAACAGGATATATTATCAGGGAACACTGAGAACGGTCAGGACTGACTACATATCTCCCTTCAACAGGATATATTATCAGGGAACCCTGAGAACAGTCAGGACTGACTACATATCTCCCTTCAACAGGATATATTATCAGGGAACCCTGAGAACAGTCAGGACTGACTACATATCTCCCTTCAACAGGATATATTATCAGGGAACCCTGAGAACAGTCAGGACTGACTACATATCTCCCTTCAACAGGATATATTATCAGGGAACCCTGAGAACAGTCAGGACTGACTACATATCTCCCTTCAACAGGATATATTATCAGGGAACACTGAGAACGGTCAGGACTGACTACATATCTCCCTTCAACAGGATATATTATCAGGGAACACTGAGAACGGTCAGGACTGACTACATATCTCCCTTCAGCAGGATATATTATCAGGGAACCCTGAGAACGGTCAGGACTGACTACATATCTCCCTTCAGCAGGATATACTATCATGGACCTACTGAGAACGGTCAGGACTGACTACATATCTCCCTTCAGCAGGATATACTATCATGGACCTACTGAGAACGGTCAGGACTGACTACATATCTCCCTTCAACAGGATATATTATCAGGGAACACTGAGAACGGTCAGGACTGACTACATATCTCCCTTCAGCAGGATATATTATCAGGGAACAATGAGAACGGTCAGGACTGACTACATATCTCCCTTCAGCAGGATATATTATCAGGGAACCCTGAGAACGGTCAGGACTGACTACATATCTCCCTTCAACAGGATATATTATCAGGGAACACTGAGAACGGTCAGGACTGACTACATATCTCCCTTCAACAGGATATATTATCAGGGAACACTGAGAACGGTCAGGACTGACTACATATCTCCCTTCAGCAGGATATATTATCAGGGAACCCTGAGAACAGTCAGGACTGACTACATATCTCCCTTCAACAGGATATATTATCAGGGAACCCTGAGAACAGTCAGGACTGACTACATATCTCCCTTCAGCAGGATATATTATCAGGGAACCCTGAGAACGGTCAGGACTGACTACATATCTCCCTTCAGCAGGATATATTATCAGGGAACCCTGAGAACGGTCAGGACTGACTACATATCTCCCTTCAGCAGGATATATTATCAGGGAACCCTGAGAACGGTCAGGACTGACTACATATCTCCCTTCAGCAGGATATATTATCAGGGAACCCTGAGAACGGTCAGGACTGACTACATATCTCCCTTCAACAGGATATATTATCAGGGAACAATGAGAAACGTCAGGAGGACTGACTAAATGTCTTACTTCTGCAGGATATACATGTATCATCCTAGCATTGCATCAATCATCAGAGAACACTGAATGTCAGGAAATCAGCCTTGACATGATTGGATGTTGAACACAAAGACGTTGGGATCATGATATTAATTTCCCTCGAGTGGGAAAGGGACACCTCAGACATGTGCAGTATCTTCTTGTTGAGATTATAGTAAAGACAGACCACACTCAGTTAAAAAATAAACATCCCATTTATTTGTACTGACACCATGAGCCTCCACGGAGTCATCAAGTCTTTGTCTAAAGATGTGTTTGGGCACTACAGTTGAGTCCAGGTGGTCAGATATACCTGTCTGTCCAACAGATTAACAAGCATTGCTCCTCGCTGTCTGAAAAACACGAACTTTGACCTTGCTGAAATACACCACTCACTTTTTCTTTGTGTTTCTAAAAGGTAAAACAATGTACAAAAAGCAAGTCTGGAAATACTATAAAAACATGTTTTTTATTTCCTCTCATTGTTCTCCATTCTCTCTCTGAAGAAAACTATGCACTGATCTCTACAGAGCTGATGCTTGTTAGGCAGCCAACAACTACATGGATGCAGATAACTAATGAAAAGCGAGACGGAGGCCAGGCTGATTCAAGCTGATTCCAGTACTACAACCTTACAGACAGACAGACAGACAGACAGACAGACAGACAGACAGACAGAAACAGACAGAAACAGACAGAAACAGACAGACAGACAGACAGACAGACAGACAGACAGAAACAGACAGAGACAGACAGAGACAGACAGAGACAGACAGAGACAGACAGACAGACAGACAGACAAATAGACAGCCAGACAGACAGAAACAGACAGCCAGCCAGACAGCCAGACAGCCAGACAGACAGACAGACAGCCAGACAGCCAGAACACCTCAACAGCAGTAGCTTTCAGGGAATTGTTCACACTCTGTAGAGCCTCAGAGCTGTTGGGGTCATCACCTGGAAGCAGTTAGATGCCAGTCACCAGGTAATGACAAGAAAACAACAGCCCATAAAGTTAAAGTAACTACGTCCCAAATGGCACCCTATTCCCTACATAGTGCACGACTTTTGACCTGGCCCATAAGGCACTATATAGGGAATAGGGTACCATTTGAGATGCAAATTAAATGATTAAACTAGAGTGCACAGTTACAGTACAACACTACAAGTGATGCTTGGAAAGAACTGCCAAAACATACTAAATAAAGATTAGTTCCACTCCCAGAAAATAATAGTTGTTTTTTCACCATCCGTCATCTGTAAACAATCTGTTGGTTTGTTGGTATCAGGAGTGGATCTCCTTGGCAGGCCCTGGGTCTGATTGGCTGATGCGTAAGGCGAGAGCAAGCAGACAGTCTGAGGAAGGGAGGGATGGAAGGAACGAGGGATGAGGAAATGAGGAGAGGTCCAGTCCTTCCAAGTAAAGGAGAATGGAGGGATGGAGGAGGCGGAGGCCTCACCAGGAAGCTGAAGGCACGAGAGGAACAGAGAGGAGCAACGCCAAAGTCCATGGCCATGTCAGACCCCATGGTAGCAGGCTGTGAACCGAACGCTGGCCACTCTTCACCCGGACACCTAGAGATGGAAGGATGGAGGGAGACAGGGGGAATCGAGGGATGGATGGGGAGACAGGGAACAGAGGGATGGATGGGGAGACAGGGGGAATAGAGGGATGAGGAAGACAGGGGGATAGAGGGATGGATGGGGAGACAGGGGGAATAGAGGGATGAGGAAGACAGGGGGATAGAGTGATGGATGGGGAGACAGGGGGATAGAGGGATGGATGGGGAGACAGGGAACAGAGGGATGGAGGGAGACAGGGGGAATAGAGGGATGGAGGGAGATAGGGGGAATAGAGGGATGGATGGGGAGACAGGGGGAATAGAGGGATGGATGGGGAGACAGGGGGAATAGAGGGATGGATGGGGAGACAGGGGGAATAGAGGGATGGATGGGGAGACAGGGGGAATAGAGGGATGGATGGGGAGACAGGGAACAGAGGGATGGATGGGGAGACAGGGAACAGAGGGATGAGGGATGAGGGAGACAGGGAATGGAGGGATGGATGGGGAGACAGGGGGAATAGAGGTATGGATGGGGAGACAGGGGGAATAGAGGTATGGATGGGGAGACAGGGGGAATAGAGGTATGGATGGGGAGACAGGGGGAATAGAGGTATGGATGGGGAGACAGGGGGAATAGAGGTATGGATGGGGAGACAGGGAGAATAGAGGGATGGATGGGGAAACAGGGGGAATAGAGGTATGGATGGGGAGACAGGGAACAAAGGGATGAGGGAGACAGCGGGAATAGAGGGATGGATGGGGAGACAGGGAACAGAGGGATGAGGGAGACAGGGAACAGAGGGATGAGGGAGACAGGGGGAATAGAGGGATGGATGGGGAGACAGGGAACATAGGAATGAGGGAGACCGTTATTGGAGGGATAGATTGGGAGACAGAACGGAGAGTTGGGGGGATGGATGGGGAGACAGGGAACAAAGGGATGAGGGAGACAGGGAATGGAGGGATAGATTGGGAGAAGGAAAAGAGGGTTGGGGGGATGGATGGGGAGACAGGGAACGGAGGGATGAGGGACATAGGGAACGGAGGGATGGGGGTTGGATGGGGAGACAGGGAACAAAGGGATGGGGGATGAGGTAGACAGGGAACAAAGGGATGGATGGGGAGACAGAGAATGGAGGGATGGGGGATGGATGGGGAGACAGAACGGAGGGATGGATGAGGGAGACAGGGAACGGAGGGATAGGGAGACAGAGAACGGAGGGACGGGGGATGGATGGGGAGACAGAGAACGGAGGGATGGGGGATGGATGGGGAGACAGGGAACAAAGGGATGGGGGATGAGGTAGACAGGGAACAAAGGGATGGATGGGGAGACAGAGAATGGAGGGATGGGGGATGGATGGGGAGACAGAACGGAGGGATGGATGAGGGAGACAGGGAATGAAGAGGTGGGGGATGGATGGGGAGACAGGGAACGGAGGGATAGGGAGACAGAGAACGGAGTGATGGATGGATGGGAGACAGGGAACGAAGGGACGGGGGATGGATGGGGAGACAGAGAATGGAGGGATGGGTGAGGGAGACAGGGAATGAAGAGGTGGGGGATGGATGGGGAGACAGGGAACGGAGGGATGGGGGAGACAGGGAACGGAGTGATGGATGGATGGGAGACAGGGAACGAAGGGACGGGGGATGGATGGGGAGACAGGGAACAGAGGGATGAGGGAGACAGGGGGAACAGAGGGATGGAGGGAGACAGGGGGAATAGAGGGATGGAGCGGGAGACAGGGAACAGAGGGATGGAGGGAGACAGGGGGAACAGAGGGATGGAGGGGGAGACAGGGAACAGAGGGATGGATGGGGAGACAGGGAACAGAGGGATGGATGGGGAGACAGGGGGAATAGAGGGATGGAGAGGGAGACAGGGAACAGAGGGATGGATGGGGAGACAGGGAACAGAGGGATGGATGGGGAGACAGGGAACAGAGGGATGGAAGGGGAGACAGGGAACAGAGGGATGGATGGGGAGACAGGGAACGGAGGGATGGAAGGGGAGACAGGGGGAATAGAGGGATGGAGAGGGAGACAGGGAACAGAGGGATGGATGGGGAGACAGGGGGAATAGAGGGATGGAGAGGGAGACAGGGAACAGAGGGATGGATGGGGAGACAGGGAACAGAGGGATGGATGGGGAGACAGGGAACAGAGGGATCGAGAGACAGAGAACGGAGGGACGGGGGATGGGGGAGACAGGGAACGGAGTGATGGATGGATGGGAGACAGGGGATGGAGGAATGGATGGGGAGACAGGGGATGGAGGAATGGATGGGGAGACAGGGGGAATAGAGGGATGGATGGGGAGACAGGGAACAGAGGGATGGAAGGGGAGACAGGGAACAGAGGGATGGAAGGGGAGACAGGGAACAGAGGGATGGATGGGGAGACAGGGAACGGAGGGATGGAAGGGGAGACAGGGGGAATAGAGGGATGGAGAGGGAGACAGGGAACAGAGGGATGGATGGGGAGACAGGGGGAATAGAGGGATGGAGAGGGAGACAGGGAACAGAGGGATGGATGGGGAGACAGGGAACAGAGGGATGGATGGGGAGACAGGGAACAGAGGGATGGAAGGGGAGACAGGGAACAGAGGGATGGATGGGGAGACAGGAAACGAAGGGACGGGGGATGGATGGGGAGACAGGGAACGAAGGGATGGAAGGGGAGACAGGGAACAGAGGGATGGAAGGGGAGACAGGGAACAGAGGGATGGATGGGGAGACAGGGAACAGAGGGATGGATGGGGAGACAGGGAACAGAGGGATGGATGGGGAGACAGGGAACAGAGGGATGGAAGGGGAGACAGGGAACAGAGGGATGGAAGGGGAGACAGGGAACAGAGGGATGGATGGGGAGACAGGGGGAACAGAGGGATGGAAGGGGAGACAGGAAACGAAGGGACGGGGAGACAGAGAACGGAGGGACGGGGGATGGGGGACAGGGGATGGAGGAATGGAAGGGAAGACAGGGAGCAGAGGGATGGAAGGGGAGACAGGAAACGAAGGGACGGGGGATGGATGGGGAGACAGGGAACGAAGGGACGGGGGACGGATGGGGAGACAGGGAACAGAGGGATGGAAGGGAAGACAGGGAGCAGAGGGATGGAAGGGGAGACAGGGAACAGAGGGATGGATGGGGAGACAGGGAGCAGAGGGATGGAAGGGGAGACAGGGAACAGAGGGATGGATGGGGAGACAGGAAACGAAGGGACGGGGGATGGATGGGGAGACAGGGAACGAAGGGATGGGGAGACAGAGAACGGAGGGACGGGGGATGGGGGAGACAGGGAACGGAGTGATGGATGGATGGGAGACAGGGAACGAAGGGACGGGGGATGGATGGGGAGACAGGGAACAGAGGGATGAGGGAGACAGGGGGAACAGAGGGATGGAGGGAGACAGGGGGAATATAGGGATGGAGAGGGAGACAGGGAACAGAGGGATGGATGGGGAGACAGGGAACAGAGGGATGAGGGAGACAGGGGGAACAGAGGGATGGAGGGGGAGACAGGGAACAGAGGGATGGAGGGGGAGACAGGGAACGGAGGGATGGGGAGACAGGGAACAGAGGGATGGATGGGGAGACAGGGAACAGAGGGATGGGAGACAGAGAACGGAGGGACGGGGGATGGGGGAGACAGGGAAAGGAGTGATGGATGGATGGGAGACAGGGGATGGAGGAATGGATGGGGAGACAGGGAACGAAGGGATGGATGGGGAGACAGGGAATAGAGGGATGGATGGGGAGACAGGGAACGAAGGGACGGGGGATGGATGGGGAGACAGGGAACAGAGGGATGAGGGAGACAGGGGGAACAGAGGGATGGAGGGAGACAGGGGGAATATAGGGATGGAGAGGGAGACAGGGAACAGAGGGATGGATGGGGAGACAGGGAACAGAGGGATGGAGAGGGAGACAGGGAACAGAGGGATGGATGGGGAGACAGGGAACAGAGGGATGGAGAGGGAGACAGGGAACAGAGGGATGGATGGGGAGACAGGGAACGGAGGGATGGGAGACAGAGAACGGAGTGATGGATGGATGGGAGACAGGGAACGAAGGGACGGGGGATGGATGGGGAGACAGAGAATGGAGGGATGGATGGGGAGACAGGGAACGAAGGGATGGATGGGGAGACAGGGAATAGAGGGATGGATGGGGAGACAGGGAACGAAGGGACGGGGGATGGATGGGGAGACAGGGAACAGAGGGATGAGGGAGACAGGGAACAGAGGGATGGAAGGGGAGACAGGGAACAGAGGGATGGATGGGGAGACAGGGAACGAAGGGATGGATGGGGACACAGGGAACGAAGGGACGGGGGATGGATGGGGAGACAGGGAACAGAGGGATGGATGGGGAGACAGGGAACACAGGGATGGAAGGGGAGACAGGGAACGGAGGGATGGATGGGGAAACAGGGAACAGAGGGATGGAAGGGGAGACAGGGAACAGAGGGATGGAAGGGGAGACAGGGAACAGAGGGATGGATGGGGAGACAGGGAACGAAGGGACGGGGGATGGATGGGGAGACAGGGGAATAGAGGGATGGATGGGGAGACAGGGAACAGAGGGATGGATGGGGAGACAGGGGGAATAGAGGGATGGATGGGGAGACAGGGGGAATAGAGGGATGGATGGGGAGACAGGGAACAGAGGGATGGATGGGGAGACAGGGAACAGAGGGATGGATGGGGAGACAGGGGGAACAGAGGGATGGAAGGGGAGACAACTTTAGTGACTAGAGAGCAGAGGACTAAATGCAGCCTGGAGTCCAAACTGAAACTCAATTTCATTATTGTTTGACTTCACTGAGAAAACACTAGTGAAACAGAACGACATTCCGTTTGGATTCTGGGTTTGACAACAAACTCCTTAAATTGTCAGCATTTCAAGGAAAATAACAAGTTAAGACAGGCAGGCTCGTGCTATAAGAAAGCCAAACATTTCCAATCAACAGAACCACATTTTTGTCAGGGTGGTTTCTTCTCAGACACAAATGAAGCTAAAATAATTCACAAGCACACAGCCGTCTGAAGTGGGCTAATCTCTCACATGTTAGCAGCTTTGAAACTGCAGACATGAATCTTTCCTCTGACAGAGAAAGAGAAAACAACATGTTTATATGATGAGAACAACTGTAGAAAGTTGTCAACTTTACATTTCTCTTGTTTGATAGTTAAATGGCAGTGGCGTAGGTGTGTGTGTGTGTGTGTGTGTGTGTGTGTGTGTAGGACTGCGTGTGCGTAGGACTGCGTGTGCGTAGGTGGGTGTGTGTATTCAGTGGTGTATGTGTTTGTGAGTGAGTGTGTGCAGTCATGCGTGTGTGTGTGTGTGTGTGGTTATTAAAACAGTATTTGCCAAGGGAAACTTGGCTGAGGTAACAGCTGTGGCTGTGGTGACTCAATGAAGCACTTTAAAAGCCCAGTGCAGACAACAGTGTGATGGTCCTGTGTTTCATATGTATATTTCCACATTATGAGGTTGGAATAATGCTGTCAAATTGTTAAAATTATGATAATGTATTTTTATTGTATGAGGGAAAGTGAGGGTTGTAGTTTTGGCCTGCCTGGTGATGTCACCAAATTACATGATAGACCAATAAGAAAGAGAGTTCCAAAGCTCTCTGCCAATAACAGATCGTTTTCCGTTGTCCCCTCCCCACTCAGACCACTCCCAGACAGCTGTAGCAAAATTCTTGCTTGGGAAATCACTCTTTGCTAAGAAACAATTTCTGTTTCTTTTTGACATTTTTTTAATTAAAAAAACCACAGTAAGGTACTAACTTTTAACTAGAAATGATTTGATATTGCAATAAAAACAACTGCTTTGGACTTTTAACAGAATATCGGCAGAAATAAAAGGTAGATTTTGGTGTACTTGATTGGTCCATTAACTCCTTGCCTAGTAAATGGAAAACAAGGTACTATATAAGCGAAATACCACAATGTGTGTTGGGTTGAGTGTGTTACGAGAGTCTTGTCTTACCTGAAGAGGTGAGTACTCTGACTTGGGAGCTGATTGCTCCCTCTCCCCCCTCACTCAAAGCCCGCACCTCAATGATGTAGGTGCCTCCCTCCGGGAGAGAGAGGACGGCCGATGGGGTGATAGTCCTCATCACCTGATTGTGGACACGCCCCTCCTGACTCAACAACACCTGTAGTTGGACCCAGAACCAATCAATCAGTCAGTGTCACTCAATCATCAGCCAGTCAGTCACTAGATCACCAGTCAGTCAATCAATCAATTCATCAATCAACCTTTAGGACCCACACACAACACTACCCCCCTCCACACACAGTTGAGACTGCAGATGTGATACACACAGAGGAAAAGAGTTGGTCTTCTTTTTCCGAAAGGTTGACAGTTCCTGGTCTACAGCCTCTCAGGGTTGACTAGCCCTGGCCTACAGCCTCTCAGGATTGACTGGCCCTGGCCTACAGCCTCTCAGGTGTGACTGGCCCTGGCCTACAGCCTCTCAGGATTGACTGGCCCTGGCCTACAGCCTCTCAGGGTTGACTGGCCCTGGCCTACAGCCTCTCAGGTGTGACTGGCCCTGGCCTACAGCCTCTCAGGATTGACTGGCCCTGACCTACAGCCTCTCAGGATTGACTGGCCCTGGCCTACAGCCTCTCAGGATTGACTGGCCCTGGCCTACAGCCTCTCAGGATTGACTGGCCCTGGCCTACAGCCTCTCAGGATTGACTGGCCCTGGCCTACAGCCTCTCAGGATTGACTGGCCCTGGCCTACAGCCTCTCAGGATTGACTGGCCCTGGCCTACAGCCTCTCAGGATTGACTGGCCCTGGCCTACAGCCTCTCAGGATTGACTGGCCCTGGCCTACAGCCTCTCAGGATTGACTGGCCCTGGCCTACAGCCTCTCAGGATTGACTGGCCCTGGTCTACAGCCTCTCAGGGTTGACTGGCCCTGGCCTACAGCCTCTCAGGTGTGACTGGCCCTGGCCTACAGCCTCTCAGGTGTGACTGGCCCTGGCCTACAGCCTCTCAGGTGTGACTGGCCCTGGCCTACAGCCTCTCAGGTGTGACTGGCCCTGGCCTACAGCCTCTCAGGTGTGACTGGCCCTGGCCTACAGCCTCTCAGGTGTGACTGGCCCTGGCCTACAGCCTCTCAGGTGTGACTGGCCCTGGCCTACAGCCTCTCAGGTGTGACTGGCCCTGGCCTACAGCCTCTCAGGTGTGACTGGCCCTGGCCTACAGCCTCTCAGGTGTGACTGGCCCTGGCCTACAGCCTCTCAGGTGTGACTGGCCCTGGCCTACAGCCTCTCAGGCTTGACTGGCCCTGGCCTACAGCCTCTCAGGCTTGACTGGCCCTGGCCTACAGCCTCTCAGGTGTGACTGGCCCTGGCCTACAGCCTCTCAGGTGTGACTGGCCCTGGCCTACAGCCTCTCAGGATTGACTGGCCCTGGCCTACAGCCTCTCAGGTGTGACTGGCCCTGGCCTACAGCCTCTCAGGATTGACTGGCCCTGGCCTACAGCCTCTCAGGTGTGACTGGCCCTGGCCTACAGCCTCTCAGGTGTGACTGGCCCTGGCCTACAGCCTCTCAGGTGTGACTGGCCCTGGCCTACAGCCTCTCAGGTGTGACTGGCCCTGGCCTACAGCCTCTCAGGCTTGACTGGCCCTGGCCTACAGCCTCTCAGGTGTGACTGGCCCTGGCCTACAGCCTCTCAGGTGTGACTGGCCCTGGCCTACAGCCTCTCAAGCTTGACTGGCCCTGGCCTACAGCCTCTCAGGATTGACTGGCCCTGGTCTACAGCCTCTCAGGATTGACTGGCCCTGGCCTACAGCCTCTCAGGATTGACTGGCCCTGGCCTACAGCCTCTCAGGTGTGACTGGCCCTGGCCTACAGCCTCTCAGGTGTGACTGGCCCTGGCCTACAGCCTCTCAGGATTGACTGGCCCTGGCCTACAGCCTCTCAGGTGTGACTGGCCCTGGCCTACAGCCTCTCAGAATTGACTGGCCCTGGCCTACAGCCTCTCAGGTGTGACTGGCCCTGGCCTACAGCCTCTCAGGATTGACTGGCCCTGGTCTACAGCCTCTCAGGTGTGACTGGCACTGGCCTACAGCCTCTCAGGATTGACTGGCCCTGGCCTACAGCCTCTCAGGATTGACTGGCCCTGGCCTACAGCCTCTCAGGTGTGACTGGCCCTGGCCTACAGCCTCTCAGGCTTGACTGGCCCTTGCCTACAGCCTCTCAGGCTTGACTGGCCCTGGCCTACAGCCTCTCAGTTGTGACTGGCCCTGGCCTACAGCCTCTCAGGATTGACTGGCCCTGGCCTACAGCCTCTCAGGATTGACTGGCCCTTGCCTACAGCCTCTCAGGATTGACTGGCCCTGGTCTACAGCCTCTCAGGCTTGACTGGCCCTGGCCTACAGCCTCTCAGGTGTGACTGGCCCTGGCCTACAGCCTCTCAGGATTGACTGGCCCTGGTCTACAGCCTCTCAGGCTTGACTGGCCCTGGCCTACAGCCTCTCAGGTGTGACTGGCCCTGGTCTACAGCCTCTCAGGATTGACTGGCCCTGGCCTACAGCCTCTCAGGGTTGACCTATCCTGACCTACAGCCTATCAGGTGTGACTGGCCCTGGTCTACAGCCTCTCAGGATTGACTGGCCCTGGCCTACAGCCTATGAAATAAAAGCCAGCAGATACTGTTTCTTTAGACAGTGTCTTTTTACTGCAGCCATTTATGCAATGCTTCAGTTTCAATAGCCTTCTCCGGTCAACATACCACAGTAGACATTGTTTCATACCTGTAGGCTATGTTCATTCAGATGGGTCACTGCCGGAGCTAATAAGACCTAAACAGATGCTGGCCCTCTGGTTACTGGCTCCATCCGTCTTCCATAGAGCACTAATGATGTTGGCTATAGGCAGTTTGTATCTGGCTGTTTATTTAATTCGTTTTTTTACAAACCTTTATTTTAGGATGACTGAGAATACATTCTCATTTACATCAACTGATCTGAGGAAGGGTAGTAGGGAAGGTGAGTTAGCTGGTACAGTACAGTAAGTACAGTATGACAGTATGGTTGTGTGAGTTAGCTGGGGGGTGATTAAGAGACTATATACAGTATGACAGTATGGTTGAATGAGTTAGCTGGGGGTGATTAAGAGACTATATACAGTATGACAGTATGGTTGAATGAGTTAGCTGGGGGTGATTAAGAGACTATATACAGTATGACAGTATGGTTGAATGAGATAGCTGGGGGTGATTAAGAGAATATATACAGTATGATATTATGGGAACCAGGACACCGGTACCAATATTGACCTGGCCAGTAGAGTAAGGAGACCTGGCCAGTAGAGTAAGGAGACCTGATCAGTACAGTAAGGAGACCTGGCCAGTACAGTAAGGAGACCTGGCCAGTAGAGTAAGGAGACCTGGCCAGTACAGTAAGGAGACCTGGCCAGTACAGTAAGGAGACCTGGCCAGTAGAGTAAGGAGACCTGGCCAGTACAGTAAGGAGACCTGGCCAGTACAGTAAGGAGACATGGCCAGTAGAGTAAGGAGACCTGGCCAGTAGAGTAAGGAGACCTGGCCAGTAGAGTAAGGAAACCTGGCCAGTACAGTAAGGAGACCTGGCCAGTACAGTAAGGAGACCTGGCCAGTAGAGTAAGGAGACCTGGCCAGTAGAGTAAGGAGACCTGGCCAGTAGAATAAGGAGTCCTGGCCAGTACAGTAAGGAGACCTGGCCAGTAGAGTAAGGAGACCTGGCCAGTAGAGTAAGGAGACGTGGCCAGTACAGTAAGGAGACTTGGCCAGTAGAGTAAGGAGACCTGGCCAGTACAGTAAGGAGACCTGGCCAGTACAGTAAGGAGACCTGGCCAGTAGAGTAAGGAGACCAGGACAGTACAGCAAGGAGACCTGGCCAGTACAGCAAGGAGACCTGGCCAGTACAGCAAGGAGACCTGGCCAGTACAGTAAGGAGACCTGGCCAGTAGAGTAAGGAGACCTGGCCAGTACAGTAAGGAGACCTGGCCAGTACAGTAAGGAGACCTGGCCAGTAGAGTAAGGAGACCTGGCCAGTACAGTAAGGAGACCTGGCCAGTAGAGTAAGGAGACCTGGCCAGTACAGTAAGGAGACCTGGCCAGTACAGTAAGGAGACGTGGCCAGTACAGCAAGGAGACCTGGCCAGTACAGTAAGGAGACCTGGCCAGTAGAGTAAGGATACCTGGCCAGTACAGCAAGGAGACCTGGCCAGTACAGTAAGGATACCTGGCCAGTACAGTAAGGATACCTGGCCAGTACAGCAAGGAGACCTGGCCAGTACAGTAAGGATACCTGGCCAGTACAGCAAGGAGACCTGGCCAGTAGAGTAAGGAGACCATGTGATCATTTATCACTCCAGTGTTAATCTGAAAAACTATAATCATTCGCCTACCTCCTCATGCCTTTTGCACACAATGTATATAGACTCTTTTTTTTTCTACTGTGTTATTGACTTGTTAATTGTTTACTCCATGTGTAACTCTGTGTTGTCTGTTCACACTGCTATGCTTATCTTGGCCAGGTCGCAGTTGTAAATGAGAACTTGTTCTCAAATAGCCTACCAGGTTAAATAAAGGTGAAATAAAAAGACCTGGCCAGTACGGCAAGGAGACCTGGCCAGTACAGCAAGGAGACCTGGCCAGTAGAGTAAGGAGACCTGGCCAGTAGAGTAAGGAGACCTGGCCAGTAGAGTAAGGAGTCCTGGCCAGTACAGTAAGGAGACCTGGCCAGTAGAGTAAGGAGACCTGGCCAGTAGAGTAAGGAGACGTGGCCAGTACAGTAAGGAGACTTGGCCAGTAGAGTAAGGAGACCTGGCCAGTACAGTAAGGAGACCTGGCCAGTACAGTAAGGAGACCTGGCCAGTAGAGTAAGGACACCAGGACAGTACAGCAAGGAGACCTGGCCAGTAGAGTAAGGAGACCTGGCCAGTACAGTAAGGAGACCTGGCCAGTACAGTAAGGAGACGTGGCCAGTACAGTAAGGAGACCTGGCCAGTACAGCAAGGAGACCTGGCCAGTACAGCAAGGAGACCTGGCCAGTACAGCAAGGAGACCTGGCCAGTACAGTAAGGAGACCTGGCCAGTAGAGTAAGGAGACGTGGCCAGTACAGTAAGGAGACCTGGCCAGTACAGCAAGGAGACCTGGCCAGTACAGTAAGGAGACCTGGCCATTAGAGTAAGGAGACCTGGCCAGTAGAGTAAGGAGACCTGGCCAGTAGAGTAAGGAGACCTGGCCAGTACAGTAAGGAGACCTGGCCAGTACAGTCAGGAGACCTGGCCAGTACAGTAAGGAGACCTGGCCAGTACAGTAAGGAGACCTGGCCAGTAGAGTAAGGAGACCTGGCCAGTACAGTAAGGAGACCTGGCCAGTACAGCAAGGAGACTTGGCCAGTAGAGTAACTCTGTGTTGTCTGCACATCTTGGCCAGGTCGCAGTTGTAAATGAGACCTGGCCAGTACAGTAAGGAGACCTGGCCAGTAGAGTAAGGAGACCAGGACAGTACAGCAAGGAGACCTGGCCAGTACAGTAAGGAGACCTGGCCAGTACAGTAAGGAGACCTGGCCAGTACAGTAAGGAGACCTGGCCAGTAGAGTAAGGAGACCGTGGCCAGTACAGCAAGGAGACCTGGCCAGTACAGTAAGGAGACCTGGCCAGTAGAGTAAGGAGACCTGGCCAGTAGAGTAAGGAGTCCTGGCCAGTAGAGTAAGGATACCTGGCCAGTAGAGTAAGGAGACCTGGCCAGTACAGTAAGGAGACCTGGCCAGTACAGTAAGGAGACCTGGCCAGTAGAGTAAGGAGACCTGGCCAGTAGAGTAAGGAGACCTGGCCAGTACAGTAAGGAGACCTGGCCAGTAGAGCAAGGAAACCTGGCCAGTAGAGTAAGGAGACCTGGCCAGTAGAGTAAGGATACCTGGCCAGTAGAGTAAGGAGACCTGGACAGTAGAGTAAGGAGACCAGGACAGTACAGCAAGGAGACCTGGCCAGTACAGTAAGGAGACCTGGCCAGTACAGTAAGGAGACCTGGCCAGTAGAGTAAGGATACCTGGCCAGTAGAGTAAGGAGACCTGGCCAGTACAGTAAGGAGACCTGGCCAGTACAGTAAGGAGACCTGTCCAGTAGAGTAAGGAGACCTGGCCAGTAGAGTAAGGATACCTGGCCAGTAGAGTAAGGAGACCTGGCCAGTACAGTAAGGAGACCTGGCCAGTACAGTAAGGAGACCTGGCCAGTAGAGTAAGGAGACCTGGCCAGTACAGTAAGGAGACCTGGCCAGTACAGTAAGGAGACCTGGCCAGTAGAGCAAGGAGACCTGGCCAGTAGAGTAAGGAGACCTGGCCAGTAGAGTAAGGAGACCTGGCCAGTACAGTAAGGAGACCTGGCCAGTAGAGTAAGGAGACCAGGACAGTACAGCAAGGAGACCTGGCCAGTACAGTAAGGAGACCTGGCCAGTACAGTAAGGAGACCTGGCCAGTACAGTAAGGAGACCTGGCCAGTAGAGTAAGGAGACGTGGCCAGTACAGCAAGGAGACCTGGCCAGTACAGTAAGGAGACCTGGCCAGTAGAGCAAGGAGACCTGGCCAGTAGAGTAAGGAGTCCTGGCCAGTAGAGTAAGGATACCTGGCCAGTAGAGTAAGGAGACCTGGCCAGTACAGTAAGGAGACCTGGCCAGTACAGTAAGGAGACCTGGCCAGTAGAGTAAGGAGACCTGGCCAGTAGAGTAAGGAGACCTGGCCAGTACAGTAAGGAGACCTGGCCAGTAGAGCAAGGAGACCTGGCCAGTAGAGTAAGGAGACCTGGCCAGTAGAGTAAGGATACCTGGCCAGTAGAGTAAGAAGACCTGGCCAGTACAGTAAGGAGACCTGGCCAGTACAGTAAGGAGACCTGGCCAGTAGAGTAAGGAGACCTGGCCAGTACAGTAAGGAGACCTGGCCAGTACAGTAAGGAGACCTGGCCAGTACAGCAAGGAGACCTGGCCAGTACAGTAAGGAGACCTGGCCAGTAGAGTAAGGATACCTGGCCAGTACAGCAAGGAGACCTGGCCAGTACAGTAAGGATACCTGGCCAGTACAGTAAGGATACCTGGCCAGTACAGCAAGGAGACCTGGCCAGTAGAGTAAGGAGACCATGTGATCATTTATCACTCCAGTGTTAATCTGAAAAACTATAATCATTCGCCTACCTCCTCATGCCTTTTGCACACAATGTATATAGACTCTTTTTTTTCTACTGTGTTATTGACTTGTTAATTGTTTACTCCATGTGTAACTCTGTGTTGTCTGTTCACACTGCTATGCTTTATCTTGGCCAGGTCGCAGTTGTAAATGAGAACTTGTTCTCAAATAGCCTACCAGGTTAAATAAAGGTGAAATAAAAAGACCTGGCCAGTACGGCAAGGAGACCTGGCCAGTACAGCAAGGAGACCTGGCCAGTAGAGTAAGGAGACCTGGCCAGTAGAGTAAGGAGACCTGGCCAGTAGAGTAAGGAAACCTGGCCAGTACAGTAAGGAGACCTGGCCAGTACAGTAAGGAGACCTGGCCAGTAGAGTAAGGAGACCTGGCCAGTAGAGTAAGGAGACCTGGCCAGTAGAGTAAGGAGTCCTGGCCAGTACAGTAAGGAGACCTGGCCAGTAGAGTAAGGAGACCTGGCCAGTAGAGTAAGGAGACGTGGCCAGTACAGTAAGGAGACTTGGCCAGTAGAGTAAGGAGACCTGGCCAGTACAGTAAGGAGACCTGGCCAGTACAGTAAGGAGACCTGGCCAGTAGAGTAAGGACACCAGGACAGTACAGCAAGGAGACCTGGCCAGTACAGTAAGGAGACCTGGCCAGTAGAGTAAGGAGACGTGGCCAGTAGAGTAAGGAGACGTGGCCAGTACAGTAAGGAGACCTGGCCAGTACAGTAAGGAGACCTGGCCAGTACAGTAAGGAGACCTGGCCAGTACAGTAAGGATACCTGGCCAGTACAGCAAGGAGACCTGGCCAGTAGAGTAAGGAGACCATGTGATCATTTATCACTCCAGTGTTAATCTGAAAAACTATAATCATTCGCCTACCTCCTCATGCCTTTTGCACACAATGTATATAGACTCTTTTTTTTTCTACTGTGTTATTGACTTGTTAATTGTTTACTCCATGTGTAACTCTGTGTTGTCTGTTCACACTGCTATGCTTTATCTTGGCCAGGTCGCAGTTGTAAATGAGAACTTGTTCTCAAATAGCCTACCAGGTTAAATAAAGGTGAAATAAAAAGACCTGGCCAGTATGGCAAGGAGACCTGGCCAGTACAGCAAGGAGACCTGGCCAGTAGAGTAAGGAGACCTGGCCAGTACAGCAAGGAGACCTGGCCAGTAGAGTAAGGAGACCTGGCCAGTAGAGTAAGGAGACCTGGCCAGTATAGTAAGGAGACCTGGCCAGTAGAGTAAGGAGACCTGGTCAGTACAGTAAGGAGACCTGGCCAGTACAGTAAGGAGACCTGGCCAGTACGGCAAGGAGACCTGGCCAGTACAGCAAGGAGACATGGCCAGTAGAGTAAGGAGACCTGGCCAGTAGAGTAAGGAGACCTGGCCAGTACAGTAAGGAGACCTGGCCAGTACAGTAAGGAGACCTGGCCAGTACGGCAAGGAGACCTGGCCAGTACAGCAAGGAGACCTGGCCAGTAGAGTAAGGAGACCTGGCCAGTACAGTAAGGAGACCTGGCCAGTACAGTAAGGAGACCTGGCCAGTACAGCAAGGAGACCTGGCCAGTAGAGTAAGGAGACCTGGCCAGTACAGTAAGGAGACCTGGCCTGTAGAGTAAGGAGACCTGGCCAGTACAGTAAGGAGACCTGGCCAGTAAAGTAGGGAGACCAGGCCAGTACAGCAAGGAGACTTGGCAAGTACAGTAAGGAGACCTGGCCAGTACAGCAATGAGACCTGGCCAGTACAGTATGGAGACCTGGCCAGTATAGTAAGGAGACCTGGCCAGTATAGTAAGGAGACCTGGCCAGTACAGTCAGGAGACCTGGCCAGTACAGTAAGGATGCCTGGCCAGTACAGTAAGGAGACCTGGCCAGTACTGTAAGGAGAACTGGCAAGTACAGCAATGAGACCTGGCCAGTACAGTAAGGAGACCTGGCCAGTACTGTAAGGAGACCTGGCCAGTAGATTTGGGAAACCTGGCCAGTGCAGTAAGGAAACCTGGCCAGTAGAGTATGGAGACCTGGCTGTTAGAGTAAGGAGACCTGGCCAGTACAGCAAGGAGACCTGGCCAGTACAGTAAGGAAACCTGGCCAGTACAGTAAGGAGACCTGGCCAGTAGAGTAAGGAGACCTGGCCAGTAGAGTAAGGAGACCTGGCCAGTACAGCAAGGAGACCTGGCCAGTACAGTAAGGATGCCTGGCCAGTACAGTAAGGAGACCTGGCCAGTACTGTAAGGAGAACTGGCAAGTACAGCAATGAGACCTGGCGAGTACAGTAAGGAGACCTGGCCAGTACTGTAAGGAGACCTGGCCAGTAGATTTGGGAAACCTGGCCAGTGCAGTAAGGAAACCTGGCCAGTATAGTATGGAGACCTGGCTGTTAGAGTAAGGAGACCTGGCCAGTACTGCAAGGAGACCTGGCCAGTACAGTAAGGAGACCTGGCCAGTGCAGTAAGGAGACCTGGCCAGTAGAGTAAGGAGACCTGGCCAGAAGAGTAAGGAGACCTGGCCAGTACAGCAAGGAGACCTGGCCAGTAGAGTAAGGAGACCTGGCCAGTACAGCAAGGAGACCTGGCCAGGACTGTAAGGAGACCTGGCCAGTAGAGTAAGGAGACCTGGCCGGTAGAGTAAGGAGACCTGGCCAGTACTGTAAGGAGACCTGGTCAGTAGAATTAGGAAACCTGGCCAGTACAGTAAGGAGACCTGGCCAGTACAGTAAGGAGACCTGGCCAGTAGAGTAAGGAGACCAGGCCAGTAGAGTAAGGAGATGTGGCCAGTACAGCAAGGAGATGTGGCCAGTACAGCAAGGAGATGTGGCCAGTACAGCAAGGAGATGTGGCCAGTACAGCAAGGAGACCTGGCCAGTACAGCAAGGAGACGTGGCCAGTACAGCAAGGAGACCTGGCCAGTAGAGTAAGGAGACGTGGCCAGTACAGCAAGGAAACCTGGCCAGTACAGCAAGGAGACCAGGCCAGTAGAGTAAGGAGACCTGGCAAGTAGAGTAAGGAGACGTGGCCAGTACAGCAAGGAGACCTGGCCAGTACAGCAAGGAGACCTGGCCAGTAGAGTAAGGAGACGTGGCCAGTACAGCAAGGAAACCTGGCCAGTACAGCAAGGAGACCTGGCCAGTACAGTAAGGAGACGTGGCCAGTACAGCAACGAGACCTGGCCAGTAGAGTAAGGAGACGTGGCCAGTACAGCAAGGAGACCTGGCCAGTACAGCAAGGAGACCTGGCCAGTACAGCAACGAGACCTGGCAGGTAGAGTAAGGAGACCTGGCCAGTAGAGTAAGGAGACCTGGCCAGTAGAGTAAGGAGACCTGGCCAGTAGAGTAAGGAGACCTGGCCAGTACAGCAAGGAGACCTGGCCAGTACAGCAAGGAGACCTGGCCAGTAGAGTAAGGAGACCTGGCCAGTAGAGTAAGGAGACCTGGCCAGTAGAGTAAGGAGACCTGACCAGTAGAGTAAGGAGACCTGGGCAGTACAGCAAGGAGACCTGGCCAGCAGAGTAAGGAGACCTGGCCAGTAGAGTTAGGAGACCTGGCCAGTACAGCAAGGAGACCTGGCCAGTAGAGTAAGGAGACCTGGCCAGTAGAGTAAGGAGACCTGGCCAGTAGAGTAAGGAGACCTGGCCAGTACAGCAAGGAGACCTGGCCAGTAGGGTAAGGAGACCTGGCCAGTAGAGTAAGGAGACCTGGCCAGTACAGCAAGGAGACCTGGCCAGTAGAGTAAGGAGACCTGGCCAGTAGAGTAAGGAGACCTGGCCAGTACAGCAAGGAGACCTGGCCAGTAGAGTAAGGAGACCTGGCCAGTAGAGTAAGGAGACCTGGCCAGTAGAGTAAGGAGACCTGGCCAGTAGAGTAAGGAGACCTGGCCAGTAGAGTAAGGGGAAGTACCTTGTATCCTATGACATCTGACTCGTTGTCTTTAGACTTGACCGGGTCCCAGTTTAATGATACGTTAGTCCCTTCCTGAATCCACACAAGGTTGGCGGGAGGCTGGACTGGAGCTGAGGAGAAAGCACAGGGATCAATCTTAACTAAACGCTTTCATCCATACATTATATTGTCATCCATATCAGAGTGTATTTCAACAAATAAGTTCATTATAGTACTATTTCTTGCATGCAGAATAGCAAGCTTTCCATCTTAATACTACATGTGAAACGGTCTTTCAGAGTCATGTACTGTATATTATAAAACTGGTTGTTTGGATCCTGGATTCTGATTGGATGAGCAGCATTTTAAGTGATGATGTTTTGGCTGTCACAGACTTACCTATGCCTGCTAACAATTCCATCTGAAAATGATTGCTGCTCCTAATAAGAATATTATGTTGCTGTCTAAATCCTCTCTGGTGTACATCTCTACTAGAATATCATGTTGTTGTAGTTGTCTGAATCCTCTCTGGTGTACATCTCTACTAGAATATCATGTTGTTGTCTGAATCCTCTCTGGTGTTCATCTCTACTAGAATATCATGTTGCTGTCTGAATCCTCTCTGGTGTTCATCTCTACTAGAATATCATGTTGCTGTCTAAATCCTCTCTGGTGTTCATCTCTACTAGAATATCATGTTGCTGTCTGAATCCTCTCTGGTGTTCATCTCTACTAGAATATCATGTTGTCTGAATCCTCTCTGGTGTTTATCTCTACTAGAATATCATGTTGTCTGAATCCTCTCTGGTGTTCATCTCTACTAGAATATCATGTTGCTGTCTGAATCCTCTCTGGTGTTCATCTCTACTAGAATATCATGTTGTTGTAGTTGTCTGAATCCTCTCTGGTGTTCATCTCTACTAGAATATCATGTTGTTGTAGTTGTCTGAATACTCTCTGGTGTTCATCTCTACTAGAATATCATGTTGTCTGAATCCTCTCTGGTGTTCATCTCTACTAGAATATCATGTTGTTGTAGTTGTCTGAATCCTCTCTGGTGTTCATCTCTACTAGAATATCATGTTGTCTGAATCCTCTCTGGTGTTCATCTCTACTAGAATATCATGTTGTTGTAGTTGTCTGAATCCTCTCTGGTGTTCATCTCTACTAGAATATCATGTTGTCTGAATCCTCTCTGGTGTTCATATCTACTAGAATATCATGTTGCTGTCTGAATCCTCTCTGGTGTTCATCTCTACTAGAATATCATGTTGTTGTCTGAATCCTCTCTGGTGTTCATCTCTACTAGAATATCATGTTGTCTGAATCCTCTCTGGTGTTCATCTCTACTAGAATATCATGTTGCTGTCTGAATCCTCTCTGGTGTTCATCTCTACTAGAATATCATGTTGTTGTAGTTGTCTGAATCCTCTCTGGTGTTCATCTCTACTAGAATATCATGTTGTTGTAGTTGTCTGAATACTCTCTGGTGTTCATCTCTACTAGAATATCATGTTGTCTGAATCCTCTCTGGTGTTCATCTCTACTAGAATATCATGTTGTTGTAGTTGTCTGAATCCTCTCTGGTGTTCATCTCTACTAGAATATCATGTTGTCTGAATCCTCTCTGGTGTTCATATCTACTAGAATATCATGTTGCTGTCTGAATCCTCTCTGGTGTTCATCTCTACTAGAATATCATGTTGTTGTCTGAATCCTCTCTGGTGTTCATCTCTACTAGAATATCATGTTGTTGTCTGAATCCTCTCTGGTGTTCATCTCTACTAGAATATCATGTTGTCTGAATCCTCTCTGGTGTTCATATCTACTAGAATATCATGTTGATGTCTGAATCCTCTCTGGTGTTTATCTCTACTAGAATATCATGTTGTCTGAATCCTCTCTGGTGTTCATATCTACTAGAATATCATGTTGATGTCTGAATCCTCTCTGGTGTTTATCTCTACTAGAATATCATGTTGCTGTCTGAATCCTCTCTGGTGTATATCTCTACTAGAATATCATGATGTCTGAATCCTCTCTGGTGTTCATCTCTACTAGAATATCATGTTGATGTCTGAATCCTCTCTGGTGTTTATCTCTACTAGAATATCATGCTGTTGTAGTTGTCTGAATCCTCTCTGGTGTTTATCTCTACTAGAATATCATGTTGCTGTCTGAATCCTCTCTGGTGTTCATCTCTACTAGAATATCATGTTGCTGTCTGAATCCTCTCTGGTGTTTATCTCTACTAGAATATCATGCTGTTGTAGTTGTCTGAATCCTCTCTGGTGTTTATCTCTACTAGAATATCATGTTGATGTCTGAATCCTCTCTGTTGTTTATCTCTACTAGAATATCATGTTGCTGTCTGAATCCTCTCTGGTGTTTATCTCTACTAGAATATCATGTTGATGTCTGAATCCTCTCTGGTGTTCATCTCTACTATCATGAATATCATGTTGCTGTCTGAATCCTCTCTGGTGTTTATCTCTACTAGAATATCATGTTGTCTGAATCCTCTCTGGTGTTCATCTCTACTAGAATATCATGTTGTCTGAATCCTCTCTGGTGTTCATCTCTACTAGAATATCATGTTGTTGTAGTTGTCTGAATCCTCTCTGGTGTTTATCTCTACTAGAATATCATGTTGCAGTCCGAATCCTCTCTGGCGTTTATCTCTACTATCATGAATATCATGTTGTTGTCTGAATCCTCTCTGGCATTTATCTCTACTAGAATATCATGTTGTCTGAATCCTCTCTGGTGTTTATCTCTACTATCATGAATATCATGTTGCTGTCTGAATCCTCTCTGTTGTTTATCTCTACTAGAATATCATGTTGATGTCTGAATCCTCTCTGGTGTTCATCTCTACTAGAATATCATGTTGCTGTCTGAATCCTCTCTGGTGTTCATCTCTACTAGAATATCATGTTGTCTGAATCCTCTCTGGTGTTTATCTCTACTAGAATATCATGTTGATGTCTGAATTCTCTCTGGTGTTCATCTCTACTAGAATATCATGTTGCTGTCTGAATCCTCTCTGGTATTTATCTCTACTATCATGAATATCATGTTGTTGTCTGAATTATTTCCATTATTTGTGTAAATATTTGTATGAACTTAACAAGTTTCAACAACTGAGACGTAAACTGAACAAGTTCCACAGACATGTGACTAACAGAGATGGAATAATGTGTTCCTGAACAAGGGGGGGACCAAAAGTAACCATCAGTATCTGGTGTGGCCACCAGCTGCATTAATACTGCAGTGCATCTCCTCCTCATGGACTGCATGAGATTTGCCAGTTCTTGCTGTGAGGTTTTACCCCACTCTTCCACCAAGGCACCTGCAAGTTCCCGGACATTTCTGGGGGGAATGGACCTAGCCCTCACCCTCCGATCCAAGAGGTCCCAGATATTTCTGGTGGGGAATGGCCCTAGCGATCCAAGAGGTTCCAGACATTTCTGGGGGGGAATGGCCCTAGCCCTCACCCTCCGATCCAACAGCTCCCAGACGTGTTCAATGGGATTGAGATCCTGGCTCTTCACTGGCCATGGCAGAACACTGACATTCCTGTCTTGCAGGAAATCACACACCGAAAAATGACCAGTATGGCTGGTGGCATTGTCATGCTGGAGGGTCATGTCAGGATGAGCCTGCAGGAAGGGTACCACATGAGGGAGGAGGATGTCTTCCCTGTAACACACAGCGTTGAGATTCCCTGCAATGACAACAAGTTCAGTCTGATGATGCTATGACACACCGCCCCAGACCATGATGGACCCTCCACCTCCAAATCGATCCCACTGCAGAGTACAAGCCTCGGTGTAACGCTCATTACTTTGACGATAAACACGAATCTGACCATCACTCCCGGTGAGACAAAACCACGACTTGTCAGTGAAGAGCACTTTTTGCCAGTCCTGTCTGGTCCAGGGATGGTGGGTTTGTGCCCATAGGCGACGTTGTTGCCGGTGATATCTGGTGAGGACCTGCCTTACAACAGGCCTACAAGCCCTCAGTCCAGCCTCTCTCAGCCTATTGTGGACCGTCTGAGCAGTGATGGAGGGATTGTGCATTCCTGGTATAACTGGGGCAGTTGTTGTTGCCATCCTGTACCTGTCCCGCAGGTGTGATGTTCGTATGTACAGATCCTGTGCAGGTGTTGTTACATGTGATCTGCCACAGCGAGGATGGTCAGCTGTCCTTCTATATGTGTTTTTTCAGTCAGTAGAAAGGTCACTTTAGTGTCCTACGTTTTCATAACTGTGACCTTAATTGCCTACCGTCTGTAAGCTGTTAGTGTCTTAACGACCGTTCCACAGGTGCATGTTCATTAATAGTTTATGGTTCATTGAACAAGCAGGGGAAACAGTGTTTAAACACTTTACAATGACGATCTGTGAAGTTTTTACAAATTCTATTTTAAGGACAGGTTCCTGAAAAAGGGACATTTATTTTTTTGCTGAGTTTAGTTTGGTACAGCAGGGTTAATATAAGCCTCAGTTTATGCCTGTCTGACTTTGGAAACAATGTTTCACTTTTGAATCTCAAAAAGACTATTAGATCTTTCAGAATACCAACTTGTTGTGGGAGGAGATTTAAAATCAGGTATGTAATTCTCAGTTCGATAGGTTTCATGTTTCATCTCACTCTCAAACTGATCAGGCCTCTGGTGATCTCATCTCAGTTGCTGCAGAGCTTAATATTTTAGATGCCTGCCGTCTTAGGAATTTTACTGTCAAAGATTATTTTTAAATTCTTCAAGACATAATACATTTTCACAGATAGACTACATATTTGTATATCCCTATATAAACAGGTGTATTCAGACAACTGAGCTGCTCCCCATAGGCATTTCTGACCATGGAGCTGTCCTGTGTAGTATCTAACATGACAGATTGAGCATGGAGCTTCCTGTGTAGTATCTAACATGACAGATTGAGCATGGAGCTTCCTGTGTAGTATCTAACATGACAGATTGAGCATGGAGCTGTCCTGTGTAGTATCTAACATGACAGATTGAGCATGGAGCTTCCTGTGTAGTATCTAACATGACAGATTGAGCATGGAGCTTCCTGTGTAGTATCTAACATGACAGATTGAGCATGGAGCTTCCTGTGTAGTATCTAACATGACAGATTGAGCATGGAGCTTCCTGTGTAGTATCTAACATGACAGATTGAGCATGGAGCTTCCTGTGTAGTATCTAACATGACAGATTGAGCATGGAGCTTCCTGTGTAGTATCTAACATGACAGATTGAGCATGGAGCTTCCTGTGTAGTATCTAACATGACAGATTGAGCATGGAGCTTCCTGTGTAGTATCTAACATGACAGATTGAGCATGGAGCTTCCTGTGTAGTATCTAACATGACAGATTGAGCATGGAGCTTCCTGTGTAGTATCTAACATGACAGATTGAGCATGGAGCTTCCTGTGTAGTATCTAACATGACAGATTGAGCATGGAGCTTCCTGTGTAGTATCTAACATGACAGATTGAGCATGGAGCTTCCTGTGTAGTATCTAACATGACAGATTGAGCATGGAGCTGTCCTGTGTAGTATCTAACATGACAGATTGAGCATGGAGCTTCCTGTGTAGTATCTAACATGACAGATTGAGCATGGAGCTTCCTGTGTAGTATCTAACATGACAGATTGAGCATGGAGCTTCCTGTGTAGTATCTAACATGACAGATTGAGCATGGAGCTTCCTGTGTAGTATCTAACATGACAGATTGAGCATGGAGCTTCCTGTGTAGTATCTAACATGACAGATTGAGCATGGAGCTTCCTGTGTAGTATCTAACATGACAGATTGAGCATGGAGCTGTCCTGTGTAGTATCTAACATGACAGATTGAGCATGGAGCTTCCTGTGTAGTATCTAACATGACAGATTGAGCATGGAGCTGTCCTGTGTAGTATCTAACATGACAGATTGAGCATGGAGCTTCCTGTGTAGTATCTAACATGACAGATTGAGCATGGAGCTTCCTGTGTAGTATCTAACATGACAGATTGAGCATGGAGCTTCCTGTGTAGTATCTAACATGACAGATTGAGCATGGAGCTGTCCTGTGTAGTATCTAACATGACAGATTGAGCATGGAGCTTCCTGTGTAGTATCTAACATGACAGATTGAGCATGGAGCTTCCTGTGTAGTA
The DNA here is from genome assembly GCF_036934945.1 of Oncorhynchus masou masou. Classification (NCBI taxonomy): domain Eukaryota; kingdom Metazoa; phylum Chordata; class Actinopteri; order Salmoniformes; family Salmonidae; genus Oncorhynchus; species Oncorhynchus masou. Next base: position 97,652,977 of record NC_088224.1, read on the forward strand.
TCTAACATGACAGATTGAGCATGGAGCTTCCTGTGTAGTATCTAACATGACAGATTGAGCATGGAGCTTCCTGTGTAGTATCTAACATGACAGATTGAGCATGGAGCTTCCTGTGTAGTATCTAACATGACAGATTGAGCATGGAGCTTCCTGTGTAGTATCTAACATGACAGATTGAGCATGGAGCTGTCCTGTGTAGTATCTAACATGACAGATTGAGCATGGAGCTTCCTGTGTAGTATCTAACATGACAGATTGAGCATGGAGCTTCCTGTGTATCTATCTAACATGACAGATTGAGCATGGAGCTTCCTGTGTAGTATCTAACATGACAGATTGAGCATGGAGCTTCCTGTGTAGTATCTAACATGACAGATTGAGCATGGAGCTTCCTGTGTAGTATCTAACATGACAGATTGAGCATGGAGCTTCCTGTGTAGTATCTAACATGACAGATTGAGCATGGAGCTTCCTGTGTAGTATCTAACATGACAGATTGAGCATGGAGCTTCCTGTGTAGTATCTAACATGACAGATTGAGCATGGAGCTGTCCTGTGTAGTATCTAACATGACAGATTGAGCATGGAGCTTCCTGTGTAGTATCTAACATGACAGATTGAGCATGGAGCTTCCTGTGTAGTATCTAACATGACAGATTGAGCATGGAGCTTCCTGTGTAGTATCTAACATGACAGATTGAGCATGGAGCTTCCTGTGTAGTATCTAACATGACAGATTGAGCATGGAGCTGTCCTGTGTAGTATCTAACATGACAGATTGAGCATGGAGCTTCCTGTGTAGTATCTAACATGACAGATTGAGCATGGAGCTTCCTGTGTAGTATCTAACATGACAGATTGAGCATGGAGCTTCCTGTGTAGTATCTAACATGACAGATTGAGCATGGAGCTGTCCTGTGTAGTATCTAACATGACAGATTGAGCATGGAGCTTCCTGTGTAGTATCTAACATGACAGATTGAGCATGGAGCTTCCTGTGTAGTATCTAACATGACAGATTGAGCATGGAGCTTCCTGTGTAGTATCTAACATGACAGATTGAGCATGGAGCTTCCTGTGTAGTATCTAACATGACAGATTGAGCATGGAGCTGTCCTGTGTAGTATCTAACATGACAGATTGAGCATGGAGCTTCCTGTGTAGTATCTAACATGACAGATTGAGCATGGAGCTTCCTGTGTAGTATCTAACATGACAGATTGAGCATGGAGCTGTCCTGTGTAGTATCTAACATGACAGATTGAGCATGGAGCTTCCTGTGTAGTATCTAACATGACAGATTGAGCATGGAGCTTCCTGTGTAGTATCTAACTTCCTGTGTACTTTGACACACAAGCTGCAGAATAAGGCTTTTTATGACACGAATTCTAGCAAAGTTGAAATCATTTATTATTTTTGTCACTTTATGAGGACACAAAAAAAAAAAAACGTTTCCTTCCTTTTTGGAGGAAACTGTACCTCCTAAAAAAGTAGTAGAACGGGAAAAACAGATTTCTCTGGTTGAAAACGAGCAGAAACAAAAACGTACCGAGCAAAAGGGGAAGATATTAACAGTATTAAAACATGAGTATAACACTTCAATCTAAAGCAGAGTGTATAATGCATCGCACAAGAGTAACAAACCATTCCGAGAGGGAAAAAGCCATTTGGCTGCAAGGCTGAAGCAAACTGAGGCCTGTTCTTGTATCAATACAATTCAAAACACCATCTGGTAAGATGTGGCAGAAATTAAAGATACGTTTAGTCAGTTTTATTCCCAATGATATACTTCAGAGGCCGACCCTGATCATAGTAAGATGAAACACTTCTTATCATCATTGGACTCGACAATCTGGATTCCTTGACTCCCCTCTTCCTCTCTCATTTACATGAAAAGAGGCAAATCCCGAGGACTTGATTGGTTTCCCTCCATCACTGTTTCATGTCGGGCCACTAATTGGTTCTATCAATCATGCATAAAAACTTGGAGAATTCCATATAGACCAAAACACCTGATTATAGTTTGGTTAAAAAAGGGCAAATCTCCCCTAGACTGTAAATGTTATAGGCCCTTAAGCTTTATTATACCAGAGCTCAAGCTGTTTGCAAAGGTACTTGCCATCAGATTGGAACAGCTTGTAGGAAATCTAACCAGCGATGATCAAACTGGGTTTATAAATGGTCGTTTAGCCTCAGACAATATTAGATGTCTATTCCATATCATAAATGTGTCCAAAAATGACCCAGTCCCTGCTGCACTTTTTAGTGTAGATGCAGAAAAAGCCTTTGATAGGCTAGAACATTTTATGGTGTGTTTTGGAGTTATTTGGTATTGGTAAAGGATTTATCTCCATGTTAAAAACATTGTATTCTGCATCCCAAGCAGTTGTGCAGACGGGAAACATTCTGTCCAAGACTTTCTGTTTAAAACGTCCCACAAAACAAGGATGTCCATTATCACCAATGCTCTTTGCCCTGTCTTTGGAGCCCCTTGCTCCAGCGATTAGATCGGACCCACCTATTTCATCCATCAATATTAAAAAGGTACGCAGCATAAAGTGTCATTCTATGACACCTTATTATATTTCTCAGACATCTTCCACAGATACTGAAGTTGTTTACTCTTTTCGGTTCATTCTCGAAAATAAACGGGGAAAAATAAATGGGGAAAAATCTATGAAAAATCCATACCCCAAGCGACTTACAGCTGTAATCGCAGCAAAAGGTGGCGCTTCAAAGTATTAACTTAAGGGGGCTGAATAATTTTGCACGCCCAATTTTTCAGTTTTTGATTTGTTAAAAAAGTTTGAAATATCCAATAAATGTCGTTCCACTTCATGATTGTGTCCCACTTGTTGTTGATTCTTCACAAAAAATACAGTTTTATATCTTTATGTTTGAAGCCTGAAATGTGGCAAAAGGTCGCAAAGTTCAAGGGGGCCGAATACTTTCGCAAGGCACTGTATATATATATATATTACTGGTCTTTCAAAATAAAATCCTTGAGAGTTTATTCCCATGATTCTATTGCAGCTTCTTGGTAGAGGCGCAGCACTTGTTTCACCGACTTACAGATCTAGTTTTTTCAACGTAAAAACAGCATTCAAATAATGTGGATCAATTATTTCCAACTCACTACAAGCATGTTAATACACCGAGAAACATATAGGCAACACTAAGACGTTCTGTGAATCTTCTCCTATATGGCCATAACCTGCTGACAAACAATGAACCTTTTGATGGACGGAAAAGGGTGAGCATCACATGTACAATGATAAGAGGCTAATGACGTTACAGGACCTCAAACAAATGTATTCACTTCCAGGCTTTTCATGGTTCCTTTACTTACAGTTAAGATGTTCGTTAAACGCGTATGGCGCTCCATGGAATGCCCCGTTAACATCCCACATAATGCTTACATGGGTAGACTCTTCATTAACATCTAAAATGGTCTCTGCCACTTATGATTGGCTGCTGTCTGTTAAATACTCTACATTGGGTGTCACTCTAGTATGGAACCGTGAAATGCAGGGATTGGGGCACGAGCTGACCCGGGATACCATCTGGGAAAATGTATGTGTTACCTCTAGAAACCCAGAATACCATTTCATACATTAGAAGCATAAAGAGGTTTAGATGTTTTAAGATGAAGCTGATTCCCACTCCAATATGTGATAGATGACATATGCATGTTGTTGGAACACTAATGGACATGTTTTGGGACTGTCATGTGGTGTCCCAGTTCTGATCATTCAAGGGTTTTTCTTAATTTTTTACTATTTTCTACATTGTAGAATAATTGTGAAGACATCAAAACTATGAAATAACACATATGGAATCAAGGAGTAACCAAACAAGTGTTAAACAAATGAAAATATATTTTATATTCTTCAAAGTAGCCACCCTTAGCCTTGATGACAGCTTTGCACACTCTTGGCATTCTCTCAAACATCTTCATGAGGAATGCTTTTCCAACAGTCTTGAAGGAGTTCCCACACATGCTGAGCACTTGTTGGCTGCATTTCCTTCACTCTGCGGTCCAACTCATCCCAAACCATCTGAATTAGGTTGAGGTCGGGTGATTGTGGAGGCCAGGACATGTGATGCAGCACTCCATCACTCTCCTTCTTGGTCAAATAGCCCTTACACTGCCTGGAGGTGTGTTGGGTCAATGTCCTGTTGATAAACTAATGATAATCCCAATAAGCGCGAACCAGACGGATTGGCGTATCGCTGCAGAATGCTGTGGTAGCCATGCTAGTTAAGTGTGCCTTGAATTCTAAATAAATCGCTGACAGTGTCACCAGCAAAGCACCCCAACACCATCACTCCTCCTCCATGCTTCACGATGGGAATCACACATGTGGAGATCATACGTTCACCTATTTTGCATCTCACAAAAAACATGGCGGTTGGAACCAAAAATCTCAAATTTGAACTCATCAGATCAAAGGACACATTTTCACTAGTCTAATGTCCATTGCCCATGTTTCTTGGCCCAAGCAAGTCTCTTCTTCTTATTGGTGTCCTTTAGTAGTGGTTTCTTTGCAGAAATTTGACCATGAATGCCTCATTCACACAGTCTCCTCTGAACAGTTGATGTTGAGATGTCTGTTACTTGAACTCTGAATTATTTATTTGGGCAGCAATGTCTGAGGCTGGTAACTCTAGTGAACTTATCCTCTGCAACAGAGGTAACTCTGGCTCTTTCCTTTCCTGTGGTGGTCCTCATGAGAGACAGTTTCATCATAGCACTTAATGTTTTTTGCGACTGCACTTGAAGAAACTTTCAAAGTTCTTGAAATGTTCCTGATTGACTGACCTCCATGTCTTAAAGTGATGATGGACTGTCGTTTCTCTTTGCTTATTTGAGATGTTCTTGCCATAATATGAACTTGGTCTTTTACCAAATAGGGCTTATTCTTCTGTATACCATCCCTACCTCATCACAACACAACTGATTGGCTCAAATGCATTAAGAAGGAAAGAAATTCCACAAATGAACTTTTAACTTGGCACACCTGTTCATTGAAATGTATTCCATTTGACTACCTCGTGAAGCTGGTTGAGAGAATGCCAAGAGTGTGCAAAGATGTCATCAAAGGCAAATGGTGGCTACTTTGAAGAATCTCAAATATAAAATATATTTAGAAATATTTTTAGGGGTTACTACATGATTCCATATTTGTTCTTTCATAGTGTTGATGTCTTCACTATTATTCTAAAATGAAGAAACTAGTAAAAATGTAAAAACCTCATGAGTATGAGTAGGTGTCTAGTTGTGGAACTGGACTAGATTGTGAACGTCTCTTGGCAGAATGCTTGACTGCGGGTGATAAGCACAATAACGTTCCAACTGCAACACTCCAAACGATTTGATCTCGAATTCCAGTTTCTTGAACAATGGGAGACTGTGTATGTTTTGGGTCAACACAGCTGTGTCCATCATAACATTCAATAAATAATCACCATGCGATCAATTGTCAGATGTAAACATGTCTTTTTTCCCATCTGCCTGCATCATGACATATTTCCCTTGCTCACATGATGGACAGTTGCTGGTCGCTGAGACAGATGAGAGCGTATTAACCCTGCTGTAGAGTTCATTGCGGTCAGCAGGTCAAACGAACAACTAAGATGAATGAGTTATTCGAAAAATACAAATCATGACCCTCGAGTCCATAAAGAGGATGAATCATGTGCTAACTGCACATCCCTACTCTGTAGCACCACAGAGAGTGAATGGTGCTCAGACGAGACAATGTTTTACCGAACCAGTTGAAACGTCATTATCATGGACATACAAGTAAATAACAATAGAAAAAAGGCTCAAACAAAGGAAAATGCAGTGAGTGTCCTGTAATTCCAGGTTCAATGTTTGACATGACTGAGTTAGCTGAGCTAGCGAGCTAGCTAGCAAGTGACAAGAACGTTATCCAGCCTGAATAGCAACCATTTTGTTTAGAAAGGACGACCAGAACTTTGCATAGCAACTATTTTAACATAATGAACGACTGGCTGGCGCCTGTAGCAACATGACCAAAATAACTAACATCCAGAGGTTTGTCTGGACTATGTCTTCTGGTGGAAGAATTACATTGTATGAATTAAATTAATCAAAATAACGTTTTAATGAAAATATGTAATTCATTATTATTTTAATATGTTGGTAACAGTTTAATAAAGGCAATAAGGCATTCGAGGCCGTTTTTGATCATGAATACAGTTACAGGTAAATGGGTTGACTGGCCCTCCGTTATGTTCATGTTACAGCACTGCCTCTTACCTGTGACTGTATTCATGATACAGCACTGCCTCTTACCTGGGACAGTATTCATGATACAGCACTGCCTCTTACCTGTGACTGTATTCATGATACAGCACTGCCTCTTACCTGTGACTGTATTCATGATACAGCACTGCCTCTTACCTGGGACTGTATTCATGATACAGCACTGCCTCTTACCTGTGACTGTATTCATGATACAGCACTGCCTCTTACCTGGGACTGTATTCATGATACAGCACTGCCTCTTACCTGTGACCTTATTCATGATACAGCACTGCCTCTTACCTGGGACAGTATTCATGATACAGCACTGCCTCTTACCTGTGACTGTATTCATGATACAGCACTGCCTCTTACCTGTGACTGTATTCATGATACAGCACTGCCTCTTACCTGGGACTGTATTCATGATACAGCACTGCCTCTTACCTGGGACTGTATTCATGATACAGCACTGCCTCTTACCTGTGACCTTATTCATGATACAGCACTGCCTCTTACCTGTGACTGTATTCATGATACAGCACTGCCTCTTACCTGTGACTGTATTCATGATACAGCACTGCCTCTTACCTGGGACTGTATTCATGATACAGCACTGCCTCTTACCTGGGACTGTATTCATGATACAGCACTGCCTCTTACCTGTGACCTTATTCATGATACAGCACTACCTCTTACCTGTGACTGTATTCATGATGCAGCACTGCCTCTTACCTGTGACTGTATTAATCTTGAAACTCCCCATCCCGGATCCGGGATCGTGACTAAAGCCTCAGGCTCATTAGCATAACGCAACGTTAACGATTTCTGAAAATCGCAAATAAAATGAAAATAATGCGCCTGCTCTCAAGCTTAGCCTTTTCTTAACAACAATGTCATCTCAGATTTTCAAAATATGCTTTTGAACCATAGCAATTGACTAATTTGTGTAAGAGTATGCTAAGCTAGCTTAGCATTTTGAGTAGCATTTAGCACGCAACATTTTCACAAAAACCAGATAACCAAATAATTTACCTTTGAAGAGCTTCGGATGTTTTCAATGAGGAGACTCAGTTACATACCAAATGCGCAGTTTTTGTCAGGATTTGGCCAGGGTTGTTCCGGGTTTTGGTCACTAGATGCCCCCATTGTGCTTTTTGACCTTATGTTTTTTCCCTTGTTCCCCATTATTATTTTGACCTGTGCCTCGTTTCCCCTGATTGTATTTGAACCCTTAGTTTCCCTCAGTTCTGTGTTTGTATGTTAGCACCCAGCCCTAGTGTTCTGTGTATTCTTGTCGATTCCGGTGGATGCTCTTGTGGAATTCTGTTTTTGTTTTTGAGTATCTCTTGAGGCTTTTTTGTGCTATTCCTACCACCTTTTGGATTTGCCATTTTTGTATTGAAGGACTTCTCCTTTTTACTTTATTAAATACACCGTCTTAAGTACTGCTGTGTCTGCCTCATCTTCTGGGTTCTGCTGACTATTCGTGGCTCAGTTGGTTAAGTGACTGTTTCTCACTCCGGAGACCCAGGTTCATAACCGGGTCCTGACAGAAACACAGAGCCAAAAATGAACCCAGAGGCAGCCAGTTCCCAGGACCTTTTTGCCATGCTGTCCCACCACCAGGAGACTGTCCAACGCCACGAAGCCGCCCTGGTTCAGCAAGAGGCCTTAATGGCTAGACATTCTCATCTTCTGTCGGAGATGCTGACTTCCATTAAGCAAATATCTGATCGTCTTACCCCGGCAACAGTTCCCGTCCCAGTACCTCAGATTCACGTACCCATGGCAGTTAACCCCCTGGCTGAACCTCATCTTCCACCTCCCCAACGGTTCTCAGGTGATCCAAGTGCTTGTAAAGGGTTTCTCACCCAATGTTCTCTCTCCTTTGAGCTACAACCCTCATCGTTTCCCACCGACCGGTCTAAGATCGCTTATATCATCACCCTGCTGTCGGAAAAAGCCCTGGCCTGGGCTACTGCTGTGTGGGATGCCCATAGTTCCTGCTGTGCCAGCTACTCTGCCTTTGCTGAGGAATTCAAACAAGTGTTTCAAGGCCCAAGCAGTGGTTCTGACTCAGCCAAACAGCTCCTGACTCTCCACCAAGGTTGGCGCAGCGTGACGGACTATGCCATCCAGTTCCGCACGGTGGCAGCAGCAAGTGGCTGGAACAACGAGGCGCTCACGGTGTGCTTTCTGAAAGGCCTTTCCGACACTATCCAAGATGAACTGGCCACTCGGGAACCACCGGACAATCTCGAGTCCCTGATCAAGTTGGCCTCACGCATTGACCAGCGTCTGAGAGAGAGAGAACTCAACCGTAGACCTCTAGCCCCTATCAGTCCCAGCTCCGAGTCCCCACCTTTATCCTCGCTGGCTCCATCGGAACCCATGCAGATTGGACGCATCTCCCAGGCTGAGAGAGACCGCCGGATGAGGGAGCGACGCTGTCTATATTGCGGCAAACCGGGCCATTTCCGTTCCACGTGTCCCGGGCTCCAGGGAAACGCTCTGTCCCGTACAGACCGGGGGAACTGTAACGGGAAACATAACCTCCTCCCATCCGTCCAACTCCCGTCTGCTCATTCCAGTCACCCTCTCCTGGGACAACCACAAGCTTCACCTTCAAGCCTTGGTAGACTCTGGAGCCGCAGGTAACTTCATGGATGGTGTCTGGGCGAAGGAGAATGGCGTTCCCTCTGAACCTCTAAGTGAACCCATGAGGGTCACTGCATTGGATGGAAGCCCTTTGGGATCTGGACTTGTCACTCATGTCACTACCTCCTTGCGACTTTCAGTTTCACAACACCAGGAATTGATGAACTTTCATTTGATTTCCTGTTCCGAGTTCCCTCTCGTCCTTGGATACCCCTGGCTTCACAGCCATAACCCTCACATCGACTGTTCTGTGGGCACTATCAAGCAGTGGGGTCCTACGTGCCAAGCTACTTGTATTTTCCAGAATTCCCCGAGTTCTACTTCCCCGAGTCTTTAGAATCCATCGACCTGACCCGAGTTCCCGAGTGTTACCATGACCTCAAACTGGTGTTTAGCAAACAGAGGGCCACCATGCTACCACCCCATAGACCTTACGATTGCCCCATCGACCTGTTTCCGGGCACTTTCCCCCCCAGGGGTCGGATCTTTTCCCTATCTCCACCCGAACGAGCTGCTATGGATACCTACATCAAGGACGCTCTGGAAGCAGGCCTCATGCGTCCATCCACCTCCCCGGCGGGAGCAGGGTTTTTCTTTGTGGCCAAGAAAGACGGTGGATTACGTCCTTGCATCGACTACCGGGGACTCAATGCCATAACCGTCCGTAACCGTTACCCGCTACCCCTTATGGCCACAGCCTTCGAACTGCTCCAGGAAGCAGTTGTTTTCACTAAGCTTGACCTGCGGAACGCATACCATCTTGTGCGGATCAGACCTGGTGACGAGTGGAAGACCGCTTTCAACACGCCTACTGGTCACTATGAATACTTGGCGATGCCCTTCGGCCTGACCAACGCCCCAGCGGTGTTCCAAGCGCTCATAAACGATGTGCTTAGGGATATGCTTAACATATTTGTGTTCGTTTACTTGGATGACATCCTCATCTTTTCGAGCTCCCTTCAAGAACACACTAAGCATGTCTGACAAGTACTCAAACGCCTCCTGGACAGCCATCTGTACGTTAAGCCGGAAAAATGTGAATTCCATTCATCCCGAGTACAATTCCTGGGATTTGTAGTGGAACCCGGTCGAGTCCAAATGGACCCCAGGACGGTAGGGGCGGAAGCGGATTGGCCCACCCCCAAATCCGTTAAGGAAGTTCAGCGTTTCCTGGGCTTCACAAACTTTTACCGCAAGTTCATCAAGAACTTCAGCTTGGTGGCAGCCCCTCTCTCAGCTTTAACCAAGGGTGGCAATGCAAGGTTTTTGTGGGGAAGAGAAGCTGAGACGGCCTTCCAAGGACTCAAGCAGCGCGTTCTCTCTGCTCCCATCCTGATACTACCGACTACGGATGAACCATTTGTGGTGGAGGTAGACGCATCAGAGGTTGGTGTTGGAGCTGTCCTGTCTCAGAGGGGTGAAGACAAGAAGCTTCATCCGTGCGCTTTCTTCTCACACTGGCTTACCCCGACTGAGAGGAACTACGATGTGGGGGATCGTGAACTCCTAGCGGTTAAGATGGCATTGAAGGAATGGAGACACTGGCTCGAGGGGGCTTCTCACCCGTTTCAAGTGCTTACGGACCACAAAAATCTGGTGTATATCCAGCAGGCAAAGCGGTTGAACTCTAGACAAGCTAGATGGTCTCTTTTCTTCAATCGATTCCAGTTTATCCTCACCTATCGGCCCGGGTCGAAGAATCTCAAACCGGATGCCCTGTCCCGAGTCTACGCTCCTGCCATTCGAGATGACACGGACATGCCTGTCCTTCCTGCTGCTAAGATTGTGGCTCCGATCTCGTGGCAAGTTGAGGATACCGTGAGACGTGCTCAAGCTAGCGAACCGGACCCGAAAGGAGGTCCTGCCAATCGGTTGTTTGTCCCCAAGGCAGTGAGGACTCAGGTCCTTCTGTGGGGGCACTCCTCTCGCCTCACCTGTCATCCGGGCGTAGGTCGCACCTTGGAGTTCATCCAGCGTAAGTTCTGGTGGCCTACCATAAGAGAAGACGTTGCCACTTTCGTCAATGCCTGTCCCGTGTGCTGCCAGGGCAAATCTTCTCACCTCCGCCCTCAAGGACTCCTTCACCCTTTACCTGTTCCCCACAGACCCTGGTCCCATATCTCATTGGACTTTATTACTGGACTTCCTCCATCCCATCGCAATACTACTATCCTAGTCATAATCGACAGGTTTTCTAAGGCGGCCAGGTTTGTCCCTCTGACTAAGTTACCTTCTGCCAAGGAAACGGCTGAGTTGGTAATTAATCATGTGTTCCGAGTCTTCGGCATTCCTCAAGATATGGTTTCTGACAGAGGTCCCCAGTTCGCCTCAAGGTTTTGGAAGGCCTTCTGCCAACTCATGGGGGCTTCTGCCAGTCTATCTTCAGGGTACCATCCGGAGTCCAACGGCCAAACAGAGAGGATGAATCAAGAGCTGGAAACCACCCTCCGATGTATGACTCGTGACAACCCGTCCACATGGTCATCCTTTATTGTTTGGGCCGAATACGCGCACAACACATTGCGTTCCTCCTCCACTGGTATGTCCCCGCACGAGTGTCAGTTTGGCTATGCTCCTCCATTGTTCCCGGACCAGGAGGCAGAAGTCAGAGTGCCTTCAGCCTTGAAGTTCGTCAGACGCTGTCGGCTTATGTGGAGGAAGAGCCGTCTTAATCTTATGCGTTCCTCACAGAGGTACCAACAACAAGCCAACAGACGTCGCCGTCCCGGGCCTACCCTGCGCCCCGGCCAGAGAGTCTGGCTCTCCACAAGAGACTTACCTCTACGGGTGGAGTCTCGCAAGCTGTCCCAAAAATACATCGGTCCCTTCAAGGTTGCCAGGAGAGTTAACCCAGTTTCTTATCGCCTACACTTACCCAGATCCCTTAAGATTAATCCCACATTTCACATTTCATTGTTAAAACCTGTTGTTTTTTCTCCCCTTGTCCCGGCAGACAGACCTCCCCCTCCTGTCATTGGAGGCCAGCCGGCTTATACCGTCCATCGGATACTGGATTCCCGCCGGGTGCAGCGGTCCTGGCAGTATCTGGTGGACTGGGAAGGCTACGGTCCCGAGGAGCGCTCCTGGGTTCCTGCCAAAGACATCCTGGACCCCGACCTCATTTGTCAGTTCAGGGCCCTCCACCCTGAGAGAGCTGGTAGGAACGTCAGGAGCCGTTCCTAGGGGGGGGGGATTCTGTCAGGATTTGGCCAGGGTTGTTCCGGGTTTTGGTCACTAGATGCCCCCATTGTGCTTTTTGACCTTATGTTTTTTCCCTTGTTCCCCATTATTATTTGCACCTGTGCCTCGTTTCCCCTGATTGTATTTGAACCCTTAGTTTCCCTCAGTTCTGTGCTCTGTGTTTGTATGTTAGCACCCAGCCCTAGTGTTCTGTGTATTCTTGTCGATTCCGGTGGATGCTCTTGTGGAATTCTGTTTTTGTTTTTGAGTATCTCTTGAGGCTTTTTTTGTGCTATTCCTACCACCTTTTGGATTTGCCATTTTTGTATTGAAGGACTTCTCCTTTTTACTTTATTAAATACACCGTCTTAAGTACTGCTGTGTCTGCCTCATCTTCTGGGTTCTGCTGACTATTCGTGGCTCAGTTGGTTAAGTGACTGTTTCTCACTCCGGAGACCCAGGTTCGTAACCGGGTCCTGACAGTTTTTCCTGAAAGCGTCTGTGTGTAGGAGAAATCGCTCCGTTTTGTACATCACATTTGGCTACCGAAACGAACCGAAAATTCAGTCACCTACAACGTCAAACTTTTTCCGAATTAACTCCATAATATCGACCGAAACATGGCAAACGTTGTTTGGAATCAATCCTCAAGGTGTTTTTTCACATATCTCTTCATTGATATATCGTTCGTGGAAGCCTGCATTCTCCTCTGAATTCTGTGGAAAAATACTTGCAGCTGACTTTTGCGCACCAATTTCGGCGCAGGACACTGGGCGGACACCTGGTAAATGTGGTCTCTAATGTCAATCTTCCAATGATATGCCTACAAATACGTCACAATGCTGCAGACACCTTGGGGAAATGACAGAAAGGGCAGACTTACTCCTCTCGCATTCACAGCCATATAAGGAGACAATGGAAAACAGAGCCTCAAAAATCCTGCTCATTTCCTGGATGCCGTCTCATCTTGGTTTTGCCTGAAGCTCACGTTCTAGGGCACGCACAGAAAATATCTTTGCAGTTCTGGAAACGTCAGAGTGTTTTCTTTCCAAAGCTATGCAGCACTGCCTCTTACCTGTGACTGTATTCATGTGCCTTGCTGCTTAATTAAAATGTACATACAGTACCCCCCCCCCCCCTCTATACAGCTCAGGTTTGTATGAGCGTTGTACTCACGGTCTTTCTTGGTCTTGGCGGTGCTAGTGGTCGATGCAGGGCCCTGGCCGATACTGTTGAAGCCTCTGACTGTGATGAGGTACACGCTGTTCCCCTCCAGGCCTGTCAGCAACATAGACGTCTCGTTCCCCGCTGTCTTCTTCCGGTTCCCTGACTCCTCCTGGTCACTGTCCTTCCTGAAGCTCACCTGACAAAAGAAGACATTGGTTAAAAACATGTATTTTATCGTAGTATTTACATTTATTTGTTTTATTTAGATTTATCTAAATGAAAAATTTTATGTATAATGCACGCACACACCTCGTACCCCCGTGGTCTCCCAGGGCCAGGGTTGGGTGGCCTCCAAGTTACTTTGATTTCCGAAGAGGAAATGCTGGAAGCTTTCACCTCAGATGGGGCCTCTCTGGGCTCTGTAGAGGATCACACACACACACACACACACACATACACGCACACACACACACACACACACACACACACACACACACACACACACACACACACACACACACACACACACACACACACACACACACACACACACACACACACACACACTCCAATCAACCTTAGAAACCCCACAGACACACAAAATGCAGTCATACTATAACTGCTGCCAGTTGCCTAGTGTGTCTTGTAGAAAAGACGCATAATGACGTGTTGATTGCACAGTGAGTAATGTTCAGTAGATCTCTAATGTTATTACACATAATACACATAGATAACAGTCTATCAGTACACATAGATAACAGTAGATCTCTACAGTCTATCAGTACAGTAGAACTGAGGACGTGACAGTAGAACTGAGGATGTGACAGTAGAACTGACAGTAGAATTGAGAACGTGACAGTAGAACTGAGGACGTGACAGTAGAACTGACAGTAGAACTGAGGACGTGACAGTAGAACTGAGGACGTGACAGTAGAACTGAGGACGTGACAGTAGAACTGAGGACGTGACAGTAGAACTGAGAACGTGACAGTAGAACTGAGGACGTGACAGTAGAACTGAGGATGTGACAGTAGAACTGACAGTAGAACTGAGAACGTGACAGTAGAACTGAGGACGTGACAGTAGAACTGACAGTAGAACTGAGGAAGTGACAGTAGAACTGACGACATGACAGTAGAACTGAGGAAGTGACAGTAGAACTGACAGTAGAACTGTGAACGTGACAGTAGAACTCACAACTTTTGTACTAACTACAGTAGATCTCTAGAGGTAATCAGTACATATAGATAACAGTAGATCTCTATAGTCTATCAGTACACATAGATAACAGTAGATCTCTACAGTCTATCAGTACATATAGACAACAGTAGATCTCTACAGTCTATCAGTACATATAGACAACAGTAGATCTCTACAGTCTATCAGTACATATAGATAACAGTCTATCAGTACATATAGATAACAGTAGATCTCTACAGTTAATCAGTACATATAGATAACAGTAGATCTCTATAGTCTATCAGGACACATAGATAACAGTCTATCAGTACATATAGATAACAGTCTATCAGTACATATAGATAACAGTCTATCAGTACATATAGATAACAGTCTATCAGTACATATAGATAACAGTCTATCAGTACATATAGATAACAGTCTATCAGTACGTATAGATAACAGTCTATCAGTACATATAGATAACAGTAGATCTCTAGTCTATCAGTACACATTGATTACAGTCTATCAGTACATATAGATAACAGTCTATCAGTACATATAGATAACAGTAGATCTCTAGTCTATCAGTACATATAGACAACAGTAGATCTCTAGTCTATCAGTACATATTGATAACAGTAGATCAGTACATATAGATAACAGTAGATCTCTACAGTCTATCAGTACATGTTGATAACAGTCTATCAGTACATATAGATAACAGTAGATCTCTACAGTCTATCAGTACATGTTGATAACAGTCTATCAGTACATATAGACAACAGTAGATCTCTACAGTCTATCAGTACATGTAGATAACAGTCTATCAGTACATATAGATAACAGTAGATCTCTACAGTCTATCAGTACATGTTGATAACAGTCTATCAGTACATATAGATAACAGTAGATCTCTACAGTCTATCAGTACATATAGATAACAGTCTATCAGTACATATAGATAACAGTAGATCTCTACAGTCTATCAGTACATATAGATAACAGTAGATCTCTACAGTCTATCAGTACATATAGATAACAGTCTATCAGTACACATAGATAACAGTAGATCTCTACAGTCTATCAGTACATATAGATAACAGTCTATCAGTACATATAGATAACAGTCTATCAGTACATATAGATAACAGTCTATCAGTACATATAGATAACAGTCTATCAGTACATATAGATAACAGTCTATCAGTACATATTGATAACAGTAGATCTCTACAGTCTATCAGTACATATAGACAACAGTAGATCTCTACAGTCTATCAGTACATGTAGATAACAGTAGATCTCTACAGTCTATCAGTACATATAGATAACAGTCTATCAGTACATATAGATAACAGTAGATCTCTAGTCTATCAGTACACATTGATTACATTCTATCAGTACATATAGATAACAGTAGATCTCTACAGTCTATCAGTACATATAGATAACAGTCTATCAGTACATATAGATAACAGTAGATCTCTAGTCTATCAGTACACATTGATTACATTCTATCAGTACATATAGATAACAGTAGATCTCTACAGTCTATCAGTACATATAGATAACAGTCTATCAGTACATATAGATAACAGTAGATCTCTAGTCTATCAGTACACATTGATAACAGTCTATCAGTACATATAGATAACAGTCTATCAGTACATATAGATAACAGTCTATCAGTACATATAGATAACAGTAGATCTCTAGTCTATCAGTACACATTGATTACATTCTATCAGTACATATAGATAACAGTAGATCTCTACAGTCTATCAGTACATATAGATAACAGTCTATCAGTACACATTGATAACAGTCTATCAGTACATATAGATAACAGTCTATCAGTACATATAGATAACAGTCTATCAGTACATATAGATAACAGTCTATCAGTACATATAGATAACAGTAGATCTCTAGTCTATCAGTACACATTGATAACAGTCTATCAGTACATATTGATAACAGTCTATCAGTACATATAGATAACAGTAGATATCTACAGTCTATCAGTACATATAGATAACAGTCTATCAGTACATATAGATAACAGTAGATCTCTACAGTCTATCAGTACATATAGATAACAGTCTATCAGTACATGTAGATAACAGTAGATCTCTACAGTCTATCAGTACATATTGATAACAGTCTATCAGTACATATAGATAACAGTAGATCTCTAGTCTATCAGTACATATAGATAACAGTCTATCAGTACATATAGATAACAGTAGATCTCTACAGTCTATCAGTACATATAGATAACAGTCTATCAGTACATATAGATAACAGTAGATCTCTACAGTCTATCAGTACATATTGATAACAGTAGATCTCTACAGTCTATCAGTACATATTGATAACAGTCTATCAGTACATATTGATAACAGTCTATCAGTACATATTGATAACAGTCTATCAGTACATATTGATAAGAGTCTATCAGTACATATTGATAAGAGTCTATCAGTACATATTGATAACAGTCTATCAGTACATATAGATAACAGTCTATCAGTACATATAGATAACAGTCTATCAGTACATATTGATAAGAGTCTATCAGTACATATTGATAACAGTCTATCAGTACATATAGATAACAGTCTATCAGTACATATTGATAAGAGTCTATCAGTACATATTGATAACAGTAAAACTCTACAGTTAATCAGTATTGCTATTATTTTTCATCAAGTGGTTTGTTTCATGATTAGTTTCATAGTAGACTAGTCATACAGTACAGTGAATAGTATCTGAATCCCAGGGGAGATCAGAGGATAAATAGATTACATAAAGGGACACATTTTCAGTGTATAGAGGGTACTTCTTCTTGACTAACATTTGAAACATCAACAAATTAACCACAAGTCCAGGGCTGTCAAACATTTGGTGGTTTGAGTAAAACAGTTTCCAGCTCGCTAATAATCACATCAATGAAAGCTAGACAGTCAGGGAGTAGACAAAATCACAGAATGATAACTAGAGGACTATTTTTGGCAGATTTATACATCAAGGAAAAATAACACATTTTCAGTGTCTCCCTCTGGACCTCGTTGAATACTGAATGCGGCCCACGGGGAAAAATTAGTTTGACAGCCTTGCTCTGAGCAGGGTTTTCTAAACTCGGTCCTGGGGCCCTGACCCCTCGGTCCTGGGGCCCACCCTGGGTGCACGTTTAGTTTTTGCCCTAGCTCTACACAGCTAATTCAAATAACAAACTCATCATCATGCTTTTATTACTTTAATCAGCTGTGTTGTGCTTGGGCAAAAACCAAAACCTGAAACCAGGGGGCCAATGGACCGAGAACATAGATGTGATGTTTTGCCTTTGCTTTTTACTTGTGAGAACTAGTAGAACTGAGGACGTGACATTAGAACTGACAGTAGAATTGAGGACGTGACAGTAGAACTGACAGTAGAACTGAGGACGTGACAGTAGAACTGAGAACGTGACAGTAGAACTGAGGACGTGACAGTAGAACTGAGGATGTGACAGTAGAACTGACAGTAGAATTGAGGACGTGACAGTAGAACTGACAGTAGAACTGAGAACGTGACAGTAGAACTGAGAACGTGACAGTAGAACTGAGGACGTGACAGTAGAACTGAGGATGTGACAGTAGAACTGACAGTAGAATTGAGAACGTGACAGTAGAACTGAGGACGTGACAGTAGAACTGACAGTAGAACTGAGGACGTGACAGTAGAACTGAGGACGTGACAGTAGAACTGAGGACGTGACAGTAGAACTGAGAACGTGACAGTAGAACTGAGAACGTGACAGTAGAACTGAGGACGTGACAGTAGAACTGAGGATGTGACAGTAGAACTGACAGTAGAATTGAGAATGTGACAGTAGAACTGAGGACGTGACAGTAGAACTGACAGTAGAACTGAGGAAGTGAGAGTAGAACTGACGACATGACAGTAGAACTGAGGAAGTGACAGTAGAACTGAGGATGTGACAGTAGAACTGAGGATGTGACAGTAGAACTGACAGTAGAACTGTGAACGTGACAGTAGAACTGAGGACGTGACAGTAGAACTGACAGTAGAACTGAGGACGTGACAGTAGAACTCACAACTTTTGTACTAATGTTGCAGCATCTCGGCTTTCGTCAGCAACGTGACTTCAGAAATTATATAATTTGTAAGGCGACTTTGAATAATTTTTACTTTCCCAACCCCTGCAAAGAAGTCCTTAGATGTCCTGACCCCTCCTGCCTCAGCCTCCAGTATTTATGCTGCAGTAGTTTATGTGTCGGGGGGCTGGGGTCAGTCTGTTATATCTGGAGTACTTCTCCTGTCTCAGTCTCCAGTATTTATGCTGCAGTAGTTTATGTGTCGGGGGGCTGGGGTCAGTCTGTTATATCTGGAGTACTTATCCTGTCTTATCTGGTGTCCTGTGTGAATTTAAGTATGCTCTCTCTAATTCTTTCTTTCTTTCTCTCTCTCTTTCTCTCTCGGAGGACCTGAGCCCTAGGACCATGCCTCAGGACTACCTGGCATGATGACTCCTTGCTGTCCCCAGTCCACCTGGCCGTGCTGACCTGTTGCACCTCGACAACCACTGTGATTACTATTATTTGCCCATGTTCTGTTATAATCTCCACCCGGTACAGCCAGAAGAGGACTGGCCACCCCTCATAGCCTGGTTCCTCTCTAGGTTTATAATCTCCACCTGGCACAGCCAGAAGAGGACTGGCCACCCCTCAAAGCCTGGTTCCTCTCTAGGTTTATAATCTCCACCTGGTACAGCCAGAAGAGGACTGGCCACCCCACATAGCCTGGTTCCTCTCTAGGTTTATAATCTCCACCCGGCACAGCCAGAAGAGGACTGGCCACCCCTCATAGCCTGGTTCCTCTCTACCCGGCACAGCCAGAAGAGGACTGGCCACCCCTCATAGCCTGGTTCCTCTCTACCCGGCACAGCTAGAAGAGGACTGGCCACCCCTCATAGCCTGGTTCCAATCTAGGTTTATAATCTCCACCCGGCACAGCCAGAAGAGGACTGGCCACCCCACATAGCCTGATTCCTCTCTAGGTTTATAATCTCCACCTGGCACAGCCAGAAGAGGACTGGCCACCCCACATAGCCTGGTTCCTCTCTACCCGGCACAGCCAGAAGAGGACTGGCCACCCCACATAGCCTGGTTCCTCTCTAGGTTTATAATCTCCACCCGGCACAGCCAGAAGAGGACTGGCCACCCCACATAGCCTGGTTCCTCTCTAGGTTTATAATCTCTACCCGGCACA
The DNA here is from genome assembly GCF_036934945.1 of Oncorhynchus masou masou. Classification (NCBI taxonomy): domain Eukaryota; kingdom Metazoa; phylum Chordata; class Actinopteri; order Salmoniformes; family Salmonidae; genus Oncorhynchus; species Oncorhynchus masou. The sequence continues at coordinate 97,672,712 of NC_088224.1, forward strand.
GCCAGAAGAGGACTGGCCACCCCACATAGCCTGGTTCCTCTATCCGGCACAGCCAGAAGAGGACTGGCCACCCCACATAGCCTGGTTCCTCTCTAGGTTTATAATCTCCACCCGGCACAGCCAGAAGAGGACTGGCCACCCCTCATAGCCTGGTTCCTCTCTAGGTTTATAATCTCCACCCGGCACAGCCAGAAGAGGACTGGCCACCCCTCATAGCCTGGTTCCTCTCTACCCGGCACAGCCAGAAGAGGACTGGCCACCCCTCATAGCCTGGTTCCTCTCTAGGTTTATAATCTCCACCCGGCACAGCCAGAAGAGGACTGGCCACCCCTCATAGCCTGGTTCCTCTCTAGGTTTATAATCTCCACCCGGCACAGCCAGAAGAGGACTGGCCACCCCTCATAGCCTGGTTCCTCTCTAGGTTTATAATCTCCACCCGGCACAGCCAGAAGAGGACTGGCCACCCCACATAGCCTGGTTCCTCTCTAGGTTTATAATCTCCACCCGGCACAGCCAGAAGAGGACTGGCCACCCCTCATAGCCTGGTTCCTCTCTAGGTTTATAATCTCCACCCGGCACAGCCAGAAGAGGACTGGCCACCCCACATAGCCTGGTTCCTCTCTAGGTTTATAATCTCCACCCGGCACAGCTAGAAGAGGACTGGCCACCCCACATAGCCTGGTTCCTCTCTAGGTTTATAATCTCCACCCGGCACAGCTAGAAGAGGACTGGCCACCCCACATAGCCTGGTTCCTCTCTAGGTTTATTCCCAGGTTTTGGCCTTTCTAGGGAATTTTTCCTAGCCTCTACACCTGCATTGCTTGCTGTTTGGTGTTTTAGTCTGGGTTTCTGTACAGGCTATATAAATACATTTGATTTGATTTGATGTGCGAGTGCAATAACTCACCCCCCTCTGCAGAGTACACAGTGACCACACCACTGAAGGGTCCGTCTCCCTTGTTGTTGTACACTCCCACCTTCACTTCGAAGGGGGTGAGGGGAGGGAAGGTCTCATCTCTGTACTTGTACATAGTGGAATCTGCTGATGTCACCATCTTCTCCTTCCATCCTCGCGTCCCATTGGCTCTGAACGCCACGATGTAGCCAAAGCCCTCCCCATTCTGGAACTCCTCAGACACAGGCTAGAATACAGGGAATACATTTTTTGTTGGACATGTAAATCTAATCGATGACGACACCATGAGGTCATTTAAATATCTGAATTCATTTATTCATCCTCTGAAATATGAGTCCACAGACTCAAATAACTGTATTATATCCTGGTAGTAGCCTTGTAGGAGCCTACCCCTCTGAACATCTGTGGCTTACAGTATAACAGATACTAGTGCCTAAAGAAAATTAAAAAGACAGTAGAGAAATTAGATAAATCAGTCCAAGTAAATTAGAGTACATGGAAATGAAACCATTTTGCATGGTCTGACCCATGAGCCAAGCATAGCTACACCAATCCCCCTGAGCTAAGCATAGCTACACCAATCCCCATGAGATCTCCCCACATAACATAGCTACACCAATCCCACTGAGCTAAGCATAGCTACACCAATCCCCATGAGATCCTCCCACATAACATAGCTACACCAATCCCCATGAGATCTCCCCACATACCATAACATAACACCTGCTTACAAGCAAAAAGCAGGAAGCACCAGTGACTTGGTCTATTAAAAAGTGGTCAGATGAAGCAGATGCTAAACTACAGGACGGTTTTGCAGCACAGACTGGAACATGTTCCGGGATTCATCCGATGGCATTGAGGATAACACCACATCAGTCACTGGCTTCATCAATAAGTGCATTGAGGACGTCATCCTCACAGTTACCGTACGTACATAACCCAACCAGAAGCTCCCTGTTTAAAGGCAACATTTGCACTGAGCTAAAGGGGAGAGCTGTCGTTTTCAAGGTGCGGGACTCTAACCTGGAAGTTTACAAGAAATCCTGCGATGCCCTGCGACAAACCATCAAACAGGCAAAGCGTCAATACAGGGCTAAGACTGAATCATACTACACCGGCTCCAATGCTCGTCTTATGTGGCAGGGCTCGCAAACTATTACAGACTACAAAGGGAAGCACAGTCGTGAGCTGCCCGGTGATACGAGCCTACCAGACGAGCTAAATCACTTATATGCTCGCATCGAGGCTAGCAACACTGAGGCATGCATGAGAGCATCAGCTGTTCCGGGTGACTGTATGATCACGCTCTCCGTAGCCGACGTGAGTAAATCCTTTAAACAGGTCAACATTCACAAGTCTTCGGGGACAGACGGATTACCAGGACATGTGCTCCAGGCATGTGCTGACCAACTGGCAGGTGTCTTCACTGACATTTTCAACATGTCGCCGATTGAGTCTGTAATACCAACATGTGTCAAGCAGACCACCATAGTCCCTGTACCAAGAAAACAAAGGCAACCTGCCTAAATGACTACAGACCTGTAGCACTCACGTCCATAGCCATGAACTGCTTTAAAAGGTTGGAAATGGCTCACATAAACCCCATTATCCCAGAAAGCCTAGACCCACTCCAATTTGCATAACAACCTAACAGATCCACAGATGATGCAATCTCTTTTGCACTCCACACTGCCCTTTCCCACCTGTACAAAAGGAACACTTATGTGAGAATGCTGTTCATTGACTACAGCTCAGCGTTCAACACCATAGTACCCTCAAAGCTCCATCACTAAGCTAAGGACCCTGGGACTAAACGCATCCTTCTGCAACTGGATCCTGGACTTCCTGACGGGCCGCTCACAGGTGGTGAGGGTAGGTAGCAACACATCTGCCACGCTGATCCTCAACACTGGAACTCCCCAGGGGTGCGTGCTCAGTCCCCTCCTGTCCCCTCCTGTACTCCCTGTTCACCTACGACTGCATGATTCCAACACCATCATTACGTTTGCTGACAATACAACAGTGGTAGGCCTGATCACCGACAACGACGAGACAGCCTATATGGAGGAGGTCAGAGACCTGGCCGGGTGATGCCAGAATAACAACCTATCCCTCACTGTGACCGAAACTAAGGAGATGATTGTGGACTACAGGAAAAGGAGGCCCGAGCACGCCCCAATTCTCATAGACGCGGCTGTAGTGGAGCAGGTTGGGAACTTCAAGTTCCTTGGCGTCCACATCAACAACAAACTGGAATGGTCCGAAACACACCAAGACAGTCGTGAAGAGGGCCTCCTCAGGAGACTGAACAGATTTGGCATGGGTCCTGACATCCTCAAAAGGATCTACAGCTGGGTGCGTCTGAGCCCTCTCCTGTACTCCCTGTTCACCCACAACTGCGTGGCTACGCACGCCTCCAACTCAATCATCAAGTTTGCGGACGACACAACAGTGGTAGGCTTGATTACCAACAATGACGAGACGGCCTACAGGGAGGAGGTGAGGGCCCTCGGAGTCTGGTGTCAGGAAAATAACCTCACACTCAACGTCAACAAAACTAAGGAGATGATTGTGGACTTCAGGAAACAGCAGAGGGAACACCCCCCTATCCACATCGATGGAACAGTAGTGGAGAGGGTAGCAAGTTTTAAGTTCCTCAGCATACACATCCCAGACAACCTGAATTGGTCCACTCACACAGACAGCATCGTGAAGAAGGCGCAGCAGCGCCTCTTCAACCTCAGGAGGCTGAAGAAATTCGGCTTGTCACCAAAAGCACTCACAAACTTCTACAGATGCACAATCGAGAGCATCCTGGCGGGCTGTATCACCGCCTGGTACGGCAACTGCTCCGCCCTCAACCGTAATGCTCTCCAGAGGGTAGTGAGGTCTGCACAACTCATCACCGGGGGCAAACTACCTGCCCTCCAGGACACCTACACCACCCGATGTTACAGGAAGGCCATAAAGATCATCAAGGACATCAACCACCCGAGCCACTGCCTGTTCACCCCGCTATCATCCAGAAGGCGAGGTCAGTACAGGTGCATCAAAGCTGGGACCGAGAGACTGAAAAACAGCTTCTATCTCAAGGCCATCAGACTGTTAACTTCTTGAAACTCCCCATCCCGGATCCGGGTTTGTGACTAAAGCCTCAGGCTCATTAGCATAACGCAACGTTAACGATTTCTGAAAATCGCAAATAAAATGAAAATAATGCGTCTGCTCTCAAGATTAGCCTTTTCTTAACAACACTGTCATCTCAGATTTTCAAAATATGCTTTTGAACCATAGAAATTGACTAATTTGTGTAAGAGTATGCAAAGCTAGCATAGCATTTTGAGTAGCATTTAGCACGCAACATTTTCACAAAAAACAGATAACCAAATAAATAAAATCATTTACCTTTGAAGAGCTTCTGATGTTTTCAATGAGGAGACTCTCAGTTACATACCAAATGCGCAGTTTTTCCTGAAAGCATCTGTGTGTAGGAGAAATCGTTCCGTTTTCTACATTGCGTCTGGCTACCGAAACGAACCGAAAATTCAGTCACCTACAACGTAAAACTTTTTCCGGATTAACTACATAATATCGACCGAAACATGGCAAACGTTGTTTGGAATCAATCCTCAAGGTGTTTTTTCACATATCTCTTCATTGATATGCAGTTCGTGGAAGCTTGCTTTCCTCTGTATCGCATGGAAAAATACTGGCAGGTGACTTTTGCGCACCAATTTCGGCGCAGGACACCGGGCGGACACCTGGTAAATGTGGTCTCTTATGGTCAATCTTCCAATGATCTGCCTACAAATACGTCACAATGCGGCAGACACCTTGGGGAAACGACAGAAAGGGCAGGCTCATTCCTCTCGCATTCACAGCCATATACTGAGACAATGGAAAACAGAGCCTCAAAAATCCTTGTCATTTCCTGGATGCCATCTCATCTTGGTTTTGCCTGAAGCTCACGTTCTAGGGCACGCACAGAGAATATCTTGGTATTTCTGGACACGTCAGAGTGTTTTCTTTCGAATGGTATCAATTATATGCATAGTCGAGCATCTTTTTGTGACAAAATATCTTGTTTAAAACGGGAACGTTTTTCATCCAAAAATGAAATAGCGCCCCCATAGATGTAAGAGGTTAAACAGCCACCACTAACATTGAGTGGCTGCTGCCAACACACTGACACTGACTCAACTCCAGCCACTTTAATAATGGGAATTGATGGGAAATGATGTAAATATATCACTAGCCACTTTAAACAATGCTACCTTATATAATGTTACTTACCCTACATTATTCATCTCATATGCATACGTATATACTGTACTCTATATCATCGACTGCATCCTTATGTAATACATGTATCACTAGCCACTTTAACTATGCCACTTTGTTTACATACTCATCTCATATGTATATACTGTACTCGATACCATCTACTGTATCTTGCCTATGCTGCTCTGTACCATCACTCATTCATATATCCTTTTGTACATATTCTTTATCCCCTTACACTGTGTATAAGACAGTAGTTTAGGAATTGTTAGTTAGATTACTTGTTGGTTATTACTGCATTGTCGGAACTAGAAGCACAAGCATTTCGCTACACTCGCATTAACATCTGCTAACCATGTGTATGTGACAAATAACATTTGATTTGATTTGATTTAGCTGCAACATTGAGAGCATGCTGACTGGTTGCATCACTGCCTGGTACGGCAGTTGCTCGGCCTCTGACCGCAAGACACTACAAAGGGTAGTGCGTACGACCCAGTACATTACTGGGGCTAAGCTGCCTGCCATCCAGGACCTCTACACCAGGCGGTGTCAGAGGAAGGCCCTAAAAATTGTCAAAGACCCCAGCCTCCCCAGTTCTCCCTACTACTGCATGGCAAGCGGAACCGGAAAGCCAAGTCTAGGACCAAAAGGCTTCTCAACAATTTTTACCCCAAGCTATAAGACTCCTGAACAGGTAATCAAATGGCTATTTGCATTGTGAACCCCCCCACAACCCTTCTTTTTATGCTGCTGCTAATCTCTGTTTATTATATACACACAGTCACTATAACTACATATTCATGTACACACTACCTCAATTGGCCCGACCAACCAGTGCTCCCGCACATTGGCTAACCGGGCTATCTGCATTGTGTCCCACCACCCGCCAACCCCTCTTTTACGCTACTGCTACTCTCTGTTCATCATATATGCATAGTCACTTTAACCATATCTACCTGTACATACTACCTCAATCGACCTGGCTAAACTGTGTTTTTATGTATCCTTGCTACTTTTATAGCCTCGCTACTGTATATGGCCTGTCTTTTTACTGTTGTTTTATTTCTTTACCTACCTATTGTTCACCTAATACCTGCTGCCTTGGCAGGAACTAATGGGGATCCATAATAAACCCCAGGAAGAGTAGCTTCTGCCTTGGCAGGAACTACTGGGGATCCATAATAAATACAAACCCTCCAGGACCAGGGTTGTCCTGACCTAGGCTCTACCACAGTGGACTAACACAGTCTTGTGGCGTGCAGGAGACCCCAGTTGACACAGTCAGTTCCCTTCGCGGTGTAGGGAGGGTAAACACACCTTCCCTTAGCGGTGCAGTGGAGGGTAAACACACCTTCCCTTAGCGGTGTAGTGGAGGGTAAACACACCTTCCCTTAGCGGCGCAGTGGAGGGTAAACACACCTTCCCTTAGCGGTGCAGTGGAGGGTAAACACACCATCCCTTAGCGGTGCAGTGAAGGGTAAACACACCTTCCCTTAGCGGTGTAGTGGAGGGTAAACACACCTTCCCTTAGCGGGGGTGATGGAGGGAAAATACACCTTCCCATAGCGGTGCAGTGGAGGGTAAACAGACCTTCCCTTAGCGGTGTAGTGGAGGGTAAATACACCTTCCCATAGCGGTGCAGTGGAGGGTAAACACACCTTCCCTTAGCGGTGCAGTGCAGGGTAAACACACCGTCCCTTAGCGGTGCAGTGGAGGGTAAACACACCTTCCCTTAGCGGTGTAGTGGAGGGTAAATACACCTTCCCATAGCGGTGCAGTGGAGGGTAAACAGACCTTCCCTTAGCGGTGCAGTGCAGGGTAAACACACCGTCCCTTAGCGGTGCAGTGGAGGGTAAATACACCTTCCCTTAGCGGTGCAGTGGAGGGTAAACACACCTTCCCTTAGCGGTGCAGTGGAGGGTAAACACACCTTCCCATAGCGGTGTAGTGGAGGGTAAATACACCTTCCCATAGCGGTGCAGTGGAGGGTAAACAGACCTTCCCTTAGCAGTGCAGTGCAGGGTAAACAGACCTTCCCTTAGCGGTGCAGTGGAGGGTAAACACACCTTCCCTTAGCGGTGCAGTGGAGGGTAAACACACCGTCCCTTAGCGGTGCAGTGGAGGGTAAACACACCATTCCTTAGCGGTGTAGTGGAGGGTAAACACACCTTCCCTTAGCGGTGCAGTAGAGGGTAAACACACCTTCCCTTAGCGGTGTAGTGGAGGGTAAACACACCTTCCCTTAGCGGTGTAGTGGAGGGTAAACACACCTTCTCTTAGCGGTGCAGTGGAGGGTAAACACAACTTCTCTTAGCGGTGCAGTTAAGGGTAAACACACCTTCCCTTAGCGGTGCAGTGGAGGGTAAACACACCTTCCCTTAGCGGTGCAGTGGATGGTAAACACACCTTCCCTTAGCGGTGCAGTGGAGGGTAAACACACCTTCCCTTAGCGGTGCAGTGGATGGTAAACACACCTTCCCTTAGCGGTGCAGTGGATGGTAAACACACCGTCCCTTAGCGGTGCAGTGGATGGTAAACACACCGTCCCTTAGCGGTGCAGTGGATGGTAAACACATCGTCCCTTAGCGGTGCAGTGGAGGGTAAACACACCTTCCCTTAGCGGTGCAGTGGAGGGTAAACACACCTTCCCTTAGCGGTGCAGTGGATGGTAAACACACCTTCCCTTAGCGGTGCAGTGGATGGTAAACACACCGTCCCTTAGCGGTGCAGTGGATGGTAAACACACCGTCCCTTAGCGGTGCAGTGGAGGGTAAACACACCTTCCCTTAGCGGTGCAGTGGATGGTAAACACACCTTCCCTTTGCGGTGCAGTGGAGGGTAAGCACACGTGAATTCAGTTTAAACACCTTTCTTATATAACTATTATCATATTACTCAAGCGTTTACCCACCTACCCAGGAATGCATTATAAATATAGGGAACGTTACTTTATTCATGAACAGGGAAGCAGGAACAGCGTTTACACACCTATTTTTTTATACCACTACATCACTGCTTCCTTGAAATGACCCTCCTATCTATGGTCCTATGACACAATACCATCAGCAGTTTATCTATACACAGAAACAATCACGTAGAAGGGCTTTATCAACTGATATCAGCCTCCACCATGAACTCACCAGCTCAAAACCTTTTTTAATTGACAAGGCCTATAATTTCCAGAATTTCATTTTTTTTCGTAACCTCTTTGGTAACAGGATTATATCAATGTCTGCAAATGAAACACTAAACAGACAGTAATTAAATCAAAATGCCACAAAGTCCCAGCTGAATCCCTGTAACTTCCAAGCCGTAATGAAATAAATTACTTGTAAATGTCACGCTCTTTGATGGCAAGCATGAACACTTTGCATAGACACATTTGGTGTTGTTTCTGCAGCTATACTGTAAGGTTTAATCTTGGTAAGTCCTTAAGGGTTTTAACTATTGTGTGAATATTTTGTGTTCTTGCTTTAGTTTTGTTTTTCCCCAACCTCAAACCTACTGTAGCACATTGTGTTTATCAATCACATTTATTTATAAAGCCCTTTTTACATCAGTAGATGTCACAAAGTGCTGTACAGTAACCCAGGCTAAAACCCCAAACAGCAAGAAATGTAGAAGCACGGTGGCTAGGAAAAACTCCCTAGAAAGACAGGAACCTGGTGGCCAGTCCTCTTTTGGCTGCGAGGGGTGGAGATTAGAAGCGTACATGGCCATTAAGGCCAGATCTTTCTTCAAGATTTTCAATTGTTCACAGATGACCAGCAGGGTCAAATAATAATCACAGTGGTAGAGGGTGAAACAAGTCAGTACCTCAGAAGTAAATGTCAGTTGTTTTCTCATAGCTGAGCAATCAGAGGTCGAGAGAGCAGGTGTGGTAGAGAGAGAGAGCAATAGAGAGAGATAATTGAAGACACCATGTCCGAGACAAGGTAGCACGTCTGGTGAACAGGTCAGGGTTCCTGCATCAGCATGACCAGGTGGACTGGAAACAGCCAGGAGTCATCAGGCCAGGTTGTCCTTAGGCATGGTCCTAGGGCTCAGTTCCTCCGGGAGGAGGGGGAGAGATGGAGAGAGAGAAATAGAGGGATCATACTTAAATTTACACAGGACACCAGATAAGACCGGAGAATTACACCAGATGAAATAGACTGACCGTAGCTGCCCGGAACTTTGACAAAGCACAGCCCCCACACCACTCAACCCACTCAAGTGACTCACCCCTCCTAGGGACAGCATGGAAGAGCACTAGTAAGCCAGTGACTCAGACCCGGTAATAGGGTCAGAGGCAGAGAATCCCAGTGGAGAGAAAGGAGCCGGCCAGGCAGAGACAGCAAGGGTGGTTCGTTGCTCCAGTGCCTTGCCATTCACCTTCCCACTCCTGGGCCAGACTACACTCAATCATAAGACCCACTGAAGAGATGAGTCTTCAGTAAAGACTTAAAGGTTGAGACCGTGTTTACGTCTCTCACATGGATAGGTAGACCATTGCATAAACATGGAGCTCTATGGAAAGCCCTGCCTCCAGCGGTTTGCTTAGAAATTCTATGGGCAATAAAAGGCCTGTGTCTTGTGACCGTAGTGTACGTGTAGGTGTGTACTGCAGGACCAAATCGGAGATGGGTATGAGAAAGTAATGCTGAGAATGTTTTGTAGGTCAGCTGTAATACCTTGAAGTCAGCCCTAACAGGAAGCTTGACTGGATTCTAGTCCAGATTTTAGCAGCCGTGTTTCGCACTAACTGTTTATTTAGTGCTGTATGTGGGTAGTCGGTAAGTAGAACATTGCAGTAGTCTAATCTGGACGAGACGAAAGCATGAATGAGCTTTTCTGCATCAATTTTTAAAAAGTTTCAGATTTTTGCAATTTTACAAAGCTGCCCTTGAAATATTCTTGACATGTTTGTCAAAAGAGAGATCAGGGTCCAGAGTAACGCTGAGGTCCTTCACATTTATATTTGAGACGACTGTATAAACTTTAAGATTAGTTGTCAGATCCAACAGCAGATCTCCAAGGCTACAGTGGGGCCACAGTTTCTCCTCACCCCTCCTGTCTCAGCCTCCAGTATTTATGCTGCAGTAGTTTACGTGTCGGGGGCTAGGGTCAGTCTGTTATATCTGGAGTTTTTCTTCAGTGTCCTGCATACGTGTAGGTATGTACGGCAGGACCAAATCAGAGAGATAGGTACGAGCAAGCCCATATAATGCTGTGTAGGTTAGCAGTAAAACCTTGAAATCAGCCCTTGCCTTGACAGGAAGCCAGTGTAGGGAGGCACTGGAGTAATATGATCACCTTTTCTGGTTCTAGTCAGGATTCTAGCAGCCGTATTTAAAACTAACTGAAGTTTATTTAGTGCTTTATCCGGGAAGCCGGAAAGTAGAACATTGCAGTGGTCCAACCTCGAAGTAACAAAAGCATGGATTACTTTTTCTGCATAAATGTTGGAGAGAACATTTCTGATCTTTGCAATGTTACGCAGATGGAAAAAAGCTGTCCTTTGAAACAGCCTTGATATGTTTGTCAAAAGAGAGATCAGGGTCCAGAGTAACACAGAGGTCCTTCACAGTTTTATTATTATTATTTTTTACATTTTATTTCACCTTTATTTAACCAGGTAGGCTCGTTGAGAACAAGTTCTCATTTGCAACTGCGACCTGGCCAAGATAAAGCATAGCAGTGTGAACAGACAACACAGAGTTACACATTGAGTAAACAATAAACAAGTCAATAACACAGTAGAAAAAAAGGGTCTATATACATTGTGTGCAAAAGGCATGAGGAAGTAGGCAAATAAGCAAAAGTCTCCAACTTCAGCGATTTCTGCAATTCGTTCTAGTCACAGGCAGCAGAAAACTGGAACGAAAGGCGGCCAAATGAGGTGTTGGCTTTAGGGATGATCAGTGAGATACACCTGCTGGAGCGCGTGCTACGGGTGGGTGTTGCCACCGTGACCAGTGAACTGAGATAAGGCGGGGCTTTACCTAGCATGGACTTGTAGATGACCTGGAACCAGTGGGTCTGGCGACGAATATGGAGCGAGGGCCAGCCGACTAGAGCATACAAGTCGCAGTTGTCAGGACCCGGTTACGAACCTGGGTCTCCGGAGTGAGAAACAGTCACTTAACCAACTGAGCCACGAATAATCAGCAGAACCCAGAAGATGAGGCAGACACAGCAGTACTTAAGACGGTGTATTTAATAAAGTAAAAAGGAGAAGTCCTTCAATACAAAAATAGTAAATCCAAAAGATGGTAGGAATAGCACAAAAAAGCCTTAAGAGATCCTCAAAAACAAAAACAGAACTCCACAAGAGCATCCACCGGAATCGACAAGAATACACAGAACACTAGGGCTGGGTGCTAACATACAAACACAGAGCACAGAACTGAGGGAAACTAAGGGTTGAAATACAATCAGGGGAAACGAGGCACAGGTGCAAATAATAATGGGGAACAAGGGAAAAAACATAAGGTCAAAAAGCACAATGGGGGCATCTAGTGACCAAAACCCGGAACAACCCTGGCCAAATCCTGACAGCAGTGGTGGGTGGTATAAGGTGCTTTAGTGACAAAACGGATGGCACTGTGATAAACTGCATCCAGTTTGCTGAGTAGAGTGTTGGAAGCTATTTTGTAGATGACGTCGCCGAAGTCGAGGATCGGTAGGATAGTCAGTTTTACTAGGGTAAGTTTGGCGGCATGAGTGAAGGAGGCTTTGTTGCGGAATAGAAAGCTGATTCTGGATTTGATTTTCGATTGGAGATGTTTGATATGAGTCTGAAAGGAGAGTTTACAGTCAAGCCAGACACCTAGGTACTTATAGATGTCCACATATTCAAGGTCGGAACCATCCAGGGTGGTGATACTAGTCAGGCGTGCAGGTGCAGGCAGCGAATGGTTGAAAAGCATACATTTGGTTTTACTAGCGTTTAAGAGCAGTTGGAGGCCACGGAAGGAGTGTTGTATGGCATTGAAGCTTGTTTGGAGGTTAGATAGCAAAGTGTCCAAGGACGGGCCAGAAGTATATAGAATGGTGTCGTCTGCGTAGAGGTGGATCAGGGAATCGCCTGCAGCAAGAGCAACATCATTGATATATACAGAGAAAAGAGTCGGCCCGAGAATTGAACCCTGTGGCACCCCCATAGAGACTGCCAGAGGACCGGACAGCATGCCCTCCGATTTGACACACTGCACTCTGTCTGCAAAGTAGTTGGTGAACCAGGCAAGGCATTCATCAGAAAAACCGAGGCTACTGAGTCTGCCGATAAGAATATGGTGATTGACAGAGTCGAAAGCCTTGGCCAGGTCGATGAAGACGGCTGCACAGTACTGTCCTTTATCGATGGCCGTTATAACATCGTTTACCTTGAGCGTGGCTGAGGTGGAGAACCTGGACAACCTGGAGAGGCTTGGGTGAGTAGCTGCGGGGAGGGCCGATCTGTTGGCCGAGGTTGGAGTAGCCAGGCGGAAGGCATGGCCAGCTGTTGAGAAATGCTTTTTGAAGTTTTCGATAATCATGGATTCATTGGTGGTGACCGTGTTACCTAGCCTCAGTGCAGTGGGCAGCTGGGAGGAGGTGCTCTTGTTCTCCATGGACTTCACAGTGTCCCAGAACCTTTTGGAGTTGGAGCTACAGGATGCAAATTTCTGCCTGAAGAAACTGGCCTTACCTTTCCTGACTGACTGAGTGTATTGGTTCCTGACGTCCCTGAACAGTTGCATATCACAGGGACTATTCGATGCTATTGCAGTCCGCCACAGGATGTTTTTATGCTGGTCGAAGGCAGTCAGGTCTGGAGTGAACCAAGGGCTATATCTGGTCTTAGTTCTGCATTTTTTGAACGGAGCATGCTTATCTAAAATGGTGAGGAAGTTACTTTTAAAGAATAACCAGGCATCCCCAACTGGCAGGATGAGGTCAATGTCCTTCCAGGATACCCGGGCCAGGTCGATTAGAAAGGCCTGCTCACAGAAGTGTTTTAGGGAACGTTTGACAGTGATGAGGGATGGTCGTTTGACTGCGGCTCCTTAGCGGATCCCAGTTTAGGTCACCTAACAGAACAAACTCTGAAGCTAGATGGGGGGCGATCAGAGACATTTGAGACAACTGTACAACCATCAATTTTAATTGTCAGATTCAACAGAAGATCTCTTTGTTTCTTGGGACCTAGAACAAGCATCTCTGTTTTGTCCGAGTTTAAAAGTAGAATGTTTACAGCCATACACTTCCTTATGTCTGAAACACAGGCTTCCAGTGAGGGCAATTTTGGGGCTTCACCATGTTTCATTGAAATGTACAGCTGTGTGTCATCCGCATAGCAGTGAAAATTAACATTATGTTTTCAAATGACATCCCCAAGAGGTGAAATATATAGTGAAAACAAAACAATAGTGGTCCGAAAACGGAACCTTGAGGAACACCAACACTTACAATTGATTTGTCACAGGACAAACCATCCACAGAGACAAACTGATATCTTTCCAACAGATAAGATCTAAACCAGGCCAGAACTTGTCTGTGTAGACCAGTTTGGGTTTCCAATCTCTCCAAAAGAATGTGTTGATCGATGGTATCAAAAGCAGCACTAAGGTCTAGGAGCACAAGGACAGATGCAGGGCCTTGGTCTGATGCCATTAAAAGGTAATTTACAACCTTCACGAGCGCAGTCTCTGTCCTATGATGGGGTCTAAATCCAGACTGAAGCGTTTCATATACATTATTTGCCTTCAGGAAGGCAGTGAGTTGCAGCGCAACAGCTTTTGTCTTTTGAGGAATGGGAGATTCAATATAGGCCGATTGTCTTTTATAATTCAAGGTTTGGCTTTTTTCAGGAGAGGCTTTATTATGGCCACTTTGAGTGAGTTTGTGAGTTTGGTACATATCCGGAGGACAGGGAGCCATTTATTGTGTTCAACATAGGCCAAGCGCAGGAAGTAGCTTTGTCAGTAGTTTAGTTTGAATAGGGTCCAATAGGCAGCTGGAAGGCATTTACTATTTTGTGAATGTGTGAAGAGATACAGGATTAAAAAAACTTGAGTGTCTCCATTGATCTTACATCCTCGCAGTTCTGTGTAGACTCTGAGTCTTGGAGAAATATGCAGATTCAAAGAGGAGTCCGTAATTTCCTTTCTAAAAAATAGATATATTAGAAAGCAAATTACGTACTCCTCTTTGAATCTGCATATTTCACCAAGACTCAGAGTGAGTATATATCACCTTTATTTATCCAGGTAGGCCAGTTGAGAACAAGTTGTCATTTACAACTGCGACCTGGCCAAGATAAAGCAAAGCAGTGTGACACAAACAACAACACAGAGTTACACATGGAATAAACAAATGTACTGTCAATAACACAATATAAAAATGTATATACAGTGTGTGCAAATGGCATAAGGAGGTAAGGCAATAAATAGGCCATAGTAGCTTAGAAAGTACAATTTAGCAAATTAACACTGGGGTGATAGGTGTGCAGATGAAAACATTTTGAGTGTTTCCTTTGATCCTGGAACCTGGAAGTTCTGTGAAGACTCAGGACAACTGAATAAATGCTTAGATTCAATCAGGAATCAGTGATTTGCTTTCTAATGACCATGATCTTTTCTTCTCAGAAGTTAATAAATTCATCACTGCTGAAGTGAAAGCCATCTTCTCTCTAGGTTAAATTTAGATCCTCAGTTAAGTGGTTAACTGAGTTTTGTTCTCTGATGTCCTTGGGTAGGTGGAGGGAGTCTGGAAGGGCATCCAAATCAAATCAAATCAAATGTTATTTGTCACATACACATGGTTAGCAGATGTTAATGCGAGTGTAGCGAAATGCTTGTGCTTCTAGTTCCGACAATGCAGTAATAACCAACAAGTAATCTAACTAACAATTCCTAAACTACTGTCTTATACACAGTGTAAGGGGATAAAGAATATGTACAAAAGGATATATGAATGAGTGATGGTACAGAGCAGCATAGGCAAGATACAGTAGATGGTATCGAGTACAGTATATACATATAAGATGAGTATGTAAACAAAGTGGCATAGTTAAAGTGGCTAGTGATACATGTATTACATAAGGATGCAGTCGATGATATAGAGTACAGTATATACGTATACATATGAGATGAATAATGTAGGGTAAGTAACATTATATAAGGTAGCATTGTTTAAAGTGGCTAGTGATATATTTACATCATTTCCCATCAATTCCCATTATTAAAGTGGCTGGAGTTGAGTCAGTGTCAGTGTGTTGGCAGCAGCCACTCAATGTTAGTGGTGGCTGTTTAACAGTCTGATGGCCTTGAGATAGAAGCTGTTTTTCAGTCTCTCGGTCCCAGCTTTGATGCACCTGTACTGACCTCTGTTGTTTCCTGAAGTCCACAATCATCTCCTTAGTTTTGTTGACGTTGAGTGTGAGGTTATTTTCCTGACACCACACTCCGAGGGCCCTCACCTCCTCCCTGTAAGCCGTCTAGTCGTTGTTGGTAATCAAGCCTACCACTGTTGTGTCGTCCGCAAACTTGATGATTGAGTTGGAGGCGTGCGTGGCCACGCAGTCGTGGGTGAACAGGGAGTACAGGAGAGGGCTCAGAACGCACCCTTGTGGGGCCCCAGTGTTGAGGATCAGCGGGGAGGAGATGTTGTTGCCTACTCTCACCACCTGGGGGCGGCCCGTCAGGAAGTCCAGTACTCAGTTGCACAGGGCGGGGTCGAGACCCAGGGTCTCGAGCTTGATGACGAGCTTGGAGGGTACTATGGTGTTGAATGCCGAGCTGTAGTCGATGAACAGCATTCTCACATAGGTATTCCTCTTGTCCAGATGGGTTAGGGCAGTGTGCAGTGTGGTTGAGATTGCATCGTCTGTGGACCTATTTGGGCGGTAAGCAAATTGGAGTGGGTCTAGGGTGTCAGGTAGGGTGGAGGTGATATGGTCCTTGACTAGTCTCTCAAAGCACTTCATGATGACGGAAGTGAGTGCTACGGGGCGGTAGTCGTTTAGCTCAGTTACCTTAGCTTTCTTGGGAACAGGAACAATGGTGGCCCTCTTGAAGCATGTGGGAACAGCAGACTGGTATAGGGATTGATAGAATATGTCCGTAAACACACCAGCCAGCTGGTCTGCGCATGCTCTGAGGGCGCGGCTGGGGATGCCGTCTGGGCCTGCAGCCTTGCGAGGGTTAACACGTTTAAATGTTTTACTCACCTCGGCTGCAGTGAAGGAGAGACCGCATGTTTCCGTTGCAGGCCGTGTCAGTGGCACTCCAGGAATCTTTGGGGTGTTCAATAATGTATTACATGGCTTCAGATAATACTTGGTTTAGGTCTGAGCAGATTTTTTGTTTCAATTGCAATCATAATAAGATGGTGGTCCAATAGTAAGATGGTGGTCCGAAAAACATATAGACCGATAATATTTATTCCACGGGACAGAACTAGATCCAGGATATGACTGTGGCAATGCGTTGCTCTGGAGACATGTTGGACCAAACCCACTGAGTTGATGATGGTTCCGAAAGCCTTTTCGAGTGGGTCTGTGGACTTTTCCATGTGAGTATTGAAGTCACCAAAAATTTGATTATTATCTGCTATGAATACAAGGTCCGATAGGAATTCAGGGAACTCAGTGAGGAACGCTGTATATGGCCCAGGAGGCCTGTAAACAGTAGCTATAAAAACTGATTTAGTAGGCTGCATAGATTTTATGACAAGAAGCTCAAACGACAAAAATGCAGTGTTCAAAATGTTTATTTATAAATTGAAATGTGTCGTAACTGTTAGCAACACCTCTGACTTTGCGGGATGCACAGTGGATATGGTCACTAGTGTAACCAGGAGGAGAGGCCTCATTTAACACAGTAAATTCATCAGGCTTAAGCCATGTTTCAGTCAGGCCAATCACATCAACGTTATGATCAGTGATGAGTTCATTAACTATGACTAACTTGGTAGTGAGGGATCTATCATTAAGTAGCCCTATTTTGACAAGTGAGACAAGCTCTGAGAATAATGACAGGAATGGAGGAGATCTTTATTCCAGTGATATTGCTAAGGCGAACACTGCCATGTTAGTTTTGCCTAGAGACACGGTCTCAAATCAAAGTTGATTATTTGTCACGTGCGCCGAATATAACAACCTTACAGTGAAATGCCCAAACCAACAGTGCAATTTGAAGTAAAAAAATAGGTAAAGAATTGATAAGTAAAGAAAAGAAAAAGAAAAACAGAAAACTGATTGTGAAAATAACAGTAGCAGCAGGTGGTACCGGTACAAAGTCAATGTGCATCGGTTAGTCGGGCTAATGGAGGTAGTATGTACATGAACGTATAGTTAAAAGTGACTATGCATAGATGATAAACAGAGAGTAGCAACCGCATAAGAGAGGGACTGGTGGGGAGCCCCAGATAGAGGAGATTATAAGTGGTCTTGTATGTCTTCCATTTCCTAATAATTGCTCCCACAGTTGATTTCTTCAAACCAAGCTGCTTACCTATTGCAGGTGCAGTCTTCCCAGCCTGGTGCAGGTCTACAATCTTGTTTCTGGTGTCCTTTGAAAGCTCTTTGGTCTTGGCCATAGTGGAGTTTGGAGTGTGACTGAGGTTGTGAACAGGTGTCTTTTATACTGATAACAAGTTCAAACAGGTGCCATTAATACAGAGTGAAGGACAGAGGAGCCACTTAAAGAAGAAGTTACAGGTCTGTGAGATTTGTATGTGGGTTACATGGAGAAACAGTCTATTTTCAATCCACTCAAAAATGTTTTCTTGCCTCACATCATTATTTGGAAACGGTATATTGATATTTGTGTTCTATTGAGGGGTGATGCAAAACATCTCCAGGCGTTCCATGCTTTTCTTAACTCCTGTTCTGAGCATCTGAGATTTACTGAGCAATCTGATAAACATCAAATCAGTTTTCTTGATCTTCTGATCTTGTGTGAAGATAATGTTCTATACACTGATCTTTACAGGAAGCCTACTGATCATAACAGTTTGTTGAGGGCTGATAGTTGTCACCCACTTCCCTTGAAAAATAGTTTGCCCTACAGCCAATTCTGTTGAATCAAAAGATTTCGACAGAAAAATGGCTGAGACGCAAAGCAAGTTCAAGGAGACAAGAATGATCAGATTAATATTGCCATTGAGAAAATTCAAAACAAAACGAGACATGACCTTTTTCAAGGTTAGTCTCGTAAAAAGACGCATTCTTGTGTTTTAACTACCCGCTATTCAAAGTGCTCTGATCAAATTAAGGGAATTGTTCACAAACATTGGCACATCCTAAAATCCGATGATCATTTCGGTAATGTGCTTTCGGACCTTCCCTTGGTCGTATTCTCGCGGGGCAGAAATCTCAGAGACCAATTGTTGAACTCTGATTTACCACCCCAAGATATTTCTGAACAACGTCTATTTGCGCCCCTACTGGATGGAAATTACAAATGTAATGGCTGTGCTCAGGCAGTTATTTATCTTATAACTTGTCCTTGTGGTAAAAATTATGTAGGTAAAACAAAGCGCGAATTAAAACAGAGCATCGTAGCACCATTAGGTGTAAAAACTTTATCCAGTTGCGGCCCACTTCTTGGAGGCAGGCCACTCGATTTCGTCTCTGCGTTATATTGACATCGAACATGTCACCCTCCCTAGGAGAGGGGGTGACCTTGATAATTTATTGTTAAAACGAGATGCTGCCTGGATCTTTAATTTAAAGACCCTTGCTCCCTTCGGGCTCAACGTAGACTTGATCTGAAGCAAATCTTGTGATTATTGTGACTTTGCCATTGTAATTGTTTTTAAGCTTGTGTAGTCAAATTTATCCATGATCGTATGCTATCCATTTGTTGTTTGTATGCTGTTCTTTGTATGCCATTTTAATATTTGATAATTAACCAATGATATCAGGCCACTTTTGGCCATGATTACAGACACCTGTGTCTTTTGTCACTACATAAACAAGTCATCCTGCAGTGTTTGTGATTATACCCTGATGAAGACAGCTTGACTGTCGAAACGTTGGTAATTACATTTTTGCATCTGAGTTCCTAGAGTGTGCGGCTCTTTTTATTTTAAACTCTTCTACTCCGCTAAGCCAACACCTCGCTTAAATAGGTGTGCGTTTCTTTTTCTTCTAGACAGGTCTGTGAGAGCCAGAAATCTTGTTTGTTTGTAGGTGACCAAATACTTATTTTCCACCATAATTTGCAAATAAATTCATAAAAAATCCTATAATGTGATTTTCTGGAATTTTTTTCTCATTTTGTCTGTCATAGTTGAAGTGTACCTATGATGAAAATTACAGGCCTCTCTCATCTTTTTAAGTGGGAGAACTTGCACAGTTGGTGGCTGACTAAATACCTTTTTGCCCCACTGTATATTCATGAAATCACAAGTGCAATATTGCACATCTTAGCCTTTTGTTAATCCACCTGTCGTCTCAGATTTTGAAAATATGTTTTACAGCGAAAGCAATCCAAGCGTTTGTGTAAATTTATTGATCACTAGACAAAACATTATGAACATAGCATCAAAGTAGCTTGGTCACGAAAATCAGAAAAGCAATCAAATTAATCGATTACCTTTGATCTTCGGATGTTTTCACTCATGAGACTCCCAGTTACACAATAAATGTTCCTTTTGTTTTTTATAATCAATTGTCAGGTGGTTTTTAAAATATATCATCGATAATATATCAACCACAACTGTCTTTATCAGTAGGAGAGGTAGAGACAATGGCTGCCCAAACTCTGTTACGTGAGCAAAAGTCATGCAAACACCTGACGCGATGTTATCTTTCTCGCTCATTTTTCAAAATAAAAGCCTAAAACTATGTCTAAAGACTATTGACACCTTGAGGAATCGATAGGAAAATGAATCTGGTTGATATCCCTTTAAATGGAGCAAAGGCAGGCTATGGAACATGGATTTTTCAACATAGAAGCCACTTCCTGGTTTGACTTTCCTCGGGGTTGCGCCTGCAGTATCAGTTCTGTTATACTCACAGACAATATTTTGACAGTTTTGGAAACTTTAGAGTGTTTTCTATCCTAATCTGTCAATTATATGCATATTCTGTTCCTGTTCATATCTGGTCCTGAGAAATAGGCCGTTTACTTTGGGAAAATTATTTTTCCAAACATAAAAATAGTGCCCCCTAGCTTCAAGAGGTTATCTTGATTACGTTGAGGGATAGGTTGTTATTCTGGTACCACCCGACCAGGTCTCTGACCAGGTCTCTGACCTCCTCCCTATAGGCTGTCTCGTCATTGTTGGTGATTAGGCCTACCACTGTTGTGTCATCTGCAAACAATGATGGTTTTGAAGTCATGCCTGGCCATGCAGTCGTGGGTGAACCGGTGAACAGGGAACACAGGAGGGGACTGAGCACGCAAACCTGAGGGACTCCAGTGTTGAGGATCAGCGTGGCAGATGTGTTACTACCTACCCTCACCACCTGCGGGCGGCCCGTCAGGAAGTCCAGGATCCAGTTGCAGAGGGAGGTGTTTAGTCCCAGCTTAGTGATGAGCTTTGAGGGCACTGTAGTGTTGAATGCTGAGCTGTCGTTAATTAATAACATTCTCACATAGTTTTTCCTTTTATCCCGGTGGGAAAGGGCAGTTTGGAGTGCAATAGAGATTTCATCTTCTGTGGATCTGTTTCGGCTGTATGCAAATTGGAGTGAGTTTAGGATTTCTGGGATAATGGTGTTGATGTGAGCCATTACCAGCCTTTCAAAGCACTTCATGGCTATGGACGTGAGTGCTATAGGTCTGTAGTCATTTAGGCAGAATACTATAGTGCTCTGGGGCACAGGGACTATAGTGGTCTGCTTGAAGCATGTTGGTATTACAGACTCAATCAGGGAGATGTTCAAAATGTCAATGAAGACACCTGCCAGTTGGTCAGCACATGCTCGGAGCATACGTCCCCTCAATGGGGATAGCTGACTATCGCTAGCTGACTGTGCTAGTGGCAGACTCCACTAAGCTGGCAGGCTGGATAACAGCCTGCTGGCTGGCCTGCACCCTTTGTCATTGTGGAGCTAGAGGAGTTAGAGCCATGTCTATGTTGATAGATAAGATGAGAGCACCCCTCCAGCTAGGATGGAGTCCATCACTCCTCAGCATGCCAGGCTTGTTCCTGTTTGTGGCGGTGTCCCAGAAAGAGGGCCAATTATCTACAAATACTATATTTTGGGAGGGACAGAAAACAACTTTCAACCAGCGATTGAGTTGTGAGACTGCTGTGGAGCTCATGACTACCCTGAACTGGGAGGGGGCTAGAGACAATTACTCGATGCCGACACATCGTTCTCAATAATTTACAGGCTGAAGCTATGTTGCGCTTGGTGACCTCAAATCAAATCATTTTTTGTATTGGTCACATACACATGGTTAGCAGATGTTAATGTGTGTGTAGCGAAATGCTTGTGCTTCTAGTTCCGAACAGTAGAAGT
The DNA here is from genome assembly GCF_036934945.1 of Oncorhynchus masou masou. Lineage (NCBI taxonomy): Eukaryota > Metazoa > Chordata > Actinopteri > Salmoniformes > Salmonidae > Oncorhynchus > Oncorhynchus masou. The sequence goes on from NC_088224.1 coordinate 97,694,356, forward strand.
AATATCTAACAAGTAATCAACAATTCCACAACAACTACCTAAAACACACAAATCTAAAGGGATGGAATAAGAATATGTGCATAAAAATATATGGTTGACCAACCGGCATTGGCAAGATGCAATAGATGGAGTAAAATACAGTATTTACATATGAAATGTGTAATGTAAGATACGCATGTAAACATTATTAAATTAGTATTATTTAAAGTGACTAGTGATCCATTTAATTAACGTGGCCAATGACTCAAGTCTGTATGTAAGCATCAGCCACTCAATGTTAGTGGTGGCTGTTTAACTATCTGATGGACTTGAGATAGAAGCTGTTTTTCAGTCTCTCGGTCCCTGCTTTGATGCACCTGTACTGACCTCGCCTTCTAGATGACAGCGGGGTGAACACGCAGTGGCTCGGGTGGTTGTTGTCCTTGATGATCTGTATGGCCTTCCTGTGACATCGGGTGGTGTAGGTGTCCTGGAGGGTAGGTAGTTTGCCCCCGGTGATGCGTTGTGCAGACCGCACCACCATCTGGAGAGCCTTGCAGGTGTGGGCGGTGCAGTTGCTGTACCAGGCAGTGATACAGCCCGATAGGATGCTTTCAGATAGGATGCTTTCAATTGTGCATCTGGAAAAGTTTGTGAGGGTTTTAGGTAACAAGCCACGTTTATTCAGCCTCCCGAGGTTGTTCTCTGAGGCTTCCCGGAACATTTCCCAGTCCTCGTGATCAAAACAATCTTGAAACGTGGATTCCGATTGGTCAGACCAGCATTGAATGGTTTTTGTCGTGGGTACATCCTGTATGAGCTTCTGCCTATAGGACGGTAGGAGCAAAATGGAGTCATGGTTGGTTTTGCCGAAGGGAGGGGAGGGCCTTCTATGCATCGCAGAAGTTAGAGAAGCAGGGATCCAGTGTATTACCCGCGCGTGTGCTACAATTAATATGCTGATAGAATTTAGGTAGCCTTGTTCTCAAATTTGCTTTGTTAAAATCCCCAGCTACAATAAATGCAGCCTCAGGATATATGGTTTCCAGTTTACATAGAGTCCAGTGAAGTTCCTTGAGGGCCGTCGTGGTGTCTGCTTGTGGGGGGATATACACGGCTGCGACAATAACCGACGAGAATTCTCTTGGGAGATAATATGGTCGGCATTTGATTGTAAGGAAATCTAGGTCGGGTGAACAAAAGGACTTGAGTTCCTATATGTTGTTATGATTACACCATGAGTGGTTAATCATGAAGCATACACCCCCCACCCTTCTTCTTCCCAGAGAGATGTTTATTCCTGTTGGCACAACGCATGAAGCACCCGGTGGCTGTACCGACTCCGACAACATATCCCGAGAGAGCCATGTTTCCGTGAAACTGAGAATGTTACAATCGCTGATGTTTTTCTGGAAGACGTTGTTTTGTTATAATCTCTTCTGCGGCAACGTTGTTTTGGGTCGGCCTCTGGGATCAGAATCATTGTCCTGGGTGGTGGAGTGAACAAAGTATCCGCTTCGGGAAAGACGTATTCCTAGTCGTCACGTTGTTAAGTTCACGTCGCTCTTATATCCAATAGTTATTCCTGGCTGTATGTAATAACACTTAAGATTATCTGGGCTAACAATGTAACAATTAATACATAAAAAGAAATACTGAATAGTTTCCTTAGGACTCGAAGCGAGGATACCATCTCTATCGGCGCCATCTTGCTCAATCTTGCTAAATAAGTGTTGTTTCGTCCTAACGTCGTTGGTGCCGACGTGGATAACAATATCCCTATACTCTCTTTACTCGGCAATTTAAGCTTTAACCAGAACCCTTTTCAGATTAGCCTTAACGTCGGTAGCCCTGCCCCCTGGTAAACAGTGTATGATTGTTGGATGATTCTTTTTAAGTCTAATATTGTGGATAACGAAGCTAATGGCTCAGACCCTGTCACGGGTGGAGGAGAAACAGAAGGCTTGGACCCTACTGACACTATGAGCCCTACTGACACTATGAGCCCTACTGACCCTATGAGCTCTATGAACCTATGAGCCCTACTGACACTATGAGCCCTACTGACCCCATGAGCTCTATGAACCTATGAGCCCTACTGACCCTATGAGCCTTATTGGCCCTATGAGCCCTATTGACCCTATTGGCCCTATGAACTCTGTTGGCCATATGAACCCTTTTGGCCCTATGAACCCTATTGGCCCTATGAACTCTGTTGGCACTATGAACCCTATTGGCCCAATGAGCCCTACTGACCCTATGAGCCCTAAGAGCTATATTGGCCCTATGAGCCCTGCTGAGCCCTATTGACCCTATTGGCCCTATGAGCCCTATTGGCCCTATTGGCCCTATGAGACCTATTGACCCTATTGGCCCTATGAGCCCTATTGGCCCTATTGACCCTATTGGCCCTATGAGACCTATTGGCCCTATGAGACCTATTGGCCCTATGAGACCTATTGGCCCTATGAGACCTATTGACCCTATGAGACCTATTGACCCTATTGGCCCTATGAGACCTATTGGCCCTATGAGACCTATTGGCCCTATGAGACCTATTGACCCTATTGGCCCTATGAGACCTATTGGCCCTATGAGACCTATTGACCCTATTGGCCCTATGAGACCTATTGGCCCTATGAGACCTATTGACCCTATTGGCCCTATGAGACCTATTGGCCCTATGAGCCCTATTGGCCCTATGAGACCTATTGACCCTATTGGCCCTATGAGCCCTATTGGCCCTATGAGACCTATTGGCCCTATGAGCCCTATTGGCCCTATGAGCCCTATTGGCCTTATGAGCCCTGCTGGCCCTATGAGCCCTACTGACACTATGAGCCCTATTGACCAGATGAGCCCTAATGACCCGATGAGCACTACTGACACTATGAGCCCTATTGACCCAATGAGCCCTACTGACACTATGAGCCCTATTGACCCTATGAGCCCTACTGACACTATGAGCCCAATGAGCCCTACTGACACTATGAGCCCTACTAACACTATGAGCCCTACTGACACTATGAGCCATATTGACCCTATGAGCCCTACTGACACTATGAGCCCAATGAGCCCTACTGATCTGATGAGCCCTACTGACACTATGAGCCCTACTGACACTATGAGCCTGACTGACACTATGAGCCCTATTGACCCGATGAGCCCTACTGACACTATGAGCCCTACTGACACTATGAGCCCTACTGACACTATGAGCCCTACTGACACTATGAGCCCTATTGACCAGATGAGCCCTACTGACACCATGAGCCCTACTGACACTAGGAGCCCTATTGACCCAATGAGCCCTACTGACACTATGAGCCCTACTGACACTATGAGCCCTACTGACCCTATGAGCCCTACTGACACTATGAGCCCTACTGACACTATGAGCCCTACTGACACTATGAGCCCTACTGACACTATGAGCCCTACTGACACTATGAGCCTGACTGACACTATGAGCCCTATTGACCCGATGAGCCCTACTGACACTATGAGCCCTACTGACACTATGAGCCCTACTGACACTATGAGCCCTACTGACACTATGAGCCCTATTGACCAGATGAGCCCTACTGACACTATGAGCCCTACTGACACTATGAGCCCTACTGACACCATGAGCCCTACTGACACTATGAGCCCTATTGACCCAATGAGCCCTACTGACACTATGAGCCCTACTGACACTATGAGCCCTACTGACCCTATGAGCCCTACTGACACTATGAGCCCTACTGACACTATGAGCCCTACTGACACTATGAGCCCTACTGACACTATGAGCCCTACTGACACAATGAGCCCTACTGACACTATGAGCCCTACTGACACTATGAGCCCTACTGACACTATGAGCCCTACTGACCCTATGAGCCCTATTGACCAGATGAGCCCTACTGACCCTATGAGCCTTACTGACCCTATGAGCCCTACTGACACTATGAGCCCTACTGACACTATGAGCCCTATTGACCAGATGAGCCCAATTGACCCTATGAGCCCTATTGACACTATGAGCCCTACTGACACTATGAGCCCAATGAGCCCTACTGACACTATGAGCCCTACTGACACTATGAGCCCTACTGACACTATGAGCCCTATTGACCAGATGAGCCCTACTGACACTATGAGCCCTACTGACCCTATGAGCCCTACTGACACTATGAGCCCTATTGACCCTATGAGCCCTACTGACACTATGAGCCCAATGAGCCCTACTGACACTATGAGCCCTACTGACACTATGAGCCCTACTGACACTATGAGCCCTATTGACCCTATGAGCCCTACTGACACTATGAGCCCAATGAGCCCTACTGACACTATGAGCCCTACTGACACTATGAGCCCTACTGACACTATGAGCCCTACTGACACTATGAGCCTGACTGACACTATGAGCCCTATTGACCCTATGAGCCCTACTGACACTATGAGCCCAATGAGCCCTACTGACACTATGAGCCCTACTGACACTATGAGCCCTACTGACACTATGAGCCCTACTGACACTATGAGCCTGACTGACACTATGAGCCCTATTGACCCGATGAGCCCTACTGACACTATGAGCCCTACTGACACTATGAGCCCTATTGACCAGATGAGCCCTACTGACACTATGAGCCCTACTGACACTATGAGCCCTATTGACCCAATGAGCCCTATTGACCCAATGAGCCCTACTGACACTATGAGCCCTACTGACCCTATGAGCCCTACTGACACTATGAGCCCTACTGACACTATGAGCCCTACTGACACTATGAGCCCTACTGACACGATGAGCCCTACTGACACTATGAGCCCTATTGACCCGATGAGCCCTACTGACACTATGAGCCCTACTGACCCTATGAGCCCTACTGACACTATGAGCCCTACTGACACTATGAGCCCTACTGACACTATGAGCCCTACTGACCCTATGAGCCCTACTGACACTATGAGCCCTACTGACACTATGAGCCCTATTGACCCTATGAGCCCTACTGACACTATGAGCCCAATGAGCCCTACTGATCTGATGAGCCCTACTGACACTATGAGCCCTACTGACACTATGAGCCCTATTGACCCGATGAGCCCTACTGACACTATGAGCCCTACTGACACTATGAGCCCTACTGACACTATGAGCCCTACTGACACTATGAGCCCTACTGACACTATGAGCCCTACTGACACTATGAGCCCTATTGACCAGATGAGCCCTACTGACACTATGAGCCCTACTGACACTATGAGCCCTATTGACCCAATGAGCCCTACTGACACTATGAGCCCTACTGACACTATGAGCCCTACTGACCCTATGAGCCCTACTGACACTATGAGCCCTACTGACACTATGAGCCCTACTGACACTATGAGCCCTACTGACACAATGAGCCCTACTGACCCTATGAGCCCTACTGACCCTATGAGCCCTACTGACACTATGAGCCCTACTGACACTATGAGCCCTACTGACACTATGAGCCCTACTGACACTATGAGCCCTACTGACACGATGAGCCCTACTGACACGATGAGCCCTACTGACACTATGAGCGCTACTGACACGATGAGCCCTACTGACACGATGAGCCCTACTGACACTATGAGCGCTACTGACACTATGAGCCCTATTGACACGATGAGCCCTACTGACACTATGAGCCCTACTGACACTATGAGCCCTACTGACACTATGAGCCCTACTGACCCTATGAGCCCTACTGACACTATGAGCCCTACTGACACTATGAGCCCTACTGACACTATGAGCCTGACTGACACTATGAGCCCTATTGACACGATGAGCCCTACTGACACTATGAGCCCTACTGACACTATGAGCCCTACTGACACTATGAGCCTGACTGACACTATGAGCCCTATTGACCCGATGAGCCCTACTGACACTATGAGCCCTACTGACACTATGAGCCCTACTGACACTATGAGCCCTACTGACACTATGAGCCCTATTGACCAGATGAGCCCTACTGACACCATGAGCCCTACTGACACTATGAGCCCTATTGACCCAATGAGCCCTACTGACACTATGAGCCCTACTGACACTATGAGCCCTACTGACCCTATGAGCCCTACTGACACTATGAGCCCTACTGACACTATGAGCCCTACTGACACTATGAGCCCTACTGACACTATGAGCCTGACTGACACTATGAGCCCTATTGACCCGATGAGCCCTACTGACACTATGAGCCCTACTGACACTATGAGCCCTACTGACACTATGAGCCCTACTGACACTATGAGCCCTATTGACCAGATGAGCCCTACTGACACCATGAGCCCTACTGACACTATGAGCCCTATTGACCCAATGAGCCCTACTGACACTATGAGCCCTACTGACACTATGAGCCCTACTGACCCTATGAGCCCTACTGACACTATGAGCCCTACTGACACTATGAGCCCTACTGACACTATGAGCCCTACTGACACTATGAGCCCTACTGACACAATGAGCCCTACTGACACTATGAGCCCTACTGACACTATGAGCCCTACTGACACGATGAGCCCTACTGACACTATGAGCCCTATTGACCCGATGAGCCCTATTGACACTATGAGCCCTACTGACCCTATGAGCCCTACTGACCCTATGAGCCCTACTGACACTATGAGCCCTACTGACACTATGAGCCCTATTGACCAGATGAGCCCTAATGGCCCAATGAGCCCTAATGACCCGATGAGCCCAATTGACCCTATGAGCCCTACTGACACTATGAGCCCTACTGACACTATGAGCCCTACTGACACTATGAGCCCTATTGACCAGATGAGCCCTACTGACACTATGAGCCCTACTGACCCTATGAGCCCTACTGACACTATGAGCCCTATTGACCCAATGAGCCCTACTGACACTATGAGCCCTATTGACCCTATGAGCCCTACTGACACTATGAGCCCAATGAGCCCTACTGACACTATGAGCCCTACTGACACTATGAGCCCTACTGACACTATGAGCCCTATTGACCCTATGAGCCCTACTGACACTATGAGCCCAATTAGCCCTACTGACACTATGAGCCCTACTGACACTATGAGCCCTACTGACACTATGAGCCCTACTGACACTATGAGCCTGACTGACACTATGAGCCCTATTGACCCGATGAGCCCTACTGACACTATGAGCCCTACTGACACTATGAGCCCTACTGACACTATGAGCCCTACTGACACTATGAGCCCTACTGACACTATGAGCCCTATTGACCAGATGAGCCCTACTGACACTATGAGCCCTACTGACACTATGAGCCCTATTGACCCAATGAGCCCTATTGACCCAATGAGCCCTACTGACACTATGAGCCCTACTGACCCTATGAGCCCTACTGACACTATGAGCCCTACTGACACTATGAGCCCTACTGACACTATGAGCCCTACTGACACGATGAGCCCTACTGACACTATGAGCCCTATTGACCCGATGAGCCCTACTGACACTATGAGCCCTACTGACCCTATGAGCCCTACTGACACTATGAGCCCTACTGACACTATGAGCCCTACTGACACTATGAGCCCTACTGACCCTATGAGCCCTACTGACACTATGAGCCCTACTGACACTATGAGCCATATTGACCCTATGAGCCCTACTGACACTATGAGCCCAATGAGCCCTACTGATCTGATGAGCCCTACTGACACTATGAGCCCTACTGACACTATGAGCCCTATTGACCCGATGAGCCCTACTGACACTATGAGCCCTACTGACACTATGAGCCCTACTGACACTATGAGCCCTACTGACACTATGAGCCCTACTGACACTATGAGCCCTACTGACACTATGAGCCCTACTGACACTATGAGCCCTATTGACCAGATGAGCCCTACTGACACTATGAGCCCTACTGACACTATGAGCCCTATTGACCCAATGAGCCCTACTGACACTATGAGCCCTACTGACACTATGAGCCCTACTGACCCTATGAGCCCTACTGACACTATGAGCCCTACTGACACTATGAGCCCTACTGACACTATGAGCCCTACTGACACAATGAGCCCTACTGACCCTATGAGCCCTACTGACCCTATGAGCCCTACTGACACTATGAGCCCTACTGACACTATGAGCCCTACTGACACTATGAGCCCTACTGACACTATGAGCCCTACTGACACGATGAGCCCTACTGACACGATGAGCCCTACTGACACTATGAGCGCTACTGACACGATGAGCCCTACTGACACGATGAGCCCTACTGACACTATGAGCGCTACTGACACTATGAGCCCTATTGACACGATGAGCCCTACTGACACTATGAGCCCTACTGACACTATGAGCCCTACTGACACTATGAGCCCTACTGACCCTATGAGCCCTACTGACACAATGAGCCCTACTGACACTATGAGCCCTACTGACACTATGAGCCTGACTGACACTATGAGCCCTATTGAGCCCTACTGACATGAGCCCTACTGACACTATGAGCCCTACTGACACTATGAGCCCTACTGACACTATGAGCCCTACTGACACTATGAGCCCTATTGACCAGATGAGCCCTACTGACACCATGAGCCCTACTGACACTATGATCCCTATTGACCCAATGAGCCCTACTGACACTATGAGCCCTACTGACACTATGAGCCCTACTGACCCTATGAGCCCTACTGACACTATGAGCCCTACTGACACTATGAGCCCTACTGACACTATGAGCCCTACTGACACTATGAGCCCTACTGACACTATGAGCCCTACTGACACAATGAGCCCTACTGACACTATGAGCCCTACTGACACTATGAGCCCTACTGACACGATGAGCCCTACTGACACTATGAGCCCTATTGACCCGATGAGCCCTATTGACACTATGAGCCCTATTGACCCTATGAGCCCTATTGACCAGATGAGCCCTACTGACCCTATGAGCCCTACTGACCCTATGAGCCCTACTGACACTATGAGCCCTACTGACACTATGAGCCCTATTGACCAGATGAGCCCTAATGGCCCAATGAGCCCTAATGACCCGATGAGCCCAATTGACCCTATGAGCCCTACTGACACTATGAGCCCTACTGACACTATGAGCCCTACTGACACTATGAGCCCTATTGACCAGATGAGCCCTACTGACACTATGAGCCCTACTGACACTATGAGCCCTACTGACACTATGAGCCCTATTGACCCAATGAGCCCTACTGACACTATGAGCCCTATTGACCCTATGAGCCCTACTGACACTATGAGCCCAATGAGCCCTACTGACACTATGAGCCCTACTGACACTATGAGCCCTACTGACACTATGAGCCCTATTGACCCTATGAGCCCTACTGACACTATGAGCCCAATGAGCCCTACTGACACTATGAGCCCTACTGACACTATGAGCCCTACTGACACTATGAGCCCTATTGACCCAATGAGCCCTACTGACACTATGAGCCTGACTGACACTATGAGCCCTATTGACCCGATGAGCCCTACTGACACTATGAGCCCTACTGACACTATGAGCCCTACTGACACTATGAGCCCTACTGACACTATGAGCCCTACTGACACTATGAGCCCTACTGACACTATGAGCCCTACTGACACTATGAGCCCTATTGACCAGATGAGCCCTACTGACACTATGAGCCCTACTGACACTATGAGCCCTATTGACACTATGAGCCCTACTGACACTATGAGCCCAATGAGCCCTACTGACACTATGAGCCCTACTGACACTATGAGCCCTACTGACACTATGAGCCCTATTGACCCAATGAGCCCTACTGACACTATGAGCCCTACTGACACTATGAGCCCTACTGACACTATGAGCCCTACTGACACTATGAGCCCTACTGACACTATGAGCCCTACTGACACTATGAGCCCTACTGACACTATGAGCCCTATTGACCAGATGAGCCCTACTGACACTATGAGCCCTACTGACACTATGAGCCCTATTGACCCAATGAGCCCTATTGACCCAATGAGCCCTACTGACACTATGAGCCCTACTGACCCTATGAGCCCTACTGACACTATGAGCCCTACTGACACTATGAGCCCTACTGACACTATGAGCCCTACTGACACGATGAGCCCTACTGACACTATGAGCCCTATTGACCCGATGAGCCCTACTGACACTATGAGCCCTACTGACCCTATGAGCCCTACTGACACTATGAGCCCTACTGACACTATGAGCCCTACTGACACTATGAGCCCTACTGACCCTATGAGCCCTACTGACACTATGAGCCCTACTGACACTATGAGCCCTATTGACCCTATGAGCCCTACTGACACTATGAGCCCAATGAGCCCTACTGATCTGATGAGCCCTACTGACACTATGAGCCCTACTGACACTATGAGCCCTAATGACCCGATGAGCCCTACTGACACTATGAGCCCTACTGACACTATGAGCCCTACTGACACTATGAGCCCTATTGACCAGATGAGCCCTACTGACACTATGAGCCCTACTGACACTATGAGCCCTATTGACCCAATGAGCCCTACTGACACTATGAGCCCTACTGACACTATGAGCCCTACTGACCCTATGAGCCCTACTGACACTATGAGCCCTACTGACACTATGAGCCCTACTGACACTATGAGCCCTACTGACACAATGAGCCCTACTGACCCTATGAGCCCTACTGACCCTATGAGCCCTACTGACACTATGAGCCCTACTGACACTATGAGCCCTACTGACACTATGAGCCCTACTGACACTATGAGCCCTACTGACACGATGAGCCCTACTGACACGATGAGCCCTACTGACACTATGAGCGCTACTGACACGATGAGCCCTACTGACACGATGAGCCCTACTGACACTATGAGCGCTACTGACACTATGAGCCCTATTGACACGATGAGCCCTACTGACACTATGAGCCCTACTGACACTATGAGCCCTACTGACACTATGAGCCCTACTGACACTATGAGCCCTACTGACACGATGAGCCCTACTGACACGATGAGCCCTACTGACACGATGAGCCCTACTGACACGATGAGCCCTACTGACACTATGAGCCCTACTGACACGATGAGCCCTACTGACCCTATGAGCCCTATTGACCCTATGAGCCCTACTGACACGATGAGCCCTACTGACACGATGAGCCCTACTGACACGATGAGCCCTACTGACACAATGAGCCCTACTGACACTATGAGCCCTACTGACACTATGAGCGCTACTGACACTATGAGCGCTACTGACACTATGAGCCCTATTGACCCTATGAGCCCTATTGACCCTATGAGCCCTACTGACACGATGAGCCCTACTGACACGATGAGCCCTACTGACACTATGAGCCCTACTGACACTATGAGCCCTACTGACACGATGAGCCCTACTGACACTATGAGCCCTATTGACCCTATGAGCCCTACTGACACGATGAGCCCTACTGACACTATGAGCGCTACTGACACTATGAGCCCTATTGACACGATGAGCCCTACTGACACGATGAGCCCTACTGACACTATGAGCGCTACTGACACTATGAGCCCTACTGACCCTATGAAGCTAAATGTTTCTGGAAATAAATTAGGAAGTCTGCAGCAGTCTGATCAATGGAGATAAATATTGAAGCAGACGGAGCAGGACCGTGTGAGAGGTGCTTCTGGCAGCTAGAGCGTGTGAGAGGTGCATGGTAACTGTGTGTGTGTGTGTGTCTGTATATGTGTGTGAGTGTGTACATGTGCATGACAGTCCTGCCTCTGTATCTTCAATCATTTGTGGAGGGTTGTCAGAGTACAGAGGACAGAGCCTGGGTTGCAGCTAGGGCGGCTGGGGCTGAGGCTGGGGCAGCCATGTTAATGAGGGCAGCCATGGTAGTGGGCTCAGTCAGGTTATTAAGCAGGATGAATGGCTACACAGTGGAAGCAGCTTCATTCAGGAGTCTTATTAGCAGTGGTAGTGAGAGATGGCTGCTCTGCCTCTAGTAGACCATTAGAGATGCTCTCTCAGTCACCCAGACAGAGCCAGCTGGCCAGCTGGTCTAGCCCACCCCTAGCCACCCTAGACAACCACTAAACCATCACTAGCCATCCTAGCACACCACTAGCAAGTCTAGCCCACCCCTAGTCCACCCCTAGAAAACCCCAGCCCACCCCTAGAAAGTGTAGTCCACCCCTAGCCAAGCCTAGCCCAGCCCTACCAAGCCTAGCCCACCCTAGCTAGTGTAGTCCACTCCTAGCCCAATCTTAGCCAAACCCTAGCAGACTATTCCACCCCTAGCCCAAACCTAGCAAGCCTAGTCCACCCCTAGCAAGCCTAGCCCACTCCTAGAAATCCTAGCCCACCCCTAGAAAGCCCACCCCTAGCAAGCCTAATCCACCCCTAGCCAGCCTAGTCCACCCCTAGCAAGCCTACCCCTAGAAAGCCTAGCCCACCCCTAGCAAGCCTAGTCCACCCCTAGAAAGCCTAGCCCACCCCTAGCAAGCCTACCCCTAGAAAGCCTAGCCCACCCCTAGCAAGCCTAGCCCACCCCTAGAAAGCCTAGCCCACCCCTAGCAAGCCTAGTCCACCCCTAGAAAGCCTAGTCCACCCCTAGCAAGCCTAGTCCACCCCTAGAAAGCCTAGCCCACCCCTAGCCAAGCCTAGCCCAGCCCTACCAAGCCTAGCCCACCCTAGCTAGTGTAGTCCAACCCTAGCCCACCCAGCCTAACCCCAGCAAGCCAAGTCCACCCCTAACAGGCCTAGCTCACCCCTAGCTAGTGTAGTCCACCCCTATCCCACCCAGCCTACCCCTAGCAAGCCTAGTCCACCCCTAGCAAAGCCTAGCCCACCACTAGCCAGTGTAGTCCACCCCTACCCCTAGCAAACCTATTCCACCCCTAGCCAGTGTAGTCCCTCCCTACCCCTACCTAGTCCACCCCTAGCCAAGCCTACCCCTAGCCAAACCTAGTCCACCCCTAGCCAAGCAAACCTATTCCACCCCTAGCCAGTGTAGTCCACCCCTACCCCTAGCAAACCTAGCCCACCCCTAGCCAAGCCTAACCCTAGCCAAACCTAGTCCACCCCTAGCCAAGCCTACCCTAAGCCAAACCTAGTCCACCCCTAGCCAAGCCTACCCCTAGCCAAGCCTAGTCCACCCCTAGCCAAGCCTAGTCCACCCCTAGCCAGCCTCGGTCACCCCTAGCCTGACCTATCCCACCCCCAACCCCAGCCAGCCGAGACCAATGCTAGCCCATCCTTAGCCCAACCCTAGCCAGCCCCTACCCCTAGCAAACCTAGTCCACCCCTAGCCAATCCTACCCCAAGCCAAACCTAGTCCACTCCCTAGCATTCTTCTTGCCAATGTCCAGTCTCTTGACAACAAGGTTGATGAAATCCAAGCAAGGGTAGCATTCCAGAGGGACATCAGAGACTGTAACGTTCTGTGCTTCACGGAAACATGGCTCACTGGAGAGACGCTATCCGAAGCGGTGCAGCCAACGGGTTTCTCCACGCATCGCGCCGACAGAAACAAACACCTTTCTGGTAAGAAGAGGGGTGGGGGCGTATGCCTTATGGCTAACGAGACATGGTGCGATGAAAGAAACATACAGGAACTCAAATCCTTCTGTTCACCTGATTTAGAATTCCTCACAATCAAATGTAGACCGCATTATCTACCAAGAGAATTCTCTTCGATTATAATCACAGCCGTATATATCCCCCCTCAAGCAGACACATCGATGGCGCTGAACGAACTTTATTTAACTCTTTGCAAACTGGAAACCATTTATCCGGAGGCTGCATTCATTGTTGCTGGGGATTTTAACAAGGCTAATCTGAAAACAAGACTCCCTAAATTTTATCAGCATATCGATTGCGCAACCAGGGGTGGAAAATCCTTGGATCACTGTTACTCTAATTTCCGCGACGCATATAAGGCCCTGCCCCGCCCCCCTTTCGGAAAAGCTGACCACGACTCCATTTTGCTGATACCTGCCTACAGACAAAAACTAAAACAAGAAGCTCCCACGCTGAGGTCTGTCCAACGCTGGTCCGACCAAGCTGACTCCACACTCCAAGACTGCTTCCATCACGTGGACTGGGACATGTTTCGTATTGCGTCAGATAACAACATTGACGAATACGCTGATTCGGTGTGCGAGTTCATTAGAACGTGCGTTGAAGATGACGTTCCCATAGCAACGATTAAAACATTCCCTAACCAGAAACCGTGGATTGATGGCAGCATTCGCCTGAAACTGAAAGCGCGAACCACTGCTTTTAATCAGGGCAAGGTGACTGGTAACATGACCGAGTACAAACAGTGCAGCTATTCCCTCCGCAAGGCTATCAAACAAGCTAAGCGTCAGTACAGAGACAAAGTAGAATCTCAATTCAACAGCTCAGACACAAGAGGCATGTGGCAGGGTCTACAGTCAATCACGGACTACAGGAAGAAATCCAGCCCAGTCACGGGCCAGGATGTCTTGCTCCCAGGCAGACTAAATAACTTTTTTGCCCGCTTTGAGGACAATACAGTGCCACTGACACAGCCTGCAACGGAAACATGCGGTCTCTCCTTCACTGCAGCCGAGGTGAGTAAAACATTTAAACGTGTTAACCCTCGCAAGGCTGCAGGCCCAGACGGCATCCCCAGCCGCGCCCTCAGAGCATGCGCAGACCAGCTGGCTGGTGTGTTTACGGACATATTCAATCAATCCCTATACCAGTCTGCTGTTCCCACATGCTTCAAGAGGGCCACCATTGTTCCTGTTCCCATGAAAGCTAAGGTAACTGAGCTAAACGACTTCCGCCCCGTAGCACTCACTTCCGTCATCATGAAGTGCTTTGAGAGACCAGTCAAGGACCATATCACCTCCACCCTACCTGACACCCTAGACCCACTCCAATTTGCTTACCGCCCAAATAGGTCCACAGACGATGCAATCTCAACCACACTGCACACTGCCCTAACCCATCTGGACAAGAGGAATACCTATGTGAGAATGCTGTTCATCGACTACAGCTCGGCATTCAACACCATAGTACCCTCCAAGCTCGTCATCAAGCTCGAGACCCTGGGTCTCGACCCCGCCCTGTGCAACTGGGTACTGGACTTCCTGACGGGCCGCCCCAGGTGGTGAGGGTAGGTAACAACATCTCCTCCCCGCTGATCCTCAACACTGGGGCCCCACAAGGGTGCGTTCTGAGCCCTCTCCTGTACTCCCTGTTCACCCACGACTGCGTGGCCACGTACGCCTCCAACTCAATCATCAAGTTTGCGGACGACACAACAGTGGTAGGCTTGATTACCAACAACGACAAGACGGCCTACAGGGAGGAGGTGAGGGCCCTCGGAGTGTGGTGTCAGGAAAATAACCTCACACTCAACGTCAACAAAACTAAGGAGATGATTGTGGACTTCAGGAAACAGCAGAGGGAACACCCCCCTATCCACATCGATGGAACAGTAGTGGAGAGAGTAGCAAGTTTTAAGTTCCTCGGCATACACATCACAGACAAACTGAATTGGTCCACTCACACAGACAGCATCGTGAAGAAGGCGCAGCAGCGCCTCTTCAACCTCAGGAGGCTGAAGAAATTCGGCTTGTCACCAAAAGCACTCACAAACTTTTACAGATGCACAATCGAGAGCATCCTGGCGGGCTGTATCACCGCCTGGTACGGCAACTGCTCTCCAGAGGGTAGTGAGGTCTGCACAACGCATCACCGGGGCAAACTACCTGCCCTCCAGGACACCTACACCACCCGATGTTACAGGAAGGCCAAAAAGATCATCAAGGACATCAACCACCCGAGCCACTGCCTGTTCACCCCGCTATCATCCAGAAGGCGAGGTCAGTACAGGTGCATCAAAGCTGGGACCGAGAGACTGAAAAACAGCTTCTATCTCAAGGCCATCAGACTGTTAAACAGCCACCACTAACATTGAGTGGCTGCTGCCTACACACTGACACTGACTCAACTCCAGCTACTTTAATAATGGGAATTGATGGGAAATGATGTAAATATATCACTAGCCACTTTAAACAATGCTAACTTATATAATGTTACTTACCCTACATTATTCATCTCATATGCATACGTATATACTGTACTCTATATCATCGACTGCAATCTTATGTAATACATGTATCACTAGCCACTTTAACTATGCCACTTTGTTTACATACTCATCTCATATGTATATACTGTACTCGATACCATCTACTGTATCTTTCCTATGCTGCTCTGTACCATCACTCATTCATATATCCTTATGTACATATTCTTTGTCCCCTTACACTGTGTATAAGACAGTAGTTTAGGAATTGTTATTTAGATTACTTGTTGGTTATTACTGCATTGTCGGAACTAGAAGTACAAGCATTTCGCTACACTCGCATTAACATCTGCTAACCATGTGTATGTGACAAATAAAAATTGATTTGATTTGATTTGACCTATCCCACCCCCAACCCCCAGCCAGCCTAGACCAATGCTAGCCCACCATTAGCCCACCCCTAGACAGCTTAGACCACCCATAGCCCATCCCTATCCAGCCTAGACCATCCCTTGCTAGCCTAGACCACCCCTAGGCCCTCACTAGGCAGCCTAGCCATCCCCTAGCCAGCTTAGACCACCCCTAGTCAGCTTAACCAACCCTTAGAAAGTCTAGCCCACCCCTAGCCCACCACTTCCCACCCTAACCCACCCCCAGCCAGCCTACCTCTAGCCAACCTAGTCTACCCCTAGCCCACCTAGCAATACCTCAGCAGCCTAGTCAAACTCTAGCCAACCTACTCCACCCCAGCCAGCCTAGTCAACTCCTAGTCCACCCCTACCAGCCTATTCCACCCCAGCAAGCCTAGACCACCCATAGCCTAACCTGAGCCAGTGCAGTCTACCCCTATCCCACCCTAACCCACCCCGAGCCAGCCTACACCTAGCCAGCCTAGTCAACTCCTCGTCCAACCTTAGCCAGCCTTTAGACTACCTACTCCACCCCAAGCCAGCCTAGTTCACCCAATCTTAAACTTAGCCAGCCTTAGCCCACCCTTAACCAGCCCATCCTACCCCTAGCCAGCCTAGCCCACCTCTAGCCATCCTATCCCTTGCAGCCCAATCCTAACTGGCTCTGATAATCAGAGTTTGTTGGTAGCTAATTCCTTTTCTAGGAACATGGTGGTAAGTTAATTAGCCAGCCATGGTGATTACATCTCCATCCAACTCCACTCTCCTATGCCAGAGCTGGATCATTTGGCTCATGCTTAGAGGTAACATGATCATTCTGAACCTGGTGCAAATCATCACATTACAGAATGACAGACCAACCCGATGCCAACAACCCGACTGTACAGGTGTTTGTCACTTTATTTCATTTAGACGAAGATTCAATTCGGGAAACTCACATTTTTTTATACAATTTCTATCCCGTCTAATAAATTGCACTCAGTTCCATTAAAATGTGAAGCTCCCAGGATCACCTCTTTAAGAGAGCAGCATCTGACTGTGTCCAATAACATCACTCTATACACAGGGAGTAACATCTGTGCCCTGATGGGAATTTTTCATCCAAATCTGACATAGCCATAAGCCTTCTAACAGACAAACGTTGACTTCACATCTGAATGTACAGTAGGTCCTTAATAGCTGAGAGCTTCTTGTGTCAGTTCCTTTGCAAGAAGATGCTATAAATGTGTAATGTTTTGTAGAAGTGGCCAATACGGTGCATCTCTCACTGTGTGATTTTCGATACTTCCATTACATAAAGCTACCCTGCTAACAGCACTTCCATTACATAGAGCTACCCTGCTAACAGCACTTCCATTACATAAAGCTACCGTGCTAACAGCACTTCCATTACATAGAGCTACCCTGCTAACAGCACTTCCATTACATAAAGCTACCCTGCTAACAGCACTTCCATTACATAGAGCTACCGTGCTAACAGCACTTCCATTACATAAAGCTACCCTGCTAACAGCACTTCCATTACATAAAGCTACCGTGCTAACAGCACTTCCATTACATAAAGCTACCCTGCTAACAGCACTTCCATTACATAAAGCTACCCTGCTAACAGCACTTCCATTACATAAAGCTACCCTGCTAACAGCACTTCCATACCTTAAGGGAACATTTCGACAATCACCGTATAGTTAGTGAGAAAGTCCCTATTGGAACTGTACGGTCCCTTACTAGACGTCCGAAAACATTTTAGAAATTCGGGGACGGCGTCGGGCCGAGCGGTAGGGCCAGACCTGCCGGGAAGTCATCAAATGAACTTTGTCGGACATTCGGTTTTCGTTTAATAAAATAAACAAATTTTAGCCCATTTTTGCGCAATGCCGAAATATCCCACAAGAGGGCATAAGCAATCATATTGCTATTGGACAAAACATCACGAATCACGACGTGCCATATCTCGGAAACCGAAAATATTTCGAAGCCGAAACTTGGTGGGCGTAGGTTTGGCATTATGGGAAGATGGCCCCGAACAAGATGGCGTCTAGGCCTCAACGGTTTTTGAGTTATGGCCATATTTCTGGGATTAAAGGTCCAAAATGAAAATAGAGAAAAGATTTTTTCACTTCACGTCAAAGTCAAGGAGCCTCCGGTGTCAATAAAAAAAAAATCGGCCATTTATCTATCGTCATTTACGAGAAATCGTACGTTGACCAGATCGTGATGTTCAGATATAGGTGTTTTTTTTTTCAACGGTTACAGATCCAGTTGCAGGGTGTTCATACGAGTATTTTTAAAATGTGCTGCGGAGCTCTGCGACATTTCTGTGATTTTCTATGATTTTCTGAAATAACACACACTCACTAAACCCTCCGTAAATAACTCAGTTCTTAACGTAAAGACTTAAAACTCAGGATTCTGTAAAGGCATACCCCAATGAGGATATGAGTTTATTTATAGCTTCCTGTGCCAACCGGAAGTGCCATAATTGGTGTCTCAGGGGCTGTTTGGAAGGGTTAAAAAATCAGATCTGTCCAAAACTTCATATGTGTGATTAGACAACCCCCATGAACTGTAAATCAGTCATTTTTCCCTACAGATGTCAAAGAAAAGCTCTCACACACACACACACAGCAAGGATGGAGTGACAAAGCGTGGTGTTTAAAGACACAGAGAGCAGGCAATGGCATAAACATAATCCCAAGGCAGGGCCGAGTCCAACGAGGTGCCCCGCTTGACCGTAGCTCACTCGGTCTGAGCGCAGCGACCATGAGAAAAATAGGCCCACAATGAAGCCTGCACCACAATGTCATTTGATTTTGGGTGACAGCGGCGGAACCGTTAGGTTTAGAAGGACAATTCAAACACAGGACTGTTCCTAAGGTCCTCCCGATCTGTGCAAGCCTAACCTTGACTGTGTGGCATTAACCTTTCACAGTTAAAAGAAGGTGTTTACAAAAAAACAGTGTGCATTGACTTCTCTCCCCATAGGAATACATTGCCTGCTCCCCTAAATACAACCTGGGGTCTTTATGGGTTATGAATGCTGTATGAACCTGTCTTCTATGACATTCCATCAGACCACTATGAGGTCTACCTGTGTCGATTCTAAGCTTCCTGGAGCAACCGGAAGTGGTTAAATTGACCCAAAAGGTATTTGGATGTACATCACCTCGAAAGGTGCCGAGGCCTCTGCATTATTCAACCCTGTGTAGATCAGTCAATTCTCAACTTAAAGACTTAAAACTCAGGATTCCCTAGGTTTCTATGTCAGTCAAGACATGTGTGTATTTATAGCTTCCTGTGCCAACCGGAAGTGCCATAATTGGTGACTCAGGGCTGTTTGGAAGGGTTAAAAAAATCAGATCTGTCCAAAACTTCATATGTGTGATTAGACAACCCCATGAACTGTAAATCAGTCATTTTTCCCAACAGATGTCAAAGAAAAGCTCTCACACACACACACAGCAAGGATGGAGTGACAAAGCGTGGTGTTTAAAGACACAGAGAGCAGGCAATGGCATAAACATAATCCCAAGGCCGTGCCGAGTCCAACGAGGTGCCCCTCTTGACCGTAGCTCGCTCGGTCTGAGCGCAACGACCATGAGAAAAATAGGCCCACAATGATGCCTGCACCACAATGTCATTGGATTTTGGGTGACAGCGGCGGAACCGTTAGGTTTAGAAGGACAATTCAAACACAGGACTGTTCCTAAGGTCCTCCCGATCTGTGCAAGCCTAACCTTGACTGTGTGGCATTAACCTTTCACAGTTAAAAGAAGGTGTTTACAAAAAAACAGTGTGCATTGACTTCTCTCCCCATAGGAATACATTGCCTGCTCCCCTAAATACAACCTGGGGTCTTTATGGGTTATGAATGCTGTATGAACCTGTCTTCTATGACATTCCATCAGACCACTATGAGGTCTACCTGTGTCGATTCTAAGCTTCCTGGAGCAACCGGAAGTGGTTAGATTGACCCAAAGGTATTTGGATGTACATCACCTCGAAAGGTGCCGAGGCCTCTGCATTTTCAACCCTGTGTAGATCAGTCAATTCTCAACTTAAAGACTTAAAACTCAGGATTCCCTAGGTTTCTATGTCAGTCAAGACATGTGTGTATTTATAGCTTCCTGTGCCAACCGGAAGTGCCATAATTGGTGACTCAGGGGCTGTTTGGAAGGGTTAAAAAAATCAGATCTGTCCAAAACTTCATATGTGTGATTAGACAACCCCCATGAACTGTAAATCAGTCATTTTTCCCAACAGATGTCAAAGAAAAGCTCTCACACACACACACAGCAAGGATGGAGTGACAAAGCGTGGTGTTTAAAGACACAGAGAGCAGGCAATGGCATAAACATAATCCCAAGGCCGTGCCGAGTCCAACGAGGTGCCCCGCTTGACCGTAGCTCGCTCGGTCTGAGCGCAGCGACCATGAGAAAAATAGGCCCACAATGAAGCCTGCACCACAATGTTATTTGATTTTGGGTGACAGCGGCGGAACCGTTAGGTTTAGAAGGACAATTCAAACACAGGACTGTTCCTAAGGTCCTCCTGATCTGTGCAAGCCTAACCTTGACTGTGTGGCATTAACCTTTCACAGTTAAAAGAAGGTGTTTACAAAAAAACAGTGTGCATTGACTTCTCTCCCCATAGGAATACATTGCCTGCTCCCTAAATACAACCTGGGGTCTTTATGGGTTATGAATGCTGTATGAACCTGTCTTCTATGACATTCCATCAGACCACTATGAGGTCTACCTGTGTCGATTCTAAGCTTCCTGGAGCAACCGGAAGTGGTTAAATTGACCCAAAAGGTATTTGGATGTACATCACCTCGAAAGGTGCCGAGGCCTCTGCATTATTCAACCCTGTGTAGATCAGTCAATTCTCAACTTAAAGACTTAAAACTCAGGATTCCCTAGGTTTCTATGTCAGTCAAGACATGTGTGTATTTATAGCTTCCTGTGCCAACCGGAAGTGCCATAATTGGTGTCTCAGGGGCTGTTTGGAAGGGTTAAAAAAATCAGATCTGTCCAAAACTTCATATGTGTGATTAGACAACCCCCATGAACTGTAAATCAGTCATTTTTCCCATAAAAATTCAAAGGAAAAATAAATCACACAGATACACAACTTGGATGGAGGGACGTATTGGGGTGTGTAGAGACTGA
>NC_088224.1:97716510-97954010 GCF_036934945.1 Oncorhynchus masou masou
CTCGAAAGGTGCCGAGGCCTCTGCATTATTCAACCCTGTGTAGATCAGTCAATTCTCAACTTAAAGACTTAAAACTCAGGATTCCCTAGGTTTCTATGTCAGTCAAGACATGTGTGTATTTATAGCTTCCTGTGCCAACCGGAAGTGCCATAATTGGTGACTCAGGGGCTGTTTGGAAGGGTTAAAAAAATCAGATCTGTCCAAAACTTCATATGTGTGATTAGACAACCCCCATGAACTGTAAATCAGTCATTTTTCCCAACAGATGTCAAAGAAAAGCTCTCACACACACACACAGCAAGGATGGAGTGACAAAGCGTGGTGTTTAAAGACACAGAGAGCAGGCAATGGCATAAACATAATCCCAAGGCCGTGCCGAGTCCAACGAGGTGCCCCTCTTGACCGTAGCTCGCTCGGTCTGAGCGCAGCGACCATGAGAAAAATAGGCCCACAATGATGCCTGCACCACAATGTCATTGGATTTTGGGTGACAGCGGCGGAACCGTTAGGTTTAGAAGGACAATTCAAACACAGGACTGTTCCTAAGGTCCTCCCAATCTGTGCAAGCCTAACCTTGACTGTGTGGCATTAACCTTTCACAGTTAAAAGAAGGTGTTTACAAAAAAACAGTGTGCATTGACTTCTCTCCCCATAGGAATACATTGCCTGCTCCCCTAAATACAACCTGGGGTCTTTATGGGTTATGAATGCTGTATGAACCTGTCTTCTATGACATTCCATCAGACCACTATGAGGTCTACCTGTGTCGATTCTAAGCTTCCTGGAGCAACCGGAAGTGGTTAGATTGACCCAAAAGGTATTTGGATGTACATCACCTCGAAAGGTGCCGAGGCCTCTGCATTTTTCAACCCTGTGTAGATCAGTCAATTCTCAACTTAAAGACTTAAAACTCAGGATTCCCTAGGTTTCTATGTCAGTCAAGACATGTGTGTATTTATAGCTTCCTGTGCCAACCGGAAGTGCCATAATTGGTGTCTCAGGGGCTGTTTGGAAGGGTTAAAAAAATCAGATCTGTCCAAAACTTCATATGTGTGATTAGACAACCCCCATGAACTGTAAATCAGTCATTTTTCCCATAAAAATTCAAAGGAAAAATAAATCACACAGATACACAACTTGGATGGAGGGACGTATTGGGGTGTGTAGAGACTGACAGTGCCTCCAATAGTTAGCTTTGTTCGAGCTAAAAAAGAACCGTCAGACCTAGAGTTCCGAAACTTTAGAATCCTGTTCTAGACCTCAGGTAGATAGTGCGTGGTGAGTTACGGCGCTCTAGGAGGTTCTCGGACCGAGAAACAGCGTCGAACATTTGCAATGACTTCAATTCATTTTGACCATTACGAAAATGGCGACATTTAGAAATGTCCCAGAGACACAAGACTAGGTGCATTGTGACCGTCTCGGCCCATAGAGACAGAACCCAACATCTCGGTCCGATAGCTCATTCAAGGACCCCGTAGCAAGGCATGGAAAAAGTGGATTTTCAGCACCAATTAGGCTTTTACTCGGACACCAAATGACCTATCGAGCCGAAACTCGGGATTCGGGGTCGCCTCACATAGGACTACACATAATGTCCGAACTGGCCCCGCAGCTAGAAAGTAACTATGTGTTTTATGGTTTTTTAATGTTTTGTACCGAAGGCCTTGTGAATTTTGGGCCAGCTCTGAAGTATGTTATACTTGGCTCCTAAATGAGTTGGGAAAAGTGGGTTTGGTGTCAGTTTGTATCAGTTTGGTGTCAGAATGATATCAAATTGACTGATGGACGGTGACTTGCAGGTGACTCTTGTCCATTAGCAATATGTTTAAGCGGTGAGGTACCATCACCAAAAGCGACATTTTGAAATCAACCCAAACGAGCGATGGAGAGGTACCAGTATCACTGCCCAGACATCCCTATGTCATCGGGCCAGTCAATTTGGCATTCCTGCATGATTTTTATGGCATGACAAATTGGTGATGGTGACTGCCCAGTTAACCATATGGCAAATGCACAGTGACTTTGAAAGAGTGAGAAAAATCACCAAATGGACATTCTGGAATCAACCCTAACGAGTGATGGAGAGGTACCATAATCACTGCCCAGACATCCCGAGGTCATCGGGCCAGTCAATTTGGCATTCCTGCACAAATTTTCAGTGACTTTGCAAAAGTAAGGAACATTTGCAATATGTTTTAACAGTGAGGTACCATCACCAAAAGCGACATTCTGAAATCAACCCAAACGAGCCATGGAGAGGTACCAGTATCACTGCCCAGCCATCCCGAGGTCATCGGGCCAGTCAATTTGGCATTCCTGCAAAAATTTTCAGTGACTTTGCAAAAGTAAGGAACATTTGCAATATGTTTTAACAGTGAGGTACCATCACCAAAAGCGACATTCTGAAATCAACCCAAACGAGCCATGGAGAGGTACCAGTATCACTGCCCAGCCATCCCGAGGTCATCGGGCCAGTCAATTTGGCATTCCTGCAAAAATTTTCAGTGACTTTGAAAAAGTAAGGAACATTTGCAATATGTTTTAACAGTGAGGTACCATCACCAAAAGCGACATTCTGAAATCAACCCAAACGAGCCATGGAGAGGTACCAGTATCACTGCCCAGCCATCCCGAGGTCATCGGGCCAGTCAATTGGCATTCCTGCAAAAATTTTCAGTGACTTTGAAAAAGTAAGGAACATTTGCAATATGTTTTAACAGTGAGGTACCATCACCAAAAGCGACATTCTGAAATCAACCCAAACGAGCCATGGAGAGGTACCAGTATCACTGCCCAGCCATCCTGAGGTCATCGGGCCAGTCAATTTGGCATTCCTGCATGATTTTTATGGCATGACAAATTGGTGATGGTGACTGCCCAGTTAACCATATGGCAAATGCACAGTGACTTTGCAAAAGTGAGAAAACATGACCAAATGGACATTCTGAAATCAACCCAAACGAGTGATGGAGAGGTACCAGAATCACTGCCAAGCCATCCCGAGGTCATCGGGCCAGTCAATTTGGCATTCCTGCAAAAATTTTCAGTGACTTTGAAAAAGTAAGGAACATTTGCAATATGTTTTAACAGTGAGGTACCATCACCAAAAGCGACATTCTGAAATCAACCCAAACGAGCCATGGAGAGGTACCAGTATCACTGCCCAGCCATCCTGAGGTCATCTGGCCAGTCAATTTGGCATTCCTGCAAAAATTTTCAGTGACTTTGCAAAAGTAAGGAACATTTGCAATATGTTTTAACAGTGAGGTACCATCACCAAAAGCGACATTCTGAAATCAACCCAAACGAGCCATGGAGAGGTACCAGAATCACTGCCAAGCCATCCCGAGGTCATCGGGCCAGTCAATTTGGCATTCCTGCAAAAATTTTCAGTGACTTTGCAAAAGTAAGTAACATTTGCAATATGTTTAAGCGGTGAGGTACCATCACCAAAAGCGACATTCTGAAATCAACCCAAACGAGCCATGGAGAGGTACCAGTATCACTGCCCAGCCATCCTGAGGTCATCGGGCCAGTCAATTTGGCATTCCTGCATGATTTTTATGGCATGACAAATTGGTGATGGTGACTGCCCAGTTAACCATATGGCAAATGCACAGTGACTTTGCAAAAGTGAGAAAACATGACCAAATGGACATTCTGAAATCAACCCAAACGAGTGATGGAGAGGTACCAGAATCACTGCCAAGCCATCCCGAGGTCATCGGGCCAGTCAATTTGGCATTCCTGCAAAAATTTTCAGTGACTTTGAAAAAGTAAGGAACATTTGCAATATGTTTTAACAGTGAGGTACCATCACCAAAAGCGACATTCTGAAATCAACCCAAACGAGCCATGGAGAGGTACCAGTATCACTGCCCAGACATCCCTATGTCATCGGGCCAGTCAATTTGGCATTCCTGCATGATTTTTATGGCATGACAAATTGGTGATGGTGACTGCCCAGTTAACCATATGGCAAATGCACAGTGACTTTGCAAAAGTGAGAAAACATGACCAAATGGACATTCTGAAATCAACACAAACAATGGCATGACCATAGTGTCCAGACTGTGCCGAGTCCAACGAGGTGCCCCGCTTGACCGTAGCTCGCTCGGTCTGAGCGCGCGACCATGAGAAAAATAGGCCCAATATGAAGCCTTCACCAGTACGTCATTTGATTTTGGGTGACAGCGGCGGAACCGTTAGGTTTAGAAAGACAATTCAACCACAGGACTGTTCCTAAGGTCCTCCTGATCTGTCCAAGCCTATCCTTGACCGTGTGACATTAACCCTTCACAGTCAAAAGAAGGTGTTTACATAAAAACAGTGTTCATTGACTTCTCTCCCCATAGGAATATATTGGCTGCTCCACTAAATACAACCTGGAGTCTATATGGGTTATGAATGTTGTATGAACCTGTCTTTGGTACCAGTCCATCAGACCACTATAAGGTCTACCTGTGTCGATTCTAAGCTTCCTGGACCAACCGGAAGTGGTCCAAATCGCCCTAAAAGTGTATACCCATACACTGCCTGCAATTTGATGGACATAGTGCATTGAACCCTGTGTAAATCAGTCAGTTTTAATGGTAAAGACTTAAAACTCAGGATTCTCTAATGGAATAGCCCAATGAGGATGTATGTTGAGTTACAGCTTCCTGTGCCAACCGGAAGTGCCATAATTGGTCTCTCATGGGCTGTTTGGAGGGTTAAAAATATCAGATCTTTCCAAAACTTCATATATATGATTAGGCAACCCCCATGAACTGTAAATCAGTCATTTTTCCCATAAAAATTCAAAGGAAAACTAAATCACACAGATACACAACATGGATGGAGGGACGTATCATTGGGGTGCGTAGAGACTGACAGTGCCTCCAATAGTTAGCTTTGAATGATATCAAATTGACTGATGGACAGTGACTTGCAGGTGACTCTTGTCCATTAGCAATATGTTTAAGCGGTGAGGTACCATCACCAAAAGCGACATTCTGAAATCAACCCAAACGAGCGATGGAGAGGTACCAAAATCACTGCCCAGCCATCCTGAGGTCATCGGGCCAGTCAATTTGGCATTCCTGCATGATTTTTATAGCATGACAAATTGGTGATGGTGACTGCCCAGTTAACCATATGGCAAATGCACAGTGACTTTGAAAGAGTGAGAAAAATCACCAAATGGACATTCTGAAATCAGCCCAAACGAGCGATGGAGAGGTACCAGTATCACTGCCCAGCCATTCCGAGGTCATCGGGCCAGTCAATTTGGCATTCCTGCAAGAATTTTTTGTGACTTTGCAAAAGTAAGGAACATTTGCAATATGTTTAAACGGTGAGGTACCATCACCAAAAGCGACATTCTGAAATCAACCCAAACGAGCCATGGAGAGGTACCAGTATCACTGCCCAGCCATCCCGAGGTCATCGGGCCAGTCAATTTGGCATTCCTGCATGATTTTTATAGCATGACAAATTGGTGATGGTGACTGCCCAGTTAACCATATGGCAAATGCACAGTGACTTTGAAAGAGTGAGAAAAATCACCAAATGGACATTCTGGAATCAACCCTAACGAGCGATGGAGAGGTACCAGAATCACTGCCAAGCCATCCCGACTTCATCGGGCCAGTCAATTTGGCATTCCTGCAAAAATTTTCAGTGACTTTGCAAAAGTAAGGAACATTTGCAATATGTTTTAACAGTGAGGTACCATCACCAAAAGCGACATTCTGAAATCAACCCAAACGAGCGATGGAGAGGTACCAGAATCACTGCCCAGCCATCCCGAGTTCATCGGGCCAGTCAATTTGGCATTCCTGCATGATTTTTATGGCATGACAAATTGGTGATGGTGAATGCCCAGTTAACCATATGGCAAATGCACAGTGACTTTGCAAAAGTGAGAAAACATAAACAAATGGACATGATGAAATCAACACCACGAGTGATTGAAAGGAACAACAATCACTGCCCGGCCATCCCGAGTTCATCAGGCCAGTCAATTTTGCATTTCTGAAGGATTTTTGAGCATGTCAAATTTCTTATGACATTTGGCCCCCACAAAACATATGCCTTATGCACAAGCAAAAAAAAAAACAAAAACATTATAATAATAAAATATGACTAAAGTATGTTGATACAGTTCTTATACGTGTGTAACTGACACAAAATTCGAAAAATTTTCGAAAAACGGTCCAGAAAGCACTTTTTTAGGGGTGTGTGAAGTTTTTTATGAAATTTAATAATTTTTGACTTTTGACTTCTGACTTCCTATGAAATCATATTGCAGATGGACAAAACACATGCAATATGCGCAAGTAAAAAAAAAAAAAAAAAAAATTATGATAATAAAATATGACTAAAGTATGTTGATACAGTTCTTATACGTGTGTAACTGACACAAAATGCGAAAAAATTTCGAAAAACGGTCCAGAAAGCACTTTTTTAGGGGTGTGTGAAGTTTTTTATGAAATTTAAGAATTTTTGACTTTTGACTTCTGACTTCCTATGAAATCATATTGCAAATGGACAAAACATATGCAATATGCGCAAGTAAAAAAATTAAAAAAATTATGTTAATAAAATTGGACAAAAGTATTTTCATACAGTTCTTATACATGTGTAATTGTCAAAAAAAGCGAAAGAATTTCGAAAAACGGTCCAGAAAGCACTTTTTTAAGGGGTGATACGTTTTTTTCAAAAAATTCGTTTTTTCAAAATTTGGCTTTTGGATGTTGACTTGGAGTCCAATACCAATATGAAAAACCATGGTGGAGTGCAATCGCCACCTGTTGGATTTTTGAAGTGTTACAACTGGCAATACCCATATGGCAATAGCAGTAAACTTTGCATGAATCAACGCCGCTTTGGGTGGTATTGGCCAATGTGTGCATGGTTTGGCCAATGCCAATAACTTGCCATTCATTTTTGTCCACTACGGGGGTGAAATCCCTTACATTACATAGAGCTACCGTGCTAACAGCACTTCCATTACATAAAGCTACCCTGCTAACAGCACTTCCATTACATAAAGCTACCCGTGCTAACAGCAGATATTATAACGTTAAGGTTATAAAGCACAATTGTATGTGGGAAAAAAACAAAGCACTCAGTGATCAAGATTAAAACCTCTTAAGGATAGGCGGGAAGCAAATGTCTCAACTGGCCAATTGCCAGGGGAAATGCAGAGCGCCAGATTCAAGTAAAATGCTATAAAATTCAAACTTTCATTAAATCACACATGTAAGATACTCAATTAAAGCGACACTCGTTGTGAATCCAGCCAACATGTCAGATTTTAAAAATGCTTTTCGGCGAAAGCATAAGAAGCTATTATCTGATAGCCTGCACCGTCTACACCAGCAGTGAACAAAGGAGCTAGCATATTACAACCCTGCAGGTGCTACACAAAACACTGAAATAAAATATAAATCATGCATTACCTTTGACGAGCTTCTTTTGTTGGCACTCCAATATGCCCCATAAACATCACAATTGGTCATTTTGTTTGATTAATTCCGTCCATATATATCCAAAATGTCCACTTATAAAGCGCGTTTGATCCAGAAAAAAACTACTTACAAAAACACAACGTCACTACAAAATATTTCAAAAGTTGCTTATAAACTTTGCCAAAATATTTCAAACTACTTTTGTAATACAACGTTAGGTATTTTTAAACGTTAATAATCGATCAAATTGTAGATGGGGGAATCTGTATTCAATACAGGAAAGATAACAAACCAGCGCTGCTTTTCACGTCTTGCGCAACTCACAAATGTGTCCCCAGTTCCGAGTTGGCCAACTTCTTCATTGCACAAAGGAATAACCCCAACCAAATTCAAAAGACTGGCAAAGCAGTAGGATATTCCTATGAAATATCCCATGGCAAAGACAATAGAGGGAACAGAGAGGGGAAAAAACATTCTGAACAATTAGTCCTCTGGGTTTTGCCTGCAACACAAGTTCTGTTATACTCACAGACATGATTCAAACAGTTTTAGAAACTTCAGAGTGTTTTCTATCCAAATGTATGAATAATATGCATATCTAATATTCTTGGCATGAGTAGCAGGCAGTTGAAATTGGGCACGCTATTTATCCAAAAGTGAAAATTCTGCCCCCTAGCTTTAAGAGGTTTTAACTGACACACTTTTGTGCTTCTAGTAATTGATATTAGTGTAATGATTATTGTGTAGTTACTCTAATGACCTATCGAATGACTTATTTGGAACAGAGCACCCTGGAACAGCCCAGAAGAACATCCTATCTGGAACAGAGCACCCTGGAACAGCCCAGAAGAACATCCTATCTGGAACAGAGCACCCTGGAACAGCCCAGAAGAACATCCTATCTGGAACAGAGCACCGCAGAGCAGCACAGAAAAACATTATCAGGAACAGAGCACTGAAGAGCAGCCCAGAAAAACATTATCTGGAACAGAGCACCGCAGAGCAGCCCACCCTTACAAAACTGTACCATTGTACAGCTACAGTACTTCCACTTATACATGGTCACTGTCACTGCCCCTTTTCTACCTCCCCCATGCTGTCACTGCCTCCATTTATACCTCCCCCTGTGAATTCACCATGCTATCACTGCCCTCTTCTACCTCCCCCATGCTGTCACTGCCTCCTCTACTGCCTCCCCCATGATGTCACTGCCTCCTCTACTACTTCCCCCATGCTGTCACTGCCTCCTATACTACCTCCCCCATGCTGTCACTGCCTCCTATACTACCTCCCCCATGCTGTCACTGCCTCCTCTTCTACCTCCCCCATGATGTCACTGCCTCCTCTACTACCTCCCCCATGATGTCACTGCCTCCTCTACTACCTCCCCATGATGTCACTGCCTCCTCTTGTACCTCCCCCATGATGTCCCTTCCTCCTCTTCTACCTCCCCCATGATGTCACTGCCTCCTCTTCTACCTCCCCCATGATGTCACTGCCTCCTCTACTACCTCCCCCATGATGTCCCTGCCTCCTCTTCTACCTCCCCCATGATGTCACTGCCTCCTCTACTACCTCCCCAATGATGTCACTGCCTCCTCTTCTACCTCCCCCATGCTATCACTGCCTCCTCTTCTACCTCAACCATGATGTCCCTGCCTCCTCTTCTACCTCCCCCATGATGTCACTGCCTCCTCTACTACCTCCCCCATGATGTCACTGCCTCCTCTACTACCTCCCCCATGCTGTCACTGCCTCCTATACTACCTCCCCCATGCTATCACTGCCTCCTCTTCTACCTCACCCATGCTGTCACTGCCTCCTCTTCTACCTCCCCTGTGAATTCACCATGCTTTTTCTGACTGTTGTTTAAATCCATCCAAGAGCAAACAGGGTCAATGTAGCTGACATCATTTTTAACCTCACTTAAGAGCTTGATGCGAATTCTCCTGATGCGCCCAAATTCATCCAGGGGGATTTCAATAGCTGTACTCTAAAGCACACGGAGTACTTACACCCAGTATGTGACTCGTCTCACAAGGAAAAATATCATATCATATCAAGATCATGGACTCCAGATCCGTTCCAGCTCAGTCTCCAAAGTGTATTCATCCTTGGCCAGACCTCCACTGGCTGGATCAGATCATAGCACTGGTTTTCTACGACCAACTTCTAGACAGTTACTCAGAAGGGAGAAGGTGGTGGAAAATCAGATACAGGTGTGGGACAACGACAGTATTGATCAACAGCAGGGAGGCTTTGATTGTTCGACCTGGAGTGTATTTGAAGAATCATCTGCTGACCTTAACGAATTGACTAACGTTATATCTGGCTATGTTGAATTCTGTGATCCCCAAAACGACATGTAAGATATTTCCTCACAACAAACCATGGGTGAGCAAAGAATTGAAAGTGGTGCTTAACAAGAAGAAACAAGTGTTTGCCTCCGGGAATCCACTGGAATGAAAAGAGGCACAGAGAGAGGTGAACAAGGAGATTAAAAATGGCCAGATGCCAGTACAGGATAATCTGCAACAGATAATGTCACAGGAAGACTCTCCAGTACAGGATAATTTGCAACAGATAATGTCACAGGGAGACTCTCCAGTACAGGATAATCTGCAACAGATAATGTCACAGGAAGACTCTCCAGTACAGGATAATTTGCAACAGATAATGTCACAGGAAGACTCTCCAGTACAGGATAATCTGCAACAGATAATGTCACAGGAAGACTCTCCAGTACAGGATAATCTGCAACAGATAATGTCACAGGAAGACTGTCCAGTACAGGATAATCTGCAACAGATAATGTCACAGGGAGACTCTCCAGTACAGGATAATCTGCAACAGATAATGTCACAGGAAGACTCTCCAGTACAGGATAATCTGCAACAGATAATGTCACAGGAAGACTCTCCAGTACAGGATAATCTGCAACAGATAATGTCACAGGAAGACTCTCCAGTACAGGATAAGGTGCAACAGATAATGTCACAGGGAGACTCTCCAGTACAGGATAATCTGCAACAGATAATGTCACAGGAAGACTCTCCAGTACAGGATAATCTGCAACAGATAATGTCACAGGGAGACTCTCCAGTACAGGATAATCTGCAACAGATACAGGGAGACTCTCCAGTACAGGATAATCTGCAACAGATAATGTCACAGGGAGACTCTCCAGTACAGGATAATCTCCAACAGATAATGTCACAGGGAGACTCTCCAGTACAGGATAATCTGCAACAGATAATGTCACAGGAAGACTCTCCAGTACAGGATAAGGTGCAACAGATAATGTCACAGGGAGACTCTCAGTTACAGGATAAGGTGCAACAGATAATGTCACAGGAAGACTCTCCAGTACAGGATAAGGTGCAACAGATAATGTCACAGGGAGACTCTCCAGTACAGGATAAGGTGCAACAGATAATGTCACAGGGAGACTCTCCAGTACAGGATAAGGTGCAACAGATAATGTCACAGGGATACTAGGGATAAGGTGCAACAGATCATGTCACAGGAAGACTCTCCAGTACAGGATAAGGTGCAACAGATAATGTTACAGGGAGACTCTCCAGTACAGGATAAGGTGCAACAGATAATGTCACAGGGAGACTCTCCAGTACAGGATAAGGTGCAACAGATAATGTTACAGGGAGACTCTCCAGTACAGGATAAGGTGCAACAGATAATGTTATAGGAAGACTCTCCAGTACAGGATAAGGTGCAACAGATAATGTCACAGGAAGACTCTCCAGTACAGGATAAGGTGCAACAGATAATGTCACAGGGATACTAGGGATAAGGTGCAACAGATCATGTCACAGGAAGACTCTCCAGTACAGGATAAGGTGCAACAGATAATGTCACAGGAAGACTCTCCAGTACAGGATAAGGTGCAACAGATAATGTCACAGGAAGACTCTCCAGTACAGGATAAGGTGCAACAGATAATGTCACAGGAAGACTCTCCAGAACAGGAGGAGGTGTAACAGATAATGTCACAGGAAGACTCTCCAGTACAGGATAAGGTGCAACAGATAATGTCACAGGAAGACTCTCCAGTACAGGATAAGGTGCAACAGATAATGTCACAGGAAGACTCTCCAGAACAGGAGGAGGTGTAACAGATAATGTCACAGGAAGACTCTCCAGTACAGGATAAGGTGCAACAGATCATGTCACAGGAAGACTCTCCAGTACAGGATAAGGTGTAACAGATAATGTCACAGGGAGACTCTCCAGAACAGGAGGAGGTGTAACAGATAATGTTACAGGGAGACTGTCTGCCTGGTTGGGCATTAAGAATATGGCAAACACCCCCTTCAAAGGGAGGCAACGTGTCGATCCCTGCCTGGATGAGAGGGTGTGCCACTCTACAGCCAATGAACTAAACAAGTTCTTCATCTGCTTTGAAACAGGGGTCGCTCCCAGTCCCTTGGCCTGTCCTCCTCCCCTGGCTAAGCGTCCTGCTCCCCTGGCTAAGCGTCCTGCTCCCCTGGCTAAGTGTCCTCCTCCCCTGGCTAAGCGTCCTGCTCCCCTGGCTAAGTGTCCTCCTCCCCTGGCTAAGTGTCCTCCTCCCCTGGCTAAGCGTCCTGCTCCCCTGGCTAAGTGTCCTCCTCCCCTGGCTAAGCGTCCTGCTCCCCTGGCTAAGAGTCCTCCTCCCCTGGCTAAGCGTCCTGCTCCCCTGGCTAAGCGTCCTGCTCCCCTGGCTAAGCGTCCTGCTCCCCTGGCTAAGCGTCCTGCTCCCCTGGCTAAGTGTCCTCCTCCCCTGGCTAAGCGTCCTGCTCCCCTGGCTAAGTGTCCTCCTCCCCTGGCTAAGCGTCCTGCTCCCCTGGCTAAGCGTCCTGCTCCCCTGGCTAAGCGTCCTGCTCCCTGGCTAAGCGTCCTGCTCCCCTGGCTAAGTGTCCTCCTCCCCTGGCTAAGCGTCCTGCTCCCCTGGCTAAGCGTCCTGCTCCCCTGGCTAAGCGTCCTGCTCCCCTGGCTAAGCGTCCTGCTCCCTGGCTAAGCGTCCTCCTCCCTGGCTAAGTGTCCTGCTCCCCTGGCTAAGCGTCCTGCTCCCCTGGCTAAGCGTCCTGCTCCCCTGGCTAAGCGTCCTGCTCCCCTGGCTAAGTGTCCTCCTCCCCTGGCTAAGCGTCCTGCTCCCCTGGCTAAGCGTCCTGCTCCCTGGCTAAGCGTCCTGCTCCCCTGGCTAAGCGTCCTGCTCCCTGGCTAAGTGTCCTCCTCCCCTGGCTAAGCGTCCTGCTCCCCTGGCTAAGCGTCCTGCTCCCCTGGCTAAGCGTCCTGCTCCCCTGGCTAAGTGTCCTGCTCCCCTGGCTAAGCATCCTCCTCCCCTGGCTAAGCGTCCTGCTCCCCTGGCTAAGCGTCCTGCTCCCCTGGCTAAGCGTCCTGCTCCCCTGGCCAAGAGTCCTGCTCTCCTGGCCAAGAGTGCTTGTCATCCATCGATGAGGAAGTTGTACAACGAGTGCTCCAAAGATCTCGGGGCCTGATAACATCAGTGGTCGTGTCTTGAAACACTGTTCAGCTGAGTGGTGTCTTCTGCTCTCTCTTTCAGTGGTCTCTGGATACATTTCAAACAATCTATTGTTGTACCTGTCCCAAAAAACCTCTCATCCGTCTGCATCAAATGATTACAGACCCGTCACTATGACCTCTCTCTTGATTAAATCTCTTGAAAAGATCATCAACGCATACATAATCAACACCACTAGTCACCTTGTTGACCCCTTCCAATCTGCATACATCATCAACACCACCAGTCACCCTCTTGACCCCCTCCAATCTGCATACCGGTCATAGTGAGGGACAGATGATGCCATCTTCTCGCTCTTACATCTGGTGAACATGCATTTGTCGGGCAGTAAAACCTACGTGTGTATCATGTTTTCAGATTTCTCCTCTGCATTTAACACAACCAATCCGTTGGTCCTCGTGGAGACTTGGGACTCGATGCTCATCACATGGATCACCAACTTCCTAACTGATAACACAACCAATCCGTTGGTCCTCGTGGAGACTTGGGACTCGATGCTTATCACATGGATCACCAACTTCCTAACTGATAACACAACCAATCCGTTGGTCCTCGTGGAGACTTGGGACTCGATGCTCATCACATGGATCACCAACTTCCTAACTGATAACACAACCAATCTGTTGGTCCTCGTGGAGACTTGGGACACGATGCTCATCACATGGATCACCAACTTCCTAACTGATAACACAACCAATCCGTTGGTCCTCGTGGAGACTTGGGACTCGATGCTCATCACATGGATCACCAACTTCCTAACTGATAACACAACCAATCCGTTGGTCCTCGTGGAGACTTGGGACTCGATGCTTATCACATGGATCACCAACTTCCTAACTGATAGGTCTCAGGAGGTACGAGTTGGCAACACACTCTCTGAGGTGGGTACTGCTTCAGTTGGAACCCCACAGGGCAGTGTTCTTTCACCAGTACAATACATACTGTATACAGACAGAGGAGACTTGGGACTCGATGCTCATCACATGGATCACCAACTTCCTAACTGATAATTCTTAGCAGGTACGAGTTGGCAACACACTCTCTGAGGTGGGTACTGCTTCAGTTGGAACCCCACAGGGCAGTGTTCTTTCACCAGTACAATACATACTGTATACAGACAGAGGAGACTTGGGACTCGATGCTCATCACATGGATCACCAACTTCCTAACTGATAGGTCTCAGCAGGTACGAGTTGGCAACACACTCTCTGAGGTGGGTACTGCTTCAGTTGGAACCCCACAGGGCAGTGTTCTTTCACCAATACTATACATATTGTATACAGACAGCTGCCAGAGCCAGTTCCCAGGGCACCACCTGATCAAATATGCTGACCATACAGCTTAGGTCAGTCTTCTCGAAGGGGATGAGATGGAGCACGGACTGGCTCTGAATGATTTTACTGTCTGGTGTGAGTCATCCCATCTAATATTAAATACATCAAACACAAAGGACCTGAAGTTTGACTTTTGACGGAACGCTACCATACATACACCATCACTGATAAAAGGTGAGCCCGTTAACATAGTGGAGTAGTATAGACACCTCGGGCTAGTCATTGACAACAAGCTGTCCTGGGATCAGTGTACTGATGCTATTTCCAAGAAAGACCAACAGAGACTGAATTTTCTATGGAAACTGTACTTTTTTAATGTTGATCTAACCATCAAGGTTCTCTTTTATAAATCATTCATTGAGACCCTTCTGTGCTACTGCTTGACCTGCTGGTTTGGGAATATCAAGGTTACACAGAAAAATAGGTTGGGCAAAGATAGTCAGGACTTGGGGCAGCAACAGCACGAACTGTCACCTCTCTACCTGGGCAGAGCCTTCCATCTCTCTACCTGGGCAGAGCCCTCCACCTCTCTACCTGGTCAGAGCCCTCCATCTCTCTACCTGGGCAGAGCCCTCCATCTCTCTACCTGGGCAGAGCCCTCCATCTCTCTACCTGGGCAGAGACCTCCATCTCTCTACCTGGGCAGAGCCCTCCATCTCTCTACCTGGGCAGAGCCCTCCATCTCTCTACCTGGGCAGAGCCCTCCATCTCTCTGACTGGTCAGAGCCCTCCATCTCTCTACCTGGGCAGAGCCCTCCATCTCTCTACCTGGTCAGAGCCCTCCATCTCTCTACCTGGGCAGAACCCTCCATCTCTCTACCTGGGCAGAACCCTCCATCTCTCTACCTGGTCAGAGCCCTCCATCTCTCTACCTGGGCAGAGCCCTCCATCTCTCTACCTGGGCAGAGCCCTCCATCTCTCTACCTGGTCAGAGCCCTCCATCTCTCTACCTGGTCAGAGCCCTCCATCTCTCTACCTGGTCAGAGCCCTCCATCTCTCTACCTGGTCAGAGCCCTCCATCTCTCTACCTGGGCAGAGCCCTCCATCTCGCTACCTGGTCAGAGCCCTCCTTCTCTCTACCTGGGCAGAGACCTCCATCTCTCTACCTGGGCAGAGCCCTCCATCTCTCTACCTGGGCAGAGCCCTCCATCTCTCTACCTGGTCAGAGCCCTCCATCTCTCTACCTGGGCAGAGCTCTCCATCTCTCTACCTGGTCAGAGCCCTCCATCTCTCTACCTGGGCAGAGCCCTCCATCTCTCTACCTGGGCAGAGCCCTCCATCTCTCTACCTGGGCAGAACCCTCCATCTCTCTACCTGGGCAGAGCCCTCCATCTCTCTACCTGGTCAGAGCCCTCCATCTCTCTACCTGATCAGAGCCCTCCATCTCTCTACCTGGGCAGAGCCCTCCATCTCTCTACCTGGGCAGAGCCCTCCATCTCTCTACCTGATCAGAGCCCTCCATCTCTCTACCTGGTCAGAGCTCTCCATCTCTCTACCTGGTCAGAGCCCTCCATCTCTCTACCTGGGCAGAGCCCTCCATCTCTCTACCTGGGCAGAGCCCTCCATCTCGCTACCTGGGCAGAGCCCTCCATCTCTCTACCTGGTCAGAGCCCTCCATCTCTCTACCTGGGCAGAGCCCTCCATCTCTCTACCTGGGAAGAGCCCTCCATCTCTCTACCTGGTCAGAGCCCTCCATCTCTCTACCTGGGCAGAGCCCTCCATCTCTCTACCTGGGCAGAGCCCTCCATCTCTCTACCTGGGAAGAGCCCTCCATCTCTCTACCTGGGCAGAGCCCTCCATCTCTCTACCTGGGCAGAGCCCTCCATCTCTCTACCTGGGCAGAGCCCTCCAGATGGCTAATAGAATAGCGGTAGACTCTTCCCATCCACCCTGAATTCCAACTTCTTCCCTCTGGACGGACTACCTAAGATAAAAAAAATAGGGCCATGTTCTATTTGATTCCGAATGCAATTCTGCAACTTAACAAATGTTGTGCTAATTGCACTTAGGCCGGACAAAGTTGAATTACTGTTTAACGGATGTCCTGCCTCACTTTTCTCCACACCCCGAAACAAATAAAATAATAATCCGATGTCTTATTTTTGGCCAACTCATTTATTTATACTGTCCGCTCCCCTTTGAGGCTTTCCCAAGTTGATGCCCAACAGACCAAACAGCCTCAGGTCATGTTCGAGCCTCGGTTGGACAGTGAAACACACACACGCACATGCAGGCGATGTGCAGATGTTTCATTTCTCTCTCAAGCCGATCTGATCCAGCGCAAATTCCTACTATTTATGTGTCCAGGTTAAACGTGGGACGTCCCTCATGATAAACAAAGAGTCGATTCAAATAATGGATAATTAATAATTTGCAGATTCATTAGAAGTGATTAATAGACAAAACATCAATGTCATTGAACCAATTGACTGGCCAGAGGTCAGGGCATTCATCAGCAAAGATGCAGTGTAAGCTGATAGTATTTTGGACAACCAAATTGAAGTCAAAATGATGGATGAAATTGAAGTGTGTCAGCTGTATGGTGATTTGCAATTCATAACTTAATTTTACCGGTAATACCAGTAGTAGTAGGCCAACCGATCACATCACGACGAAATGCGTTTGAAGGGATGATGTCCAGGAGAGTACATCGCCAGCAGCACACACACACTTCGAGCTGAACAGCATCTGCACAATGATGTGATCCAAGGTGAGGGGCTTTTCGTTGCAGCCAGACGAGACAATCAAAGGATGATGTGATCGAAGGTGGGGGGCTTTTCGTGGCAGCCAGACGAGACAATCAAAGGATGATGTGATCCAAGGTGGGAGCTTTTCGTGGCAGCCAGACGAGACAATCAAAGGATGATGTGATCGAAGGTGGGGGGCTTTTCGTGGCAGCCAGACGAGACAATCAAAGGATGATGTGATCCAAGGTGGGAGCTTTTCGTGGCAGCCAGACGAGACAATCAAAGGATGATGTGATCGAAGGTGGGGGCTTTTCGTGGCAGCCAGACGAGACAATCAAAGGATGATGTGATCGAAGGTGGGAGCTTTTCGTGGCAGCCAGACGAGACAATCAAAGGATGATGTGATCGAAGGTGGGGGGCTTTTCGTGGCAGCCAGACGAGACAATCAAAGGATGATGTGATCGAAGGTGGGGGCTTTTCGTGGCAGCCAGACGAGACAATTAAAGGATGATGTGATCGAAGGTGGGGGGCTTTTCGTGGCAGCCAGACGAGACAATCAAAGGATGATGTGATCGAAGGTGGGGGGCTTTTCGTGGCAGCCAGACGAGACAATCAAAGAATGATGTGATCGAAGGTGGGGGGCTTTTCGTGGCAGCCAGACGAGACAATCAAAGGATGATGGGGTGAGCAAAGTTACTGGGCTGGAATTTGGTCATGCTTGATCTATATAGATTGATGCTTCTTATTGTGCATGTTATAAACAACATTGTTTTATTTAGATGATGACAGAGTATAACCTAAGGCTGGATTTATGCATTTTATCCAATGCTACATTACATTTGTCAGATTTAACTTGATTGACCTTCTTTCTACAAGGCCTAGTCTATGAGAGGCCTAATCATATGTGTATGAATATTGTGTTAATGCCTAGGCTATAGAGATGCATTCAGGTAATGAAATCATTCTTTTTCATCAACATTTTAATTTTATTACAATTACGTATTGCCAATCATTCTTGAATTAGATTCGTTTTTAATATATTCTACTCTATTACCCATTAAATGAGATTGGATTGCACTTTTTCCAGTGTTACATTAATTTGACCAAATTCGAATGATTACCCTTTAACAGGAGCATATTATCCCTAGAATGAGTAGTCTATGATAGGCCTTTAAAGTGGGACAAAAAATTATTTAGTCAGCCACCAATTGTGCAAGTTCTCCCACTTAAAAAGATGAGAGAGGCCTGTACATTTTCATCATAGTTCATACTTCAACTATGACAGACAAAATTCTATTTTGTTTTACAGAAAATCACATTGTAGGATTTTTTATGAATTTATTTGCAAATGATGGTGGAAAATAAGTATTTGGTCAATGACATATAAAGTTTATCTCAAAACTTTGTTATATACCCTTTGTTGGCAATGACAGAGGTCAAACGTTTTCTGTAAGTCTTCACAAGGTTTTCACACACTGTTGCTGGTATTTTGTCCCATTCCTCCATGCAGATCTCCTCTAGAGCAGTAATGTTTTGGGGCTGTTGCTGGACAACACAAACTCCCTCCAAAGATTTTCTATGGGGTTGAGATCTGGAAACTGGCTAGGCCACTCCAGGACTTTGAAATGCTTCTTACGAAGCCACTCCTTCGTTGCCCGGGTGGTGTGTTTGGGATCATTGTCATGCTGAAAGACCCAGCCCAGTTTCATCTTCAATGCCCTTGCTGATGGAAGGAGGTTTTCACTCAAAATCTCACGATACATGGCCCCATTCATTCTTTCCTTTACACGGATCAGTCGCCCTGGTCCCTTTTCATATAAACAGCCCCAAAGCATGATGTTTCCACCCCCATGCTTCACAGTAGGTATGGTGTTCTTTGGATGCAACTCAGCATCTTTGTCCTCCAAACATGACGAGTTGAGTTTTTACCAAAAAGTTCTATTTTGGTTTCATCTGACCATATGACATTCTCACAATCTTCTTCTGGATCATCCAAATGCTCTCTAGCAAACTTCAGACGGGCATGGACATGTACTGGCTTAAGCAGGGGGACACGTCTGGCACTGCAGGATTTGAGTCCCTGGCGGCGTAGTCTGTTACTGATGGTAGGCTTTGTTACTTTGGTCCCAGCTCTCTGCAGGTCATTCACTAGGTCCCCCCGTGTGGTTCTGGGATTTTTGCTCACCGTTCTCGTGATCATTTTGACCCCACGGGGTGAGATGTTGCGTGGAGCCCCAGATCAAGGGAGATTATGAGTGGTCTTGTATGTCTTCCATTTCCTAATAATTGCGATGAATGTATCGTTTTCTGACAGAAGACAAGAGTTCAGCAAACGATGATGAACAGGGCCTACTTGATGAGAGAGTATCCTTGTACCTCCTTGATGGTTATGACCCAGATAGTATCCTTGTACCTCCTTGATGGTTATGACCCAGAGAGTATCCTTGTACCTCCTTGATGGTTATGACCCAGAGAGTATCCTTGTCCCTCACTGATGGTTATGACACAGAGAGTATCCTTGTTCCTCCTTGATGGTGATGACCCAGAGAGTATCCTTGTACCTCCTTGATGGTTATGACCCATAGAGTATCCTTGTCCCTCCTTGATGGCGATGACCCAGATAGTATCCTTGTCCCTCCTTGATGGTGATGACCCGGAGAGTATCCTTGTCCCTTCTTGATGGTGATGACCCGGTGAGTATCCTTGTTCCTCCTTGATGGTGATGACCCAGAGAGTATCCTTGTCCCTTCTTGATGGTGATGACCCGGTGAGTATCCTTGTTCCTCCTTGATGGTGATGACCCAGAGAGAATCCTTGTTCCTCCTTGATGGTGATGACCCGGTGAGTATCCTTGTCCCTCCTTGATGGCGATGACCCAGAGAGTATCCTTGTCCCTCCTTGATGGTGATGACCCGGAGAGTATCCTTGTCCCTTCTTGATGGTGATGACCCGGAGAGTATCCTTGTCCCTTCTTGATGGTGATGACCCAGAGAGTATCCTTGTTCCTCCTTGATGGTGATGACCCAGTGAGTATCCTTGTTCCTCCTTGATGGTGATGACCCAGACCTGATCCTGGATTTAAGGAAGCTGAATGGTAAACCACAATCCTCATTCTAGCACTTTTAGGATGAAGTACAGACATATTTCAACGAATACACAGCTCAGGTCAACGATCGCAGACATGGGGAGTACTTGTACTTACCTTTTGCTATGTCAGCTGAGAACATGCGTGACACAGTGGAGAAGCGGCTTCCACCAGAAACTAAATTCCCATCAATACAGTGGCTAAGACTGCAGTTTACACCCAAGAATCCATGGACCATGTTTGCTCTCCAGAACACAGGAAGGTTTGACCTCAAGTTCATGGTCCAGTCTTGGATGATAAGGGACATCAAGACTCAAAGTTTGTTGCAGTACAGTGGACCTACATTAACCTGTTGATGCTCTGGGGGCGCTATTTCATTTTTGGATGAAAAACGTTCCCGTTTTAAACAAGATATTTTGTCACAAAAAGATGCTCGACTATGCATATAATTGATAGCATTCGAAAGAAAACACTCTGACGTGTCCAGAACTACCGAGATATTTTCTGTGCGTGCCCTAGAACGTGAGCTTCAGGCAAAACCAAGATGAGACGGCATCCAGGAAATGAACAGGATTTTTGAGGCTCTGTTTTCCATTGTCTCCTTATATGGCTGTGAATGTGAGAGGAATGAGCCTGCCCTTTCTGTCGTTTCCCCAAGGTGTCTGCAGCATTGTGACGTATTTGTAGGCAGATCATTGGAAGATTGACCATAAGAGACCACATTTACCAGGTGTCCGCCCGGTGTCCTGCGCCGAAATTGGTGCGCAAAAGTCACCTGCCAGTATTTTTCCATGCGATACAGAGAGGAAAGCAAGCTTCCACGAACTGCATATCAATGAAGAGATATGTGAAAAAACACCTTGAGGATTGATTCCAAACAACGTTTGCCATGTTTCGGTCGATATTATGTAGTTAATCCGGAAAAAGTTTTACGTTGTAGGTGACTGAATTTTCGGTTTGTTTCGGTAGCCAGACGCAATGTAGAAAACGGAACGATTTCTCCTACACACAGACGCTTTCAGGAAAAACTGCGCATTTGGTATGTAACTGAGAGTCTCCTCATTGAAAACATCAGAAGCTCTTCAAAGGTAAATGATTTTATTTATTTTGTTATCTGGTTTTTGTGAAAATGTTGCGTGCTAAATGCTACTCAAAATGCTATGCTAGCTTTGCATACTCTTACACAAATTAGTCAATTTCTATGGTTCAAAAGCATATTTTGAAAATCTGAGATGACAGTGTTGTTAAGAAAAGGCTAAGCTTGAGAGCAGACGCATTATTTTCATTTTATTTGCGATTTTCAGAAATCGTTAACGTTGCGTTATGCTAATGAGCCTGAGGCTTTAGTCACAAACCCGGATCCGGGATGGGGAGTTCCAAGAAGTTAAACAGTTTGCCTGTATGTGACAGAAGGACTGTGAAATGTTATGTGTGGATGATAAGGCAATCATCCCTGTCGGAGAACCTGGTCAGCATATAGGGACCTGTAAATGAGGCAGACATCCAAGCATTGCTCCTGTGTGTGGGACAGTTCTTGCAGCTACCGACCACGATGACCACATCAGTGGACTTGTACCATGTTGATTTCAGACATCTCAGCATCTCAAACTAGTTCATTCTATGATGGGAAAGTTCATGTCACTGTCAAGGACCTTGTGTTTCCAGCCATCCAGCCCCCCTCGACATACATTAAACATCTCAGCATCCTCAGAGGAGAGAACTACAGTGAAGATGATGTCTCTCTCAACAAGTCAATCTTCATCATTCAAAACTGATGGTGGGCCACAGACCACTGAACCACATATGCCTATGTTCAGGCATACCACACACTCCTGTTTGTTCAACTGAACTTTGACATGCTTATGGCCTGGCTGGGCCAACCCTGCCGAGATAGTTCATTCCCTTGTAAACTTGGGGCTTCAGGGAACAGCCCTAACTTGGGAGAAGA
This sequence comes from Oncorhynchus masou masou, assembly GCF_036934945.1. Classification (NCBI taxonomy): domain Eukaryota; kingdom Metazoa; phylum Chordata; class Actinopteri; order Salmoniformes; family Salmonidae; genus Oncorhynchus; species Oncorhynchus masou. The sequence goes on from NC_088224.1 coordinate 97,738,561, forward strand.
TGGAAGAATCCAATGAGAAGCGTGTGAAGAAGTGAGGCACGATGACACGACCACGTGAAACAGCCACCAAACAACCAGCGCTGAAAGAGGCTTTTGAAAAAGCGTGTGCATCCTGTTGCAACTCTGTAATTGGTCAGTTTGAGCGCCTGAAGTGGAAAGGAACACAGGTACATTTAGCCTGCAGAAGAAATTGCACAACAATTCAACATCATTGATACAGAAGTTGACATGACTTCGGCAGAAAAGGCCTTGACAAGGAACAGGTACTGCTTAATGAATCCTCCATGCTGGTACTGCTTAATGAATCCTTTATGCTGCTACTGCTTAATGAATCCTCCATGCTGTTACTGCTTAATGAATCCTCAATGCTGGTACTGCTTAATGAATCCTCCATGCTGGTACTGCTTAATGAATCCTCCATGCTGTTACTGCTTAATGAATCCTCAATGCTGGTACTGCTTAATGAATCCTCCATGCTGGTACTGCTTAATGAATCCTCCATGCTGGTACTGCTTAATGAATCCTCCACGCTGGTACTGCTTAATGAATCCTCCACGCTGGTACTGCTTAATGAATCCTCCATGCTGGTACTGCTTAATGAATCCTCCATGCTGGTACTGCTTAATGAATCCTTCATGCTGGTACTGCTTAATGAATCCGCCACGCTGGTACTGCTTAATGAATCCTCCACGCTGGTACTGCTTAATGAATCCTCCATGTTGGTACTGCTTAATGAATCCTCCATGCTGGTACTGCTTAATGAATCCTCCACGCTGGTACTGCTTAATGAATCCGCCACGCTGGTACTGCTTAATGAATCCTCCATGCTGGTACTGCTTAATGAATCCTCCATGCTGGTACTGCTTAATGAATCCTCCTTGCTGGTACTGCTTAATGAATCCTCCATGCTGGTACTGCTTAATGAATCCTCCATGCTGGTACTGCTTAATGAATCCTTCACGCTGGTACTGCTTAATGAATCCTCCATGCTGGTAATGCTTAATGAATCCTTCACTTGCCAGACACGTGATGATCTGTACATTCTCGGAAACCAAAAACAGAAAATGTAAAAAGGAGTGCTGCCATTGTCAGTACAAAGGCCAGAGCGACCATCAATTGTGTTGAATCAGAGAAACCGAGGTGTTCGTATGCCAAAAGAAAAATGTCTAAAGAAGAACAGAAAGCAGTCCAACACATTCGTTATGAGAACATTTTTACATGTGGTTCAGAGCTTTTCCAAGAAGACAATCCATAACACAAGCAGATAGTTGCTTTCAAGGGTATTACTCAGCAATCACAGTGTCATTCCCAGATGTGTGAGTCCATTGTGGATGTCCAGATGTTCCAGGGGGGGTTGTGAGGCTCAAACAACAATTCCAAAATGTCCGGCCAATATACCCAGTGTGTAAGCAAGAAGGAAAGCAGTTCATGACGAGGGCTCCAATAGATCTTATAAATAAACAATCATCCTAGAGACCAGAATAAACAACAAATAACAGGACGAAACAGACCGTGCTGTTGAACAGTAAGAAGCAGCAGGTGATTGTGCTATTGCCTCTGACCACAGAACATTGGCCTTCATTGCCATTTCCAGACGATTCTACATTATACTTCCCGTTATTTAATTTATCATGGTTATAACAATGTTGTAACATTTCAAAGAAAAATAGTGTAGGTTTTCTCATGGAATCATACAACTCTTGAAGCATTAGGTCTTGAACCTGCAGAAGTGTCTAGGACAATGTGGTAAAGTGCTGTTAATACTTCATTATTATTGTTATGACATTTTTCTTTTTGCTTGCCTCACTTTTCTGGTGTGAAAATTCATTAAACAGTGAATCAATTTTGTCTGGCATTAGCACTTGCACTGTGAAACAGCACTTACCCTGCCTATTAGTTTGTAAATATCCTCTGCTATTTATTGTACATTTTTAGATGCGATATGCTTTATGACTGCTGCAAGATGAATTACCTCTTCGGGGATATTCAAGTTTTCGGAATCGGATTATCAATATTTGCACGTTTCCACTGCCATTTCTTGCATTATAAAGGATTTGTCAGCAATTATAAAATTGTCAGCTGTCCTGATGTATTAAAAAGAAATGTGAATGGAAAAGTGGTTAGAGACAGTTAGAGACAACTGTACTTCATAGACCTGTATAATGAACTTCATAGACCTGTATAATGTACTTCACACACCTGCATAATGTACTTCATAGACCTGCATAATGAACTTCATAGACCTGCATAATGAACTTCATAGACCTGCATAATGAACTTCATAGACCTGCATAATGAACTTCATAATGAACTTCATAGACCTGCATAATGTACTTCATAGACCTGCATAATGTACTTCATAGACCTGTATAATGTACTTCATAATGAACTTCATAGACCTGTATAATGTACTTCACACACCTGCATAATGTACTTCATAGACCTGTATAATGTACTTCATAGACCTGCATAATGAACTTCATAGACCTGCATAATGAACTTCATAGACCTGTATAATGTACTTCATAGACCTTCATAATGTACTTCACACACCTGCATAATGAACTTCATAGACCTGCATAATGAACTTCATAGACCTGCATAATGAACTTCATAGACCTGCATAATGAACTTCATAGACCTGCATAATGAACTTCATATACCTGTATAATGTACTTCATAATGTACTTCATAGAACTGTATAATGAACTTCATAGACCTGTATAATGAACTTCATAGACCTGTATAATGAACTTCATAGACCTGTATAATGAACTTCATAGACCTGTATAATGAACTTCATAGACCTGTATAATGAACTTCATAGACCTGCATAATGTACTTCATAGACCTGTATAATGTACTTCATAGACCTGTATAATGAACTTCATAGACCTGCATAATGAACTTCATAGACCTGTATAACGTACTTCATAGACCTGTATAATGTACTTCATAATGAACTTCATAGACCTGCATAATGAACTTAATAGTCCTGCATAATGAACTTCATATACCTGTATAATGAACTTCATAGACCTGTATAATGAACTTCATAGACCTGCATAATGAACTTCATAGACCTGTATAATGAACTTCATAGACCTGTATAATGAACTTCATAGACCTGCATAATGAACTTCATAGACCTGCATAATGTACTTCATAGACCTGTATAATGTACTTCATAGACCTGTATAATGAACTTCATAGACCTGCATAATGAACTTCATAGACCTGTATAACGTACTTCATAGACCTGTATAATGTACTTCATAATGAACTTCATAGACCTGCATAATGAACTTCATATACCTGTATAATGAACTTCATAGACCTGCATAATGAACTTCATATACCTGTATAATGAACTTCATAGACCTGTATAATGAACTTCATAGACCTGCATAATGAACTTCATAGACCTGTATAATGAACTTCATAGACCTGCATAATGAACTTCATATACCTGTATAATGAACTTCATATACCTGTATAATGAACTTCATAGACCTGCATAATGAACTTCATATACCTGTATAATGAACTTCATAGACCTGCATAATGAACTTCATATACCTGTATAATGAACTTCATAGACCTGCATAATGAACTTCATATACCTGTATAATGAACTTCATATACCTGTATAATGAACTTCATATACCTGTATAATGAACTTAATAGACCTGTATAATGAACTTCATAGACCTGCATAATGAACTTCATAGACCTGCATAATGAACTTCATAGACCTGCATAATGAACTTCATAGACCTGTATAATGAACTTCATATACCTGTATAATGAACTTCATAGACCTGTATAATGAACTTCATAGACCTGCATAATGAACTTCATAGACCTGCATAATGAACTTCATAGACCTGCATAATGAACTTCATAGACCTGTATAATGAACTTCATAGACCTGTATAATGAACTTCATAGACCTGTATAATGAACTTCATAGACCTGCATAATGAACTTCATAGACCTGTATAATGAACTTCATAGACCTGTATAATGAACTTCATAGACCTGCATAATGAACTTCATAGACCTGCATAATGAACTTCATAGACCTGCATAATGAACTTCATAGACCTGCATAATGAACTTCATAGACCTGTATAATGAACTTCATAGACCTGCATAATGAACTTCATAATGAACTTCATAGACCTGCATAATGAACTTCATAGACCTGTATAATGTACTTCATAATGAACTTCATAGACCTGCATAATGAACTTCATAATGAACTTCATAGACCTGCATAATGAACTTCATATACCTGCATAATGAACTTCATAATGAACTTCATAGACCTGCATAATGAACTTCATAGACCTGTATAATGTACTTCATAATGAACTTCATAGACCTGCATAATGAACTTCATAGACCTGTATAATGAACTTCATAGACCTGTATAATGTACTTCATAGACCTGCATAATGAACTTCATATACCTGTATAATGAACTTCATAGACCTGCATAATGAACTTCATAGACCTGCATAATGAACTTGATATACCTGCATAATGAACTTCATAATGAACTTCATAGACCTGCATAATGAACTTCATAGACCTGAATAAGGAACTTCATAGACCTGCATAATGAACTTCATAGAACTGTATAATGAATGTCATAGACCTGTATAATGTACTTCATAGACCTGCATAATGTACTTCATAGACCTGCATAATGAACTTCATAGACCTGCATAATGAACTTCATAGACCTGTATAATGAACTTCATAGACCTGTATAATGAATGTCATAGACCTACATAATGCACTTCATAGACCTGTATAATGTACTTCATAGACCTTTATAATGTACTTCATAGACCTTTATAATGTACTTCATAGACCTGTATAATGAACTTCATAGACCTGTATAATGAACTTCATAGACCTTTATAATGTACTTCATAGACCTTTATAATGTACTTCATAGACCTGTATAATGAACTTCATAGACCTGTATAATGACCTTCATAGACCTGTGTAATGTACTTCATAGACCTGTATAATGAACTTCATAGACCTGTATAATGAACTTCATATACCTGTATAATGTACTTCATAGACCTGTATAATGTACTTCATAATGTACTTCATAGACCTACATAATGTTCTTCATAGACCTACATAATGAACTTCATAGACCTGTATAATGTACTTGATAATGTTCTTCATAGACCTGTATAATGTACTTCATAGACCTGTATAATGTACTTCATAGACCTGTATAATGTTCTTCATAGACCTGTATAATGAACTTCATAGACCTGTATAATGTACTTCATAATGTACTTCATAGACCTGTATAATGTACTTCATAGACCTGCATAATGTACTTCATAATGTACTTCATAGACCTGTATAATGTACTTCATAATGTACTTCATAGACCTGCATAATGAACTTCATAGACCTGCATAATGTACTTCATAATGTACTTCATAGACCTGTATAATGTACTTCATAGACCTGTATAATGTACTTCATAGACCTGTATTTTGTACTTCACAGACCTGCATAATGTACTTCATAGACCTGCATAATGTACTTCATAATGTACTTCATAGACCTGTATAATGTACTTCATAATGTACTTCATAGACCTGTATAATGTACTTCATAGACCTGTATAATGTACTTCATAGACCTGTATAATGTTCTTCATAAGAATAGACATCACTGACAACATCTGTTCCCTCACTCCACACTTACCTTCAACTGCCCTCATTTCATGTCCTACAGCTTTCTACACTTGACAATGCCTCATTTCCTCACACAATCACAAATCTGTGTCCCAAATGGCACACTAATTCATATATAGTGCAGTACTTTTAAAAATGACTTGGTCAAAGGTAGACCACTATATAGTGAATAGGGTTCCATTTCAGACGCAGCCCGTCTCTATCCCCACCACTCTTCAGATAGAGCCAAAGGTGCTCTCTCGGCTGACAAACATTCCACCCTAATGTAGCGGTAACATGGAGGGAGATTGATGAAGGGAAAGCAGATGTTCCTAAACATCCCTGCATGGCTTTATGGGGGATTGGATGGAGACAAAGTTAATAATCATTACTCCTCTCTATGGAGATGACGACCTCACAATCAGTCATTCCACTGCAGATAAGACATAAAACACAGGCACCACACACCAACTAAAAGCAAACAAAAACACAGGCACCACACACTAACTAAAAACAAACAAAAACACAGGCACCACACACTAACTAAAAACAAACAAAAACATAGGCACCACACACTAACTAAAAACAAACAAAAACACAGGCACCACACACTAACTAAAAACAAACAAAAACACAGGCACCACACACTAACTAAAAACAAACAAAAACACAGGCACCACACACTAACTAAAAACTAACAAAAACACAGGCACCACACACTAACTAAAAACAAACAAAAACACAGGCACCACACACTAACTAAAAACTAACAAAAACACAGGCACCACACACTAACTAAAAACAAACAAAAACACAGGCACAACACACTAACTAAAAACTAACAAAAACACAGGCACCACACACTAACTAAAAACAAACAAAAACACAGGCACCACACACTAACTAAAAACTAACAAAAACACAGGCACCACACACTAACTAAAAACAAACAAAAACACAGGCACCACACACTAACTAAAAACAAACAAAAACACAGGCACCACACACTAACTAAAAACTAACAAAAACACAGGCACACAGGCACCACACACTAACTAAAAACAAACAAAAACACAGGCACAACACACACTAACTAAAAACTAACAAAAACACAGGCACACAGGCACCACACACTAACTAAAAACAAACAAAAACACAGGCACAACACACACTAACTAAAAACGAACAAAAACACAGGCACACAGGCATCACACACTAACTAAAAACAAACAAAAACACAGGCACAACACACACCAACTAAAAACTAACAAAAACACAGGCACAACACACTAACTAAAAACAAACAAAAACACAGGCACCACACACTAACTAAAAACAAACAAAAACACAGGCACCACACACTAACTAAAAACTAACAAAAACACAGGCACCACACACTAACTAAAAACTAACAAAAACACAGGCACACAGGCACCACACACTAACTAAAAACTAACAAAAACACAGACACCACACACTAATTAAAAACAAACAAAAACACAGGCACAACACACTAACTAAAAACAAACAAAAACACAGGCACCACACACTAACTAAAAACAAACAAAAACACAGGCACCACACACTAACTAAAAACTAACAAAAACACAGGCACCACACACTAACTAAAAACAAACAAAAACACAGGCACCACACACTAACTAAAAACAAACAAAAACACAGGCACCACACACTAACTAAAAACTAACAAAAACACAGACACCACACACTAACTAAAAACAAACAAAAACACAGGCACCACACACTAACTAAAAACAAACAAAAAAACAGGCACAACACACTAACTAAAAACCAACAAAAACACAGACACCACACACTAACTAAAAACAAACAAAAACACAGGCACCACACACTAACTAAAAACTAACAAAAACACAGACACCACACACTAACTAAAAACAAACAAAAACACAGGCACCACACACTAACTAAAAACAAACAAAAACACAGGCACCACACACTAACTAAAAACAAACAAAAACACAGGCACCACACACTAACTAAAAACAAACAAAAACACAGGCACCACACACTAACTAAAAACAAACAAAAACACAGGCACCACACACTAACTAAAAACAAACAAAAACACAGGCACCACACACTAACTAAAAACTAACAAAAACACAGGCACACAGGCACCACACACTAACTAAAAACAAACAAAAACACAGGCACAACACACACTAACTAAAAACAAACAAAAACACAGGCACCACACACTAACTAAAAACAAACAAAAACACAGGCATCACACACTAACTAAAAACTAACAAAAACACAGGCACCACACACTAACTAAAAACTAACAAAAACACAGGCACCACACACGAACTAAAAACAAACAAAAACACAGGCACCACACACTAACTAAAAACTAACAAAAACACAGGCACCACACACTAACTAAAAACAAACAAAAACACAGGCACCACACACTAACTAAAAACAAACAAAAACACAGGCACCACACACTAACTAAAAACAAACAAAAACACAGGCACCACACACTAACTAAAAACAAACAAAAACACAGGCACCACACACTAACTAAAAACTAACAAAAACACAGATACACAGACACTAACTAAAAACAAACAAAAACACAGGCACCACACACTAACTAAAAACTAACAAAAACACAGACACCACACACTAACTAAAAACAAACAAAAACACAGGCACCACACACTAACTAAAAACAAACAAAAACACAGTCTGCAAACAACAATACAAACAGATGTTAACAAACATCTAACAGCTTCCAATAATGTTGTCGTAACAAGTCCTCAGAAACATCACTAACTACCACTTGATAGGACATAGTCTGGTCTGAGATGGTACCACTTTTCACTAAATAACAGCTAAATATCAACCCGAAACTGACTAATGTATTAACTAAATCCCTACTGACCATTACTTTGTAAACAACTGTACATTGAACCATAGATGAATCTAATCAATGATTATTTATAAACGCTTTTCCAAAGCATTTAACATAGTAAAAGGAAGATATACTGTAGCGACTGTTTTGATATTTAATTTTACCTTTATTTAACCAGGCAAGTCAGTTAAGAACACATTCTTATTTTCAATGATGGCCTGGGAACAGTGGGTTAACTGCCTGTTCAGGGGCAGAATGACAGATTTGTACCTTGTCAGCTTGGGGGTTTGAACTCACAACCTTGCGGTTACTAGTCCAAAGCTCTAACCACTAGGCTACCCTGCCGCCACATTAATGTATGCCATTAAGCCATACAGTATGGCAGAAGCATATATTATGTTGGATTGACATTCATATGCAATCTGTTGTGAGGTTATTCTTCGGTACTGTATGTTGCTGTGTCCTTGAGGATGTCAGATCACTATGTTCTCCAATACAATGTCATTACAGGATATCTTCCACTGGAGAAAGAAGCCTTACACTCCTCATTCATAATGAGTGGGACTGACTGTAAACGAATGCTCATTAACCACACATTACATAAGATCACACATGTAGGAGGTGCATACACTCCTTAGACACACTCATTCCTGACATGCTTAGGAACCAACACGCATCGTCCATCAACTCCACTTAATGAAGTTGAAATATCTGACAAGAATTCCCCAGCAACGGTGAGAGGTACCTAATGAATGACACACAGAGCCCTTTACATGATTATCAGTCTCCAGTCCTCTCCATCACGCTGGGGTTTCTGGACTGAAGTTTGACAGTGTAAATTCATCTGGGAGCAGCCAGAGCCAAAACTGTAATTTAGAGATATGGTGGTTCTGAGAGAATGCCGCTGACAACCGCGTTGGGACACTGAGGCAAATCATACTCTTATCAAACCACTTTTTTTTCAATGTCTCAATAGACTTTAGAGTAGAGTAAAAAGTCAGCCTTCAAGATGTGAGTACCAGTAGCTTCAGAATGTGGGTACCAGTAGCATCATGATGTGTGTACCAGTAGCTTCAGGATATGGGTACCAGTAGCTTCAGAATTTTTTTAAATTTTTTACAAATAAATAAAAGTGGTGCATGTATATCTGTTCACCCCCTTTGCCATGAAACCACTAAATAAGATCTGGTGCAACCAATAACCTTCAGAAGTTCCATTAGTTCAATAAAACTGATATTTTTGACCATCAAGGAAAATGCTATGTCTGGCACAAAACCAACACCTCTCATCACCCTGAGGACATCACCTGTTTTTCATTGGAAGGGAAACTGGTCAGAATTGAAGGAATGATGGATGGTGCAAAATACAGGGAAATTCTTGACGGAAACCTGTTTCAGTCTTCAAGAGATTTGAGACTGGGACAGAGGTTCACCTTCCAGCAGGACAATGACCCTAAGCATACTGCTAAAGTAACACTTGAGTGGTTTAAGGGGAAACATTTAAATGTCTTGAAATGGCCTAGTCAAAGCCCAGACCTCAAGCCGATTGAGAATCTGTGCTATGACGTACAGATTGCTGTACACCAGCGGAACCCATCCAACTTGAAGGAGCTGGATGTAACGGCGTTCTTCGTTTGTCGCAAGAAAGTCGGACCGAAATGCAGCGTGTAGGTTACTCATGTTTATTAGTGAAACAAACAAACAAACTATACATGAATAACTAATAAATACAAAACAACAAACGGAACGTGAAACCTATTACAGCCTGACTGGTGAAACTAACACAGAGACAGGAACAATCACCCACGAAATACAAAGCGAAACCCAGGCTACCTAAATACGGTTCCCAATCAGAGACAACGAGAATCACCTGACTCTGATTGAGAACCGCCTCAGGCAGCCAAACCTAAGTAACACACACCCCTAATCAGCTACAATCCCAATAACTAAAAAACCCCACTACGAATACAACAAACAATAAACCCATGTCACACCCTGGCCTGACTAACTAATAAACTAAAACACAAAATACTAAGACCAAGGCGTGACACTGGAGCAGTTTTGCCTTGAAGAATGGAGAAAACAATCACAGTGACTAGATGTGCCAAGCTTATAGAGACATACCCCACAAGACAACTGTAATTGCTGAAAAATGGTGGCTCTACAAAGTATTGACTTTGGGGGGGTGAATAGTCTTATTTCTTGTTTGTTTCACAATAACAAATATTTTGCATCTTCAAAGTGGTAGGCATGTCAAATGATACAAACCCCCCAAAATCAATTTCAATTCCAGGTTGTAAGGCAACAAAATAGGAAAAATGTCATGGGGGAGAAAACTTTCGCAAGCCCCTGTAAATGAAGATGATACAGACTTACTGTATACTCATATGGCCCCTTCCCGAATGCTCTACAACAAATCTTTCTTAGTGTCCAACAAGCTTTCTCTGCCCTTAACCTTGGTCTGAACACCTCCAAAACGAAGGTCATGTGGTGTGGTAAGAAGAATGCCCCTCTCCCCACAGGTGTGATTACTACCTCTGAGGGTTAAGAGGTTGAGGTAGTCACCTCATACAAGTACTTGGGAGTATGGCAGGACGGTACACTGTCCTTCTCTCAGCACATATCAAAGCTGCAGGCTAAAGTTACACCTAGACTTGGTTTCCTCTGTCATAATCATTTCTCTTTCACCCCAGCTGCCAAACTAACCCTGATTCAGATGACCATCCTACCCATGCTAGATTAGGGAGATGTAATTTATAGACCAGCAGGTAAGGGTGCTGTCGAGCGGCTAGATGTTCTTTAGCATTCAGCCATCAGATTTGCCACCAGTGCTCCTTATAGGACACATCACTGCACTTAATACTGTTCTGTAAACTGGTCATCTCTGTATACCCGTCGCAAGACTCACTGGTTTATGCTTATTTATAAAACCCTCTTGGGCCTCACTCCCCCCTACCTGAGATATCTACTGCAGCCCCCATCCCCAACATACAACACCCGTTCTGCCAGTCACATTCTGTTAAATGTCCCCAAAGTGAACACATCCCTGGATCGCTCCTCTTTTCAGTTCACTGCAGCTAGCGACTGGAACAAGCTGCAACAAACACTCAAACTGGACAGTTTTATCTCAATTTGTTCATTAAAAGACTCAATCATGGACACTCTTACTGACAGTTGTGGCTGCTTTGCGTGATATAATGTTGTCTCTACCTTCTTGCCCTTTGTGCTGTTGTCTGTGCACAATAATGTTAGTACAATGTTGTGTTGCTACCATGTTGTGCTGCTGCCATGTTGCGTTGCTACCAAGTTGTTGCCTTGTTATGTTGCTGCCATGCTGTGTTTTTGTCTTAGGTCTCTCTTTATGTAGTGTTGTGTTTCTTGTTGTGATGTGTGTTTTGTCCTATATTTAATTTATGTTTAATCCCAGCCCCCAGCCCCCGTCCCCACAGGAGGCCTTTTATTTATTCTTAACTGAATGTTAAATAAATGTTAATTTTTTTTTTTTTACAAATGAGCTAACTGATTGCATCCATTTTATAGGAATTCATAGAATATAAAAAAAATATAGAACCTAGCATCTAATTTGGATCAAACTGTTTTCTAACAATGAAATAGGAATCTAAAGAAAGGGTAAAAAGCCCTCCACGGACCCCAACAATGAATACAAAGTATCAGTTCTCGAGGTCTAACAGTACGGGGCTTCTTGGAGTATTATTTCTTCATCCTGTATTCTCCGTGAAATTAGTGATGTTTTTTCCCTGTTCAGAGAAATTAGTCATTGAAGTTGTTTGGTACAGTTGAAGTCGAAAGATAACATACACCTAAGCAAAATATATTTAAACTCAGTTGTTCACAATTTTTTATATTTAATCCTAGTAGAAATTCTCCGTCTTAGATCAGTTAGGATCACCACCTTATTTTAAGAATGTGAAATGTCAGAATATTAGTAGAGAGAATGATTTATTTCATCTTTTATTTCTTTCATAATATTCCCAGTGGGTCAGAAGTTTACATACACTCAATTAGTATTTGTTAGCATAGCCTTTAAATTGTTTAACTTGGGTCAAACGTTTTGGGTAGCCTTCGACAAGCTTCCCACAATAAGTTGGGTGAATTTTGGCCCATTTCTCCTGACAGAGCTGGTGTAACTGAGTCAGGTTTGTAGGCCTTCTTGCTCGCACACGCTTTTTCAGTTCTGCCCACAAATTTTCTATAGGATTGAAGTCAGGGCTTTGTGATGGCCATTCCAATACCTTGACTTTGTTGTCCTTAAGCCATTTTGCTACAACTTTGGAAGTTTACTTGGGGTCATTGTCCATTTGGAAGACCCATTTGCGACCAAGCTTTAAATGTCTTGAGATGTTGCTTCAATATATCCACATACTTTCCTACCTCATGAAGCCATCTATTTTGTAAAGTGCCCCAGTCCCTCCTGCAGCAAAGCACCCCCACAACATGATGCTGCCGCCCCCGTGCTTCACGGTTAGGATGGTGTTATTCGGCTTGCAAGCCTCCCCTTTTAATTTTCAACAGACAAGAGGACATTTCTCCAAAAAGTATGATTTTTGTCCCCATGTGAAGTTGCAAACCGTAGTCTGGCTTTTTTATGGTGGTTTTGGAGCAGTGGCTGCTTCCTTGCAGAGAGGCCTTTCAGGTTACGTCAATATAGGACTTGTTTTACTGTGGATATAGATACTTTTGTACTGGTTTCCTCCAGCATCTTCACAAGGTCCTTTGCTGTTGTTCTGGGATTGATTTGCACTTTTCGCACCAAAGTACGTTCATCCCTAGGAGACAGAGCGCGTCTCCTTCCTGAGCGGTATGACGGCTGCGTGGTCCCATGGTGTTTATACTTGCGTACTATTGTTTGTACAGATGAACGTGGTACCTTCAGGTGTTTGGAAATTGCTTCCAAGGATGAACCAGACTTGTAGAGGTCTACAATTTTTATCTGGGGTCTTGGCTGATTTCTTTTGATTTTCCCATGATGTCAAGCAAAGAGGCACTGCGTTTGAAGGTAGGCCTTGAAATACATCCACAGGTACACCTCCAAATGACTCAAATGATGTCAATTAGCCTATCAGAAGCTTCTGAAGCCATTAAATCATTTTCTTGAATTTTCCAAACTGTTTAAAAGTCAATTTAGTGAATGTGAACTTCTGACCCACTGGAATTGTGATGCAGTGAATTATAAGTGAAATAATCTGTCTCTAAACAATGGTTGGAAAAATGACTTGTGTCATGCACAAAGTAGATGTCCTAACCGACTTGCCAAAACTATAGTTTGTTAAAAAGAAATGTGTGGAGTGGTGGAAAAACAAGTTTTATTGACTCCAACCTAAGTGTATGTAAACTTCCTACCTCAACTGTATACTGTATGTCCCATCCTACATTCTGTTATGTTCTGACCACTAGATGTTGCAGCTCCAGTTTTTATTTTTTTAGGCGTGCGGTGTGGGTTCCGTTGGTGGCTTTGGATTCCACATCTTACTCATTGTTAGACAACATTTTACTGCATGTTGGGGACTTTATGTGTTGGATATTATATGAACTAAATTAAAATTAAAATGGCCAATTTGGGTGCAATCAATTAGCTTAATCTCTGAGATCAAATTATATTTCAATAAAATAATGTTGCAGGAATGCTTATCTGTTTCTAACTACAGAAATGATTTCAGAACCATTTGAGATGGTGAATGTCATGGCTTGCTGAAGTGTGTTTGCTCGGACAGTGTTGTTGTGGAGTGTGGTTAATGTTGGACAGGGTGGTTTAAGACTATGAGGTGAAAACAGGCCTTTACCTCCCAGGAGATGACCAGTTCATGCCTGCGGCCGTTCCCTCCGCTGACGTTAGCTGGGACCACCGAGGGGACTGCAGGACAGAACAATAACACATATATTAATTATGCGAGAAATAGTGGTGTAAACGCCTTTATGAGCAAATATGAATATAATAACCATCAAAGCAAAGTAAACTTGGAGTTACGCGATGACATGGTGTGTGGTCCTCCTATTACGACACGGGAAACCATGCAGTTTATTAAGCCACACATGAAATAAGTTATGAAGAACTTCACAGGGTGGTGAAAGTGCACTGAGATCTTAATGCTCTTTTACAATAAATATCGAGGGTCTTATTCTGGTGACATGATCATCGATGCTTGACTACCGTTTGACACACACAACAAAACCCTAAATAACTATATGGGAGGTTAGACAAAAACAATACAACATTTGCAAACATTTCCACAAACATTTCCACAATGCAAACATTTCCACAAACATGAATGACATCACACTTGCTCTGTTTTTGTCTAAGTTTGTTTTTGTTTGTTCAAACAGGTGCCATTAATACAGGTAACGAGTGGACAGAGGAACCTCTTAAAGAAGAAGTTACAGGTCTGTGAGAGCCAGAAATCTTGCTTGTTTGTAGATGACCAAATACTTATTTTCGACCATAATTTGCAAATAAATCCATAAAAAAATCATACAATGTGATTTTCTGGATTTTTTTCTCTTATTTTGTCTGTCATAGTTGAAGTGTACCTATGATGAAAATTACAGGCCTCTCTCATCTTTTTAAGTGGGAGAACTTGCACAATTGGTGGCTGACTAAATACTTTTTTGCCCCACTGTATATACAGCAGTATGTAGACACCCCTTCAAAATATACTATATATACAGCAGTATGTGGACACCCCTTCAACATATACTATATATTTATATGCAGCAGTATGTGGGCACCCCTTCAACATATACTATATATACAGCAGTATGAGGACACCCCTTCAACATATACTATATATACAGCAGTATGAGGACACCCCTTCAACATATACTATATATACAGCAGTATGAGGACACCCCTTCAACATACACTATATATACAGCAGTATGAGGACACCCCTTCATACACTATATATACAGCAGTATGAGGACACCCCTTCATACACTATATATACAGCAGTATGAGGACACCCCTTCATACACTATATATACAGCAGTATGAGGACACTCCTTCATCCACTATATATACAGCAGTATGAGGACACCCCTTCAACATATACTATATATACAGCAGTATGAGGACACTCCTTCATCCACTATATATACAGCAGTATGAGGACACCCCTTCAACATATACTATATATACAGCAGTATGTGGGCACCCCTTCAACATATACTATATATACAGCAGTATGAGGACACCCCTTCAACATATACTATATATACAGCAGTATGAGGACACCCCTTCAACATATACTATATATACAGCAGTATGAGGACACCCCTTCAACATATACTATATATACAGCAGTATGAGGACACCCCTTCAACATATACTATATATACAGCAGTATGAGGACACCCCTTCAACATATACTATATATACAGCAGTATGAGGACACCCCTTCAACATATACTATATATACAGCAGTATGAGGACACCCCTTCATCCACTATATATACAGCAGTATGAGGACACCCCTTCAACATATACTATATATACAGCAGTATGAGGACACTCCTTCAACATATACTATATATACAGCAGTATGAGGACACCCCTTCAACATATACTATATATACAGCAGTATGAGGACACTCCTTCAACATATACTATATATACAGCAGTATGAGGACACTCCTTCAACATATACTATATATACAGCAGTATTTTGTTTTTTTACCTACCTCATCCCCACACTGTTTTTATTTATTTACATCTCTGCTCTTTTGCACACCAGTATCTCTACCTGCACATGACCATCTGATCATTTATCACTCCAGTGTTAATCTGCTAAATTGTAATTATCCGCCTACCTCCACAAGATGGCGTAGCAGTAAGACGTGTCGTGTCCCTTGTCCCGTGTATATTTCGTCTTTTTTCGTTTATACATATTTTTTCTTCGCATATCTTTTAAAACATTTTGCTAAACCTCAGCTTCCAAATACTCTCCTGCAACCCGCCTCACCCAATGTAGCTATTTTCCTAAAGTATTTATATTTACTTCGGAACCGGAACCCCTCAACTGAAGTTGCCAGCTAACTACCAGCTATGCTAGCGGTCTTCAGCTAACCGGTAATCAGCTAACCTTTAGCTCGGAAAGCTCTCGCCAGTTCGAACAACGCGACTCTAACCAGAGCATAACGGACCTATTTATTTTTTATCCCCGGATTCCCACCGCAAACGGAACATCTTTCAGCTGGATCTTCACAACTAGTTATTTAGCTAAACCGCAACCCCGGACGATTACTGCTGGCTAGCGTTCCCACCCACTTAGCCTGAAGCTAGCCCTGCCAGAGCACCTGTGCTACCACCGAAGCATACTCCTGGGCTACAATACCTACCACCGTAGCATACTCCTGGGCTACAATACCCGGACCCACGACCGGTCTATCGATGTCACCGCATGAAGAGGAATAAACAGACTCACCCCATCGCGACGTCCCCCAAAGGCTAACTCTCTAGCTCTTGCTATCTCCTTGCTTGCCATTTTGGCCTGCTAACTGCCAGCTTGTTTAGCCCCGGTCCGCTAACTGCTACCTTGTTTAGCCCCGGCCTACTAACTGTTAGCTTGTTAGCACAGGCCTGCTAACCGTCTGAATCGCCTCGTCCCAAACACTCACTGGACCCATATTTACTCTCTTATCTCTTTTCGATTTTTAATTTGTTTATACCTTCCGGTAACCTGCCTCACCCAATGTGATACGGAATCGCTATTATTTTTAATTTTTAGAACACACTCAAGAACCTCTAGAAGCTAACCAGCTAACTAGCTACAAGCTATTTAGTCATTGTTAGTTTTTTTTTTTTTTTTACCTGGATAACACTCACTAATCCAGCTTCCCTGTCCCCTGGACACTGATCACTTGGCTACACAGCTGATGCACGCTGGACTGTCCATTAATCACGGTACTTCATTCTGCTTGTTTATGTTTTATCTGTCGGCCCCGTTGCCTAGTCAACGCCATTTTACCTGCTGTTGTTGTGCTAGCTGATTAGCTGTTGTTGTCTCACCTACTGTTTTAGCTAGCTTTCCCAATTCAACACCTGTGATTACTGTATGCCTCGCTGTATGTCTCTCTCAAATGTCAATATGCCTTGTATACTGTTGTTCAGGTTAGTTATCATTGTTTTAGTTCACAATGGAGCGCCTAGTTCCACTCTTCATACCCCTGATACCTCCTTTGTCCCACCTCCCACACATGCGGTGACCTCACCCATTACAACTAGCATGTCCAGAGACACAACCTCTCTCATCATCACCCAGTGCCTGGGCTTACCTCCGCTGTACCCGCACCCCACCATACCCCTGTCTGCGCATTATGCCCTGAATGTATTCTACCATGCCCAGAAACCTGCTCCTCTTATTCTCTGTCCCCAATGCTCTAGGCGACCAGTTTTGATAGCCTTTAGCCGCACCCTCATACTACTCCTTCTCTGTTCCGCGGGTGATGTGGAGGTAAACCCAGGCCCTGCATGTCCCCAGGCACCCTCATTTGTTGACTTCTATGACCGAAAAAGCCTTGGTTTCATGCATGTCAAAATCAGAAGCCTCCTCCCTAAGTTTGTTTTACTCAATGCTTTAGCACACTCTGCTAACCCTGATGTCCTTGCCGTGTCTGAGTCCTGGCTCAGGAAGGCCACCAAAAATTCTGAGATTTCCATACCCAACTATAACATCTTCCGTCAAGATAGAACTGCCAAAGGGGGAGGAGTTGCAGTCTACTGCAGAGATAGCCTGCAAAGTAATGTCATACTTTCCAGGTCCATACCCAAACAGTTCGAACTACTAATTTTGAAAATTACTCTCTCCAGAAATAAGTCTCTCACTGTTGCCTCCTGCTACCGACCCC
This sequence comes from Oncorhynchus masou masou, assembly GCF_036934945.1. Lineage (NCBI taxonomy): Eukaryota > Metazoa > Chordata > Actinopteri > Salmoniformes > Salmonidae > Oncorhynchus > Oncorhynchus masou. The sequence continues at coordinate 97,757,043 of NC_088224.1, forward strand.
CCTCAGCTCCCAGCTGTGCCCTGAACACCATTTGTGAATTGATCGTCCCCCATCTAGCTTCAGAGTTTGTTCTTTTAGGTGACCTAAACTGGGATATGCTTAACACCCCGGCAGTCCTACAATCTAAGCTAGATGCCCTCAATCTCACACAAATCATCAAGGAACCCACCAGGTACAACCCTAACTCTGTAAACAAGGGCACCCTCATAGACGTCATCCTGACCAACTGGCCCTCCAGATACACCTCCGCTGTCTTCAACCAGGATCTCAGCGATCACTGCCTCATTGCCTGTATCCGCTACGGAGCCGCAGTCAAACGACCACCCCTCATCACTGTCAAACGCTCCCTAAAACACTTCTGTGAGCAGGCCTTTCTAATCCACCTGGCCCGGGTATCCTGGAAGGACATTGACCTCATCCCGTCAGTTGAGGATGCCTGGTCATTCTTTAAAAGTAACTTCCTCACCATTTTAGATAAGCATGCTCCGTTCAAAAAAGGCAGAACCAAGAATAGATACAGCCCTTGGTTCACTCCAGACCTGACTGCCCTCGACCAGCACAAAAACATCCTGTGGCGGACTGCAATAGCATCGAATGGTCCCCGCGATATGCAACTGTTCAGGGAAGTCAGGAACCAATACACGCAGTCAGTCAGGAAAGCTAAGGCCAGCTTCTTCAGGCAGAAGTGTGCATCCTGTAGCTCCAACTCCAAAAAGTTCTGGGACACTGTGAAGTCCATGGAGAACAAGAGCACCTCCTCCCAGCTGCCCACTGCACTGAGGCTAGGTAACACGGTCACCACCGATAAATCCATGATTATCGAAAACTTCAACAAGCATTTCTCAACGGCTGGCCATGCCTTCCGCCTGGCTACTCCAACCTCAGCCAACAGCTCCGCCCCCACCGCAGCTTCTCGCCCAAGCCCTTCCAGGTTCTCCTTTACCCAAATCCAAATAGCAGATGTTCTGAAAGAGCTGCAAAACCTGGACCCGTACAAATCAGCTGGGCTTGACAATCTGGACCCTCTATTTCTGAAACTATCCGCCGCCATTGTCGCAACCCCTATTACCAGCCTGTTCAACCTCTCTTTCATATTGTCTGAGATCCCCAAGGATTGGAAAGCTGCCGCAGTCATCCCCCTCTTCAAAGGGGGAGACACCCTGGACCCAAACTATTTCAGACCTAAATCCATCCTGCCCTGCCTATCTAAGGTCTTCGAAAGCCAAGTCAACAAACAGGTCACTGACCATCTCGAATCCCACCGTACCTTCTCCGCTGTGCAATCTGGTTTCCGAGCCGGTCACGGGTGCACCTCAGCCACACTCAAGGTACTAAACGACATCATAACCACCATCGATAAAAGACAGTACTGTGCAGCCGTCTTCATTTACCTTGCCAAGGCTTTCGACTCTGTCAATCACCATATTCTTATTGGCAGACTCAGTAGACTCGGTTTTTCGGATGACTGCCTTGCCTGGTTCACCAATTACTTTGCATACAGAGTTCAGTGTGTCAAATCGGAGGGCATGCTGTCCGGTCCTCTGGCAGTCTCTATGGGGGTGCCACAGGGTTCAATTCTCGGGCCGACTCTTTTCTCTGTATATATCAATGATGTTGTTCTTGCTGCAGATTCCCTGATCCACCTCTACGCAGACGACACCATTCTATATACTTCCGGCCCGTCCTTGGACACTGTGCTATCTAACCTCCAAACGAGCTTCAATGTCATACAACACTCCTTCCGTGGCCTCAACTGCTTTAAACTTAAAACCAAATGCATGCTTTTCAACCGGCTGCCTGCACCCGCATTCATGGTTCCGACCTTGAATATGTGGACACCTATAAGTACCTAGGTGTCTGGCTAGACTGTAAACAATATCAAACATCTCCAATCGAAAATCAAATCAAGAGTCGGCTTTCTATTCCGCCTCCTTCACTCACGGTTACCCTAGTAAAACTGACTATCCTACCGATCCTCGACTTGATGTCATCTACAAAATTGCCTCCAACACTCTACTCAGCAAACTGGATGCAGTTTATCACAGTGCCATCCGTTTTGTCACTAAAGCACCTTATACCACCCACAACTGCGACTTGTATGCTCTAGTCGGCTGGCCCTCGCGACATATTCTCCAGACCCACTGGCTCTCATCTACAAGTCCATACTAGGTAAAGCTCCGCCTTATCTCAGTTCACTGGTCACAATGGCAACACCCATCCGGGCCTCCAGCAGGATCACTGATCATCCCTAAAGCCAACACCTCATTTGGCGCCTTTCGTTCAGTACTCTGCTGCCTGTGACTGGAAGGAAATCCCTGAAGTTGGAGACTTTTATCTCCTTCACCAACTTCAAACATGTGCTATCTTCGCTGCAGCAGTACATGTCTGTGCTGTTATGTACTGATTGAAGACCCAAAAGCGGTTTTAACAGAAAACAGAGTTCTTTAATGAAAAACAGGAATGGCAAAGTCAATGGAACAAAAAGAACATTAGTATAATGCAGGATGCACCTGCCAGGCGGACTCCGACAGGATAGGACAAGGTGGAAGCTTGCTTCTGGCATCAAAAACACAAACAAGAATCAGACACTGAAAGTAGCAGGAACAGAGAGAGAAATAGAGACCTAATCAGAGGGGAAGAGAACAGGTGGGAAGGAGTGAAAGAGCTAGTTAGGGAGATGTAGAACAGCTGAAGAATGAGAGACCCTAAAAAGACCAGCAGAGAGAGACAGAGTGAAGAGAAAGGACAGGAACAGACATAACAAGACATGACAGTACCCCCCCCCACTCACCGAGCGCCTCCTGGCGCACTCGAGAGAAACCTGGCGGCAACGGAGGAAATCATCGATCAGCGAACGGTCCAGCACGTCCCGAGAGGGAACCCAACTCCTCTCCTCAGGACCGTACCCCTCCCAATCCACTAGGTACTGATGACCACGACCCCGAGCACATGTCCAAAATCTTACGAACCCTGTAGATGGGTGCGCCCTCGACAAGGATGGGGGGGGAGGGACAGCGGGCGCGTTAACACAGGAGACATGGAAGACCGGGTGAGACGCGACGAAGATGGCGCGGGAGAAGAAGTCGCACTGCTTAATGACCTGAAAATACGGTGGACCAATGAACCGCGGGGCCAACTTGCGAGAAACTGTTTTAAGGGAAGGTTCTGAGTGGAGAGCCATACTCTCTGACCGCAACAATATCTAGGACTCTTGGTCCTACGCTTGTTCTTCTGCGCCTATTACGGCAAAGTGCCGACCTGACCCCCTTCCAGGTGCGCTCGCAACGCTGGACAAAAGCCTGAGCGGAGGGACGCAGGACTCGGCGAGCTGAGATGAGAACAGCGGAGGCTGGTACCCGAGGCTACTCTGAAAGGGATAGACCGGTAGCAGACGAGGAAGCGAGTTGTGGGCGTACTCTGCCCAGGGGAGCTGTTCTGACCAAGACGCAGGGTTACGAAAAGAAAGACTGAAAATCAACAGTCTGATTGGCCCGTTCGGCTTGACCGTTAGACTGGGGATGAAAGCCTCTGTCAAACGGCAAAACTCCTGAGTGAACTGTCTGTCGGAAACGACAGACGGAAGGCCATGAATTCGGAAAACATTCTCGATAATGATCTGAGCCGTCTCCTTAGCAGAAGGGAGCTTATCGAGAGGAATGAAATGAGCCGCCTTAGAGAATCTATCGACAACCGTAAGAATAACTGTCTTCCCCGCTGATGAAGGCAGTCCGGTGATCTTTGAGACCACGGTCGAGATGGGAAAACACGCAGACGGCCGGCAGGAGGAGAGTTCCCAGATTTAGTCTGCGCGCAGACCGAACAAGCGGCGACAAATCGACGCGCGTTTCCATGGAAACGCTGGCGAATGGAAGCTGCCACGTACCCGAACGCCGGGGTGGCCGGCTAACTTTGGGCCCACTGAAGAACGGCCGGACGAGTAGGAACGGGGAGGAACGAACAGAAGGTTCCTAGGACAAGCTCGCGGCGAGGATGTGTGCTTGCTTTACCTTTCCCCAGACAGTCAACACAACACAGGGAGAATCCCTCGGGGTCGGTGGAGACCTCAGAAGAACTGAAGAGACGAGATAAAGCATCAGGCTTGGTGCCCGGACTATCAAACTCTAACGCGCATTAAGTTTTGGCTGAACGGATGTACTCAGGTTCCTATGGTCAGTCCAAACGACAAAGGAAACCCCCCTCCAACCACTGTCGCCATTCTTAAGCGGATGACCATCCAACATCAAGTTACGTTCTATCTGGACCTTGCCGTCACCTGCCATCAACAACAAACTGACTAGAGATGTCAGGTGTAACAAGAATTGCGGATGTAAAACGATTCTTAAGAAGATCAAAAGCTCCCTGGGCGGAAACGCTTAAAGCTCTTAGCCATGTGACTCCACCTGACCAAATCTGAAACGACGATCTTAGGACACAATGTGGACCTTGCGGGATCCATCTTAATGCCCTCAGCGGAAATCTTGGAACCGAGAAAAGGGACAGAGGCGGCATTGCATTCCATCATAAAGACAGTTCTCCAAAGGCAGGAGGGACTATCTGAACATTTCAGGATATCGTCCATGTAAACGAAAACAAAAATGTTCAGCATGTCTTCAGGACGTTTAACTAGTGCAAAGACTGGAGCTTACAACAGTGCCGTCAACGAGATGGTAGGAAGGTCCAATTTGGTGAAAAACCTGGCTCCCTGGGATCTCGAAGGCTTGGATTCTTACTGTTATGTCATAATCCACGGGGCGCTCCTTCTTCTGATCCGGCGGGAGTGTCAAACCGACAAATAATCCTCGGACTTCGGGAGCCGACATATAATCTACCCGGGGGATAGTTCCCGGAAGTCAATTACAGTCATTACCGGTGTCTGGCCTTGGAGACTGAACACCGTTTGGTCAAATCGCCAGGCTCCTCCTGTGAAGAAGAGACAGAGGAAACAGGAGGGATAGCAGACATTAAACAGGTCACATGACAAGGGATCATTACTAGACCAATTAATAGAAGGGTTATGGCGCACTAGCCAGGGATGACCCAAAACAACAGGTGTAAAAGGTGAACGAAAAATCGCTATGATTACCAGTGAGGGTTAAAAGCAGCGTCTCACAATCTTAGAACTACCATCTAAAGCTCTAACTTGTCATGTTAGCCCAGGTCTCGTTGCCCTCCGCCCCAGAGTCTATCAAGGCACTGAAAGCAGATGAACCGGGCCAGCGGAGATGGACCGGAAGGTAGTGCATCCAGAAGGAGAGGCCTGAGTAAACGCTCACCAGTAGCCCTCCTCTTACTGATTCACTGGACATGCTGTGACAAAATGACCAGCGGAGCCGCAGTAGAGACAGGGCGATTGGTGATTCTCCGTTCAATGCGGATACCCCCCACTGCATAGGCTCAGCATCCGAGCCGGCGGACCGGCAGGTGGCAGTGATCATCCTTTCCATTCGGCGGCAATCAAACCGTGCTTATGCGAATACCTGAGGCTATTAAGGAGTCCAGACTGGAAGGAACCTCCCGGGAGAGGATCTCATCCTTAACCTGTCCATAGTCACTACACTGCCTTCCGTTCCAGGGCCCTGGACTCCTCCCCAAAAACAGAACGGTCAAAAACCCGTTCATCTCCTCCTTAAAGTCCTGATACTGGTTAATACACTCAGCCCTAGATTGCCGTGCCCCACTCACCACTGAGTGAGGAATGAGCGTCAGGGGCTCCCCAGAGTGTTTTCATTCGCACTTATATCCTCTTCCAACAGCACCCAAAAAAATACAGCAAAGTGGACCTCAGAGGTGGAGTTGGTGAGACCTGTCTTGACCAGCAGAGAGAGACAGAGTGATCGGAGACTTGGACCCACCCATTTTCACCTACCTCATCCCCACACTGTTTTTATTTATTTACTTTTCTGCCAGTATCTCTACCTGCAATTTATCCTGGATTCCCATGTCTAACTCGTGTTCACATGTTCTCGCCAACCTGAGGGCAGTATGAGGACACCCCTTCATTCAGTAGGTCTTCATCCACTATATACACAGCAGTTCTTCATCCACTATATATACAGGACACCTTTCATCCACTATATATACAGCAGTATGAGGACACCCATTCATCCACTATAAATACAGTACACCCCTTCATCCACTATATATACAGCAGTATGACCCCCTTCATCCACTATATATACAGCGGTTTCCACTAGGACACCTTCATCCACTATATATAAGAATCAACAACAAGCAGGAACAACATTTATTGGATATTTCTCAAAAACTGAAAAATTGGGAAGTGCAAAATTATTCAGCCCCCTTAAGTTAATACTTTGTAGACCTCCAGGACATCTGGACTTTGACTTGGCCATTCTAACACCTGGATATGTTTATTTTTGAACCATTCCATTGTAGATTTTGCTTTATGTTTTGAGCTGTGATGCTTGCACTGCCAAACATAACTTTTGCATTGTTGCCAAAAGTTCAATTGGTTTCATCTGACCAGAGCACATGTTTGGTGTGTCTCCCAGGTGGCTTGTGGCAAACTTTAAACAACACTTTTTATGGATATCTTTATAGAAATGGCTTTCTTCTTGCCACTCTTCCATAAAGAGATTTGTGCAATATACACCCTATGGACATCTCCCACCTAGCTGTAGATCTCTGCAGTTCATCCAGAGTGATCAGTCTTGGCTGCATCTCTGATCAGTCTTCTCCTTGTATGAGCAAAGTTTAGAAGGACCTTGGTAGATTTGCAGTGGTCTGATACTCCTTCCATTTCAATATTATCGCTTGCACAGTGCTCCATGGGATGTTTAAAGCTTGGGAAATCTTTTTGTATCCAAATCCGGCTTTAAACTTATTCACAACAGTATCTCGGACCTGCCTGGTGTGTTCCTTGTTCTTCATGATGCTCTCTGCGCTTTTAACGGACCTCTGAGACTATCACAGTGCAGGTGCATTTATACGGAGACTTGATTACACACAGGTGGATTGTATTTATCATCATTAGTCATTTAGGTCAACATTGGATCATTCAGAGATCCTCACTGAACTTCTGGAGAGAGTTTGCTGCACTGAAAGTAAAGGGGCTGAATAATTTTGCACGCCCAATTTTTCAGTTTTTGATTTGTTAAAAAAGTTTGAAATATCCAATAAATGTCATTCCACTTCATGATTGTGTCCCACTTGTTGTTGATTCTTCACAAAAAAATACAGTTTTATATCTTTATGTTTGAAGCCTGAAATGTGGCAAAAGGTCGCAAAGTTCAAGGGGGCCGAATACTTTCGCAAGGCACTGTATACCCGACACCCCTTCATCCACTATATATACAGCAGTATGAGGACACCCCTTCATCCACTATATATACAGCAGTATGAGGACACCCCTTCATCCACTATATATACAGCAGTATGAGGACACCCCTTCATCCACTATATATACAGCAGTACGAGGACACCCCTTCATCCACTATATATACAGCAGTATGAGGACACCCCTTCATCCACTATATATACAGCAGTATGAGGACACCCCTTCATCCACTATATATACAGGACACCCCTTCATCCACTATATATACAGGAAACCCCTTCATCCTTCATCCACTATATATACAGGACACCCCTTCATCCACTATATATACAGCAGTATGAGGACACCCCTTCATCCACTATATATACAGCAGTATGAGGACACCCCTTCATCCACTATATATACAGGAAACCCCTTCGTCCACTATATATACAGGAAACCCCTTCGTCCACTATATATACAGGACAACCCTTCATCCACTATATATACAGCAGTATGAGGACACCCCTTCATCCACTACATATACAGCAGTATGAGGACACCCCTTCATCCACTATATATACAGGACACCCCTTCATCCACTATATATACAGGAAACCCCTTCATCCACTATATATACAGGACACCCCTTCATCCACTATATATACAGGAAACCCCTTCATCCACTATATATACAGCAGAATGTGGACAACCCTTCATATACTATATATACAGCAGTATGAGGACACCCCTTCAACATACACTATATATACAGGACACCCCTTCAACATACACTATATATACAGGACACCCCTTCATCCTCTATATATACAGGACACCCCTTCATCCACTATATATACAGCAGTATGAGGACACCCATTCAAATACTATATATACAGCAGTATGTGATCACCATTTCAAATGAGTAGATTTGGCTTTTCCAGGCACACCCATTGCTGACAGGTGTATCAAACCAAGCACACAGCCATGCCATCGCCATAGACACATATTGTCACTAGAATGGCCCGTACTGAAGTGCTGAGTGACTTTCAACGTTTCAAACAAGTCAGTTAGTCAAATTGACTTTCAACGTTTCAAACAAGTCAGTTAGTCAAATTTCGCCCTGCTAGAGCTGCCCCCCAGGCAACTGTAAGTGCTGTTATTGTGAAGTGGAAATGTCTTGAAGCAACAATGGCTCTGCCACGAAGTGGTAGGCTACAGAACGGGACCGCAGAGTGCCGAAGCGCGTACCGTAAAAAGCGTCTGTCCTCGGTTGTAACACTCCATACCGAGTTCTTCTGGAAGCAAAGTCAGCTAATAACTGTTTCTCGGGAGCTTCATGAAATGGTTTTCCATGTTCAAGCTTTAGCACACAAGCCTACGATCACCATGTGCAATGCCAAGTATCGGCTGGAGTGGTGTAAAGCTCGCCGCCATTGACCTCTGGAGCAGTGAAAACGCGTTCTCTGGAGTGATGAATCACACTTCATAAACTGACAGTCCGACGGATGAATCTGGGTTTCATGCATAGGGCCAACTGTAAAGTTTGGTGGAGGAGGAATAATGTATGGGGCTGTTTTTCATGGTTCTTGACTGGCCTGCACAGAGCCCTGAACTCAACCCCATCGAACACCTTTGGGATGAATTGGAACGTGAGCCAGGCCTATTCGCCCAACATCAGTGCCTGACCTCACTAATGATCTCGTGGCTGAATGGAAGCAAGTCCCCTCAGCAATGTTCCTACATCTAGTGGAAAGGCTTCCCAGAAGAGTGGAGGCTGTTATAGCAGCAATGTTCCACCATCTCTTGGAAAGCCTTCCCAGAAGAGTGGAGGCTGTTATAGCAGCAATGTTCCAACATCTAGTGGAAAGGCTTCCCAGAAGAGTGGAGGCTGTTATAACAACAATGTACCAACATCTAGTGGAAAGCCTTCCCAGAAGAGTGGAGGCTGTTATAGCAGCAATGTTCCAACATCTAGTGGAAAGCCTTCCCAGAAGAGTGGAGGCTGTTATAGCAGCAATGTTCCAACATCTAGTGGAAAGGCTTCCCAGAAGAGTGGAGGCTGTTATAGCAGCAAAGTGGGGGACCAACTCCATATTAATGCCCATGATTTTGGAATGAAGTGTATGTAGTGTAGTCATGTAGTGTATATTCTATATTGTTGTCATTATGCATGTAGCCTTCTTTAAGGGGATCATTAGGATACCGTTGAGAGTAAGAAGGTTGTTTTAGTGGGAGTTAACTTCTTCTTTGGTAAGTAGGAAACACACAAACACGGACACACAGACCGAGGAGTTACCTGCTTCTTTAGTCCGGACCCCTCTGGATGGGGCACTGGGGTCTCCTGTCCCGATAGCGTTACTGGCCACCACCCTGAACTCATAGTCCACCCAGGGGTTCAGGTCCACAGCCATGGCTGACTCCATGTCCCCTGTCACTGGCTCTGGGTCTGGAGAGGACGGAGGGAGAGGGGAGATATAGATATACAGAATAGATATAGAAATATATATACAGAATAGATATAGATATACGGGAATAGATATAGATATATATGTACAGAATAGATATAGATATACAGAATAGATATATATATATATATATATACAGAATAGATATAGATATATATATACAGAATAGATATAGATATACAGAATAAATATATATATATATATATACAGAATAGATATAGATATACGGGAATAGATATAGAAATACAGAATATATATATATATATATATATATATATATACAGAATAGATATAGAAATACAGAATAGATAAAGATATATATATATATATATATATATATATATATATATATATATATACAGAATAGATATAGATATAACGAATAGATATAGATATACAGAATAGATATAGCTATACAGAATAGATATAGCTATACAGAATAGATATAGATATATACGATATAGATATACAAAATAGATATCGATATACAGAATAGATATATATATATATATATATATATATATATATATATATATATATACAGAATAGATATATATATACAGAATAGATATAGATATACAGAATAGATATAGAAATACAGAATAGATATAGATATATATATACAGAATAGATATAGATATACGGGAATAGATATAGAAATACAGAATAGATATATATATATATATATATATATATATATATATACAGAATAGATATAGATATACAGAATAGATATAGAAATACAGAATAGATATAGATATACGATATAGATATATACAAAATAGATATCGATATACAGAATAGATATATATATATATACAGAATAGATATAGAAATACAGAATAGATATATATATATATACAGAATAGATATAGATATACAGAATAGATATAGAAATACAGAATAGATATAGATATATATATATATATATATATACAGAATAGATATAGATATAACGAATAGATATAGATATACAGAATAGATATAGAAATACAGAATAGATAAAGCTATACAGAATAGATATAGATATACGATATAGATATACAAAATAGATATCGATATACAGAATAGATATAGATATATGTATATACAGAATAGATATGTATATATATATATATATATATATATATATATATATATATATATATATATATATATATATATATATATATATATATATATATATATATACACAGAATAGATATATATATACAGAATAGATATAGATATACAGAATAGATATAGAAATACAGAATAGATATAGCTATACAGAATAGATATACATATATATATTTATACAGAATAGATATAGATATATATACATATATACAGAATAGATATAGATATATATATATACAGAATAGTTATAGATATACAGAATAGATATAGATATACAGAATAGATATAACTATACAGAATAGATATACATATACGATATAGATATACAAAATAGATATCGATATACAGAATAGATAACGATATACAGAATAGATATTGATATATAGAATAGATATAGATATAAAACATAGATATAGATATACAAAATAGATATAGAGAAGATATATAGATATAGAAATACAGAATATATATAGATATACAGAATACATATGGATATACAGAATAGATATAGATATACAGAATAGATATAGATATACAGAATAGATATCGATATACAGAATAGATATACAGATACAGTTTACATACACCTTAGCCAAAGACATTTAAACTCAGTTGTTCACAATTCCTGATCTTCAGATCACTGCCCAGAACTCTGTTCTTATTAAATCTCCCATTCCCCATGTCTTCAGATCACTGCCCAGAACTCTGTTCTTATAAAGTCTCCCATTCCCCATGTCTTCAGATCACTGCCCAGAACTCTGTTCTTATAAAGTCTCCCATTCCCCATGTCTTCAGATGCCCAGAACTCTGTTCTTATCAAGTCTCCCATTCCCCGTGTCTTCAGATCACTGCCCAGAACTCTGTTCTTATAAAGTCTCCCATTCCCCATGTCTTCAGATCACTGCCCAGAACTCTGTTCTTATTAAATCTCCCATTCCCCATGTCTTCAGATCACTGCCCAGAACTCTGTTCTTATTAAATCTCCCATTCCCCATGTCTTCAGATCACTGCCCAGAACTCTGTTCTTATTAAATCTCCCATTCCCCATGTCTTCAGATCACTGCCCAGAACTCTGTTCTTATAAAGTCTCCCATTCCCCATGTCTTCAGATCACTGCCCAGAACTCTGTTCTTATAAAGTCTCCCATTCCCCATGTCTTCAGATCACTGCCCAGAACTCTGTTCTTATAAAGTCTCCCATTCCCCATGTCTTCAGATGCCCAGAACTCTGTTCTTATAAAGTCTCCCATTCCCCATGTCTTCAGATGCCCAGAACTCTGTTCTTATAAAGTCTCCCATTCCCCATGTCTTCAGATCACTGCCCAGAACTCTGTTCTTATTAAGTCTCCCATTCCCCATGTCTTCAGATCACTGCCCAGAACTCTGTTCTTATAAAGTTTCCCATTCCCAATGTCTTCAGATCACTGCCCAGAACTCTGTTCTTATTAAATCTCCCATTCCCCATGTCTTCAGATCACTGCCCAGAACTCTGTTCTTATCAAGTTTCCCATTCCCAATGTCTTCAGATCACTGCCCAGAACTCTGTTCTTATTAAGTCTCCCATTCCCCATGTCTTCAGATCACTGCCCAGAACTCTGTTCTTATAAAGTCTCCCATTCCCCATGTCTTCAGATCACTGCCCAGAACTCTGTTCTTATAAAGTCTCCCATTCCTCATGTCTTCAGATCACTGCCCAGAACTCTGTTCTTATCAAGTCTCCCATTCCCCATGTCTTCGGATCACTGCCCAGAACTCTGTTCTTATAAAGTCTCCCATTCCCCATGTCTTCAGATGCCCAGAACTCTGTTCTTATAAAGTCTCCCATTCCCCATGTCTTCAGATGCCCAGAACTCTGTTCTTATAAAGTCTCCCATTCCCCATGTCTTCAGATCACTGCCCAGAACTCTGTTCTTATTAAGTCTCCCATTCCCCATGTCTTCAGATCACTGCCCAGAACTCTGTTCTTATAAAGTTTCCCATTCCCAATGTCTTCAGATCACTGCCCAGAACTCTGTTCTTATTAAATCTCCCATTCCCCATGTCTTCAGATCACTGCCCAGAACTCTGTTCTTATCAAGTTTCCCATTCCCAATGTCTTCAGATCACTGCCCAGAACTCTGTTCTTATTAAGTCTCCCATTCCCCATGTCTTCAGATCACTGCCCAGAACTCTGTTCTTATAAAGTCTCCCATTCCCCATGTCTTCAGATCACTGCCCAGAACTCTGTTCTTATAAAGTCTCCCATTCCTCATGTCTTCAGATCACTGCCCAGAACTCTGTTCTTATCAAGTCTCCCATTCCCAATGTCTTCAGATCACTGCCCAGAACTCTGTTCTTATAAAGTCTCCCATTCCCCATGTCTTCAGATCACTGCCCAGAACTCTGTTCTTATAAAGTCTCCCATTCCCCATGTCTTCAGATCACTGCCCAGAACTCTGTTCTTATAAAGTCTCCCATTCCCAATGTCTTCAGATCACTGCCCAGAACTCTGTTCTTATTAAGTCTCCCATTCCCCATGTCTTCAGATCACTGCCCAGAAATCTGTTCTTATAAAGTCTCCCATTCCACATGTCTTCAGATGCCCAGAACTACTGTCTCTGTGTTCTTATCATTAACACCAGGGCACTCTGTCAAGCTGACTGCTCTTCAAACACATGCTGTTAACTCTCTTCGAAGGAAGAAGTACCGTGTGTCCCAAATGGCATCCTACCACCCATAAAGTACACTGCTTTAAAACCAGAACCCTAAGGGTCTGGTCAAACCTTGTGCAGTATATTAGGGAATAGGGTTCCGTGTGTAATTCAACCCTACAGCTAGCTTAATTAAAGCTCTCTTTCCCTGTGTGCTAATCTGAACAAGTTCACCACTTTCCACATGCATCACTGGGACTAATTGTCTTTCCTTCAAATAGGGTGCTATAGGGCTCTAGTCTAAAGTAGTGCACTACGTAGAGAATAGGGTGCTATAGGGCTCTGGTCTAAAGTAGTGCACTAAGTAGGGAATAGGGTGCTATAGGGCTCTAGTCTAAAGTAGTGCACTATGTAGAGAATAGGGTGTAATAGGGCTCTAGTCTAAAGTAGTGCACTATGTAGAGAATAGGGTGTAATGGGGCTCTAGTCTAAAGTAGTGCACTACGTAGAGAATAGGGTGCTATAGGGCTCTGGTCTAAAGTAGTGCACTAAGTAGGGAATAGGGTGCTATAGGGCTCTAGTCTAAAGTAGTGCACTATGTAGAGAATAGGGTGTAATAGGGCTCTAGTCTAAAGTAGTGCACTACGTAGGGAATAGGGTGCCATTTGGGCGACAACCATTGTGAATCATTCTACATCTATGGACATGATTCATTATGGAGCTCTAAACTTTTCTATTATTCGTATCCTTTGTACGCACACAGCAGCAGCGGAACAGAGTACACCTACTGAGTCGGCAGTCTTCCTTTGACATTAACAGATCATTATAGATGGGTATTACTGTCAGGATAAGGGAAAATGAAGCCATTTAAATGGTAACAGCTCAGTAAAAATCCTGTGGTTTTCTCACTGCCACCTCAGGAATTAGCTTTGACCTTAAAAGATACAGGTTCATTTTCTGTTAACCTTTTGACATAATTCTGAGTGTAATTTAAACCACTGACATTTCATTTTGAGCTGAACATACTTTTTTATTAAGTTCTGTTGAACAACAGCCAAGTTTTAAACAGAACATAAGAGTTAGAATGAATACATAACAGTTCAACTATATTCAGGGTGGCCCTGACTGGAGAAACTCAAATGAAGGATGAGAGGTGTTGAGTTGAGCTCTTTGTCGTCTAACAGATGCCTGCACCTCCAACAGCTTGTCTCCAGTCAGGGCCACCCTGAATCTGCAGCTAGTCTCCAGGCAGGGCCACCCTGAATATACAGCTAGTCTCCAGGCAGGGCCACCCTGAATCTACAGCTAGTCTCCAGGCAGGGCCACCCTGAATCTACAGCTAGTCTCCAGTCAGGGCCACCCTGAATCTACAGCTAGTCTCCAGGCAGGGCCACCATGAATCTACAGCTAGTCTCCAGGCAGGGCCACCCTGAATCTACAGCTAGTCTCCAGGCAGGGCCACCCTGAATCTGCAGCTAGTCTCCAGGCAGGGCCACCCTGAATCTACAGCTAGTCTCCAGTCAGGGCCACCATGAATCTACAGCTAGTCTCCAGGCAGGGCCACCCTGAATCTACAGCTAGTCTCCAGTCAGGGCCACCCTGAATCTGCAGCTAGTCTCCAGGCAGGGCCACCCTGAATCTACAGCTAGTATCCAGTCAGGGCCACCCTGAATCTACAGCTTGTCTCCAGGCAGGGCCACCCTGAATCTACAGCTAGTCTCCAGGCAGGGTCACCCTGAATCTGCAGCTAGTCTCCAGGCAGGGCCACCCTGAATGTACAGCTAGTCTCCAGGCAGGGCCACCCTGAATCTACAGCTAGTCTCCAGTCAGGGCCACCCTGAATCTACAGCCAGTCTCCAGTCAGTGCCTCCCTGAATCTACAGTTGGAGGCAATAGATCCTCTATGCAACTTAACATCTCTGGCGTAAGACAAACGGGACAGCATCCATACCTGTTCTGAGGGTCTGCCAGCCCAGGGAGAAGGGGCTCCGGGCCTGGAGATTGTAGCTGCTGATGGGGCTGTGGTTGTCCACCCCTCCACTCCAAGACAGGGTGGCTGTAGTGTCCTTGATCTCCTCTACTATCACCACACCAGGGGGTCCTGGGGGGCCTAGAGAGAGAGAGACAGAGAGAGGCAGAGGTCACGATCAGATGAGCTCCTGCATTTTTCAGCATTTTCTTTAAAAAAGATAGATTAGGAGTTAGATAAACTTGGATTTTTTGTCAGGAACACATACTGGATTCTACCCTCTACAACATAACCCCCACTTCAAATCAAAACTTAAAACCTACAACCTGATTTTGGACGGAATTACGGAATCACCTGGAAGGTTCACAACTACCAAGATGTATTTCTCTATACAGCAAATTCTCTGGAAAACCACAGAAACCTGAAAACACCATCCAACCTGGAACTGAGTGAGTAATGCTTAGTCTGAAACTATATTTTATCTCCAAAAGCCAAGAAGAAAAATACACAACATTACTTTATAAGGACTGAATTCTAACATAATTCTGCCAAGCTTGATACAGCTTCAACTAGCACTGACGTGTCAAGTGAGAGGTGTCAAAGATCATTAGCCCAACAATGGCAGGAGAGTCACACAGTCTACCCCAGCCAAATGGAGAGGCCTTAGAAGCTCCCTCCCGCTGTTCAGAGGTAATTAAAATACAGTACCCTTTGCATGTAAAGAATGATAAGGCAAGAAAAGATTACAAAATGAAGCTCCTTATGGCAAATCAAGAGACACTTTTTGCTGACAATTACAAAAATGGGAACATCAGCAACCTTATCTTCCACACAAACCATCCCCTGGCATGGCGCAGTGCTATATTAGCACACTAACA
Organism: Oncorhynchus masou masou; assembly: GCF_036934945.1. NCBI lineage: Eukaryota > Metazoa > Chordata > Actinopteri > Salmoniformes > Salmonidae > Oncorhynchus > Oncorhynchus masou. Next base: position 97,773,382 of record NC_088224.1, read on the forward strand.
CTTTGTTAAGAGAGGGGGGGTTAACGAGGGGTGGAAACTCAGAGTACTTGATAACGAGGACTCTGAGTCAAGAAATACAAATATCTATAAGTCCGGAACAGTAATGGTACAGGGTAACCCCAAACAGTTTCAGCTGGACTTTCACCTAATCAAAGAATTAGCCCAGCAGGAGAAGCTCTCCCTTGATAAAGATACCCCCACACCGAGTGGGTCAGACCAGACCTCTTCACTATGTAACCCCACAGACGAGCAACCATCAGCGGAGAGTCAACCTCCCAGCACAGATTACCACTCCCTCATTGAAATGAAGGACAAATTCACCCAGCTGGAGATACGGCAGGTGGAGCTGGAACAGCAGGTGATTACACTTCAGTCAGCACAGACCCAGACAACAGTCCAGCACAACAACAGCCCCTTAACCAGACCCGGAGAGCTGGAGGTGGACAGAGACATATCTGCACTTTGGACAGTGGTAAGACAAATACAACAGGAGAAAGAGGAGCAGAACAGAGCACTAGAGGAGAGTATCAGACTGCTGGTGGAGGAGAGGTTGAGGGGGATGGAGGAGAGTGTGAGGGGGATGGAGGAGAGGGTGAGGGGGATGGAGGAGAGGTTGAGGGGGACGGCGTGTGACAGAGAACAACCCACTAGAGAGGTGGCCACCCCCACAGAGAAGCCAGCAGAACAGCCCACCTCAGCACCCAACAAAAGTCTCGACACCACAGCAGAACAGTCCACACCAGACCCTGACCATAGAGTCGACATCACAGCAGAACAGACAAATGAAGAACCCCAAGCCCAGCGGCTCTCACCCCCTCTGAGCACCCCCCCTGTCAGCCACCCTGATAGCCCTTCTGACAACCCCCCCACACCCACTGAGGACAAACACAAGACACAGATTGTACTACTTATGGACTCAAATGGGAAATATATAGAAGAAAAAAAACTTTTTCCCAAACACAGTGTGTCTAAACTCTGGTGTCCAAACACCCAGCGCGCCCTAGACCTTCTGTCTGAGGCCAAACTAGGCTCACCCAGCCACATAATAATACACACAGGCACAAACGACCTGAGAGCACAGCAGGAAAGGGTGGCCACAGCACTGAAGGGAGTGATTGAAAAGGCTTCTTCTACTTTCCCCAACGCACAAGTGGTTATCTCCACCCTGTTACCACGAAAAGACTTCCACCCTGCCACAATACAGCGGGTAAACGCAAGTATTTCCCGTGACTGTGCCTCAAAACCAAACGTTTTCCTGGCCCACCATTCCACCCTGGACTTGAACAGCCTCTATGACCAGGTCCACCTCTACAAGGCAGCAGTGCCCACCTTTGCCGAACTCTAAAGGACATTGCTCTCAAACGTATCCCCAACACTTCACACAGGAGCAACAGATCAATAGACACCCCACCCAGATCAGCGAGACACCCTCCCAGACCTGCAGGACCCCCCCCCTGGACCTACACATAGAGGACCCACGCCAAGAGGAATTACATCCAGACCATCGCACACCCAGACACATCCACCCCCACTCATCAACATCCCCCCACGTCAACCATGCCCACACCCCATTTAGGCCCCCTCAGATCAGACCTATGCCACTCCTGCCCACACCATGCACCCAACCACTGCAAAGAGAGCCTCAACATGGAAGCCACACATACGCCCAGGTAGTGAGCGGGCAAACAGTCCCAACCCCCACTCTCACACTCACCCAAGACAATGGCATGTACCAGATGCTCAGCAGGCTCTGCTCACACTTACTGGCCTGAGGCCAAACCATGACAAACAACATTTACATTTACATTTAAGTCATTTAGCAGACGCTCTTATCCAGAGCGACTTACAAATTGGTGAATTCACCTTCTGACATCCAGTGGAACAGCCACTTTACAATAGTGCATCTAAATCATTAAGGGGGGGGGTGAGAAGGATTACTTATCCTATCCTAGGTATTCCTTGAAGAGGTGGGGTTGAACACTCTGGAACAAAAAGCCTCCACTATATCATCCTGGAATATCCAAGGCCTGAGGTCATCTGTCTTTGGCCTGAAGAGCAGAAACCCGGACTTCACCAAAGAAATCGGTAATACAGACATTGTCATCCTGCAAGAAACCTGGTATAGAGGAGACAGACCCACTGGTTGCCCTCTAGGTTACAGAGAGCTAGAAGTCCCATCCACCAAACTACCAGGTGTGAAACAGGGAAGGGACTCAGGGGGTATGCTAATTTGGTATAGAGCAGACCTAACTCACTCCATTAAATTAATCAAAACAGGAACATTCTACATTTGGCTAGAAATTCAAAAGGAAATTATCCTAACAGAGAAAAATGTCCTCCTGTGTGCTACCTAAATCCCCCCACTAGAATCCCTATATTTTAATGAAGACAGCTTCTCCATCCTGGAGGGGGAAATCAATCATTTCCAGGCGCAGGGACATGTACTAGTCTGTGGCGACCTAAATGCCAGAACCGGACAAGAACCTGACACCCTCAGCACACAGGGAGACAAACACCTGCCTGGAGGTGACAGCATTCCCTCCCACATATGCCCCCCTAGGCACAACTATGACAACATAACCAACAAAAATGGGTCACAACTCCTGCAGCTCTGTCGCAAGCTGGGTATGTACATAGTCAATGGTAGGCTTCGAGGGGTCTCCTATGGTAGGTACACCTATAGCTCATCTCTTGGTAGTAGTACTGTAGACTACTTCATCACTGACCTCAACCCAGAGTCTCTCAGAGCGTTCACAGTCAGCCCACTGACACCCCTATCAGACCACAGCAAAATCACAGTCTACTTAAACAGAGCAATACTCAATCATGAGGCATCAAAGCCAAAGGAACTGAGTAACATTAAGAAATGCTATAGATGGAAGGAATGCAGTTTGGAAACCTACCAAAAAACAATTAGGCAACAACAAATTCAATCCCTTTTAGACAATTTCCTGGGTAAAACTTTGCACTGTAATAGTGAATGTGTAAACTTTGCAGTAGAAAATCTTAACAGTATATTTGACCTCTCAGCTTCTCTATCAAATCTAAAAATCTCAAATAGAAAACCGAAGAAAATTAACAACAATGACAAATGGTTTGATGAAGAATGCAAAAATCTAAGAAAGAAATTGAGAAACCTGTCCAACCAAAAACATAGAGACCCGGAAAACCTGAGTCTACGCCTTCACTATGGTGAATCACTAAAACAATACAGAAATACACTACGGAAAAAGAAGGAACAGCATGTCAGAAATCAGCTCAATGTAATTGAAGAATCCATAGACTCTAACCACTTCTGGGAAAATTGGAAAACACTAAACAAACAACAACACGAAGATCTATCCAAAATGGAGATATATGGGTCAACCACTTCTCCAATCTTTTTGGCTCTATAACAAAGAATAAAGAGCAAAAACATATTCATGATCAAATACAGATCTTAGAATCAACTATTAAAGACTACCAGAACCCACTGGATTCTCCAATTACATTGAATGAGTTACAGGACAAAATAAAAACCCTCCAACCCAAAAAGGCCTGTGGTGTTGATGGTATCCTCAATGAAATGATCAAATATACAGACAACAAATTCCAATTGGCTATACTAAAACTCTTTAACATCATCCTTAGCTCTGGCATCTTCCCCAATATTTGGAACAAAGGACTGATCACCCCAATCCACAAAAATGGAGACAAATTTGACCCCAATAACTACCGTGGAATATGTGTCAACAGTAACCTTGGGAAAATCCTCTGCATTATCATTAACAGCAGACTCGTACACTTCCTACAACCCATATCTATGCTTATTTATTTTATCTTGTGTCCTTTAACATTTGTACATTGTTAAAACACTGTATATATATATATATATATAATATGACATTTGTAATGTCTTTATTGTTTTGAAATTTCTGTATGTGTAATGTTTACTGTTAATTTTTATTGTTTATTTCACTTTATATATTCACTTTATATATTATCTACTTTACTTGCTTTGGCAATGCTAACACGTGCTTCCCATGCCAATAAAGCCCTTGAATTGAATTGAATTGAATTGAGAGAGAGAGAGAGAGAGAGAGAGAGAGAGAGAGAGAGAGAGAGAGAGAGAGAGGCAGAGAGAGAGAGAGAGAGGCAGAGAGAGAGAGAGAGAGAGAGAGAGGCAGAGAGAGAGAGAGAGAGAGGCAGAGAGAGAGAGAGAGAGGCAGAGAGAGAGAGAGAGAGAGAGAGAGGCAGAGAGAGAGAGGCAGAGAGAGAGAGAGAGGCAGAGAGAGAGGCAGAGACAGAGAGTCAGAGAGAGAGAGAGAGAGGCAGAGAGAGAGAGAGAGAGGGTTCTGTCCTAAAGAAATGTAATAATGGAATAAGTTGCTAATTCGGACAGAGATTCAATCCCAAAATGAAAACAGCTGGACCAATGATTCACTCACACAATTTATTTGTTGTCATTTAGCAGACACTCTCATCCAGAGCAATTTACAGGAGCAAACAAGGTTAAGTGTCTTGCTCAAGGGCACATCAACCTATTTTTCACCTCGTCGGCTTGGGGATTTAAACCAGCAACCTTTCTGTTACTGGACCAACCCACGATCCACCCACAGACAGAGTGAAGGAGTGAGCAGGAGGACCCCTGAGAACAGCTGGTGCTGTCCAATGAAAACCAAAAGGTTGAGTGTTCCACAGAAGGGACCATTAAAGGGTCGGTTTAAAAGGTACATTTGCATTCCGAGGAGGGATATTAATATGCATTCTGTGTCGCCATGAGAACCAGCCGGTGTGATTCTGAAGTCTATTGAGAGGAGAGCCATGTGTGTCGTGGTGGGTTTAATAAGTAGATTGAATGGTGGAGAATATATAATGGAGGATTCAGATTCTGGATTTAGAGTAGCTCAGGCAGGACAACCCATCTCATCATCCAATCCCATCACCCCCCCCCCACACACACACACACACACACACACACACACACCTCCTCCATCCCTCCTCATCCTTCAATATGAAAGGGGTATTTCAGCATCATGCCAATCACCTGTCTAGAGCTCAAAGCCGACAGCCCTCCATGGGTGATGTAGCAAGGGGGCAACCAGTGATCCGTATCACAGCCCTCCATGGGTGATGTAGCAAGGGGGCAACCAGTGATCCGTATCACAGCCCTACATAGCAAGGGGGCAACCGGTGATCCGTATCACAGCCCTCCATGGGTGATGTAGCAAGGGGGCAACCAGTGATCCGTATCACAGCCCTCCATGGGTGATGTAGCAAGGGGGCAACCAGTGATCCGTATCACAGCCCTACATAGCAAGGGGGCAACCAGTGATCCGTATCACAGCCCTCCATGTGTGATGTAGCAAGGGGGCAACCAGTGATCCGTATCACAGCCCTCCATGGGTGATGTAGCAAGGGGGCAACCAGTGATCCGTATCACAGCCCTCCATGGGTGATGTAGCAAGGGGGCAACCAGTGATCCGTATCACAGCCCTCCATGGGTGATGTAGCAAGGGGGCAACCAGTGATAAGTATCACAGCCCTCCATGGGTGATGTAGCAAGGGGGCAACCAGTGATCCGTATCGCAGCCCTACGTGGGTGTTGTAGCAAGGGGGCAACCAGTGATCCGTATCACAGCCCTCCATGGGTGATGTAGCAAGGGGGCAACCAGTGATCTGTATCACAGCCCTCCATGGGTGATGTAACAAAGGGGCAACCAGTGATCCGTATCACAGCCCTCCGTGGGTGATGTAACAAGGGGGCAACCAGTGATCCGTATCACAGCCCTCCGTGGGTGATGTAATAAGGGGCAACCAGTGATCCGTATCGCAGCCCTACGTGGGTGTTGTAGCAAGGGGGCAACCAGTGATCCGTATCACAGCCCTCCATGGGTGATGTAGCAAGGGGGCAACCAGTGATCTGTATCACAGCCCTCCATGGGTGATGTAACAAAGGGGCAACCAGTGATCCGTATCACAGCCCTCCGTGGGTGATGTAACAAGGGGGCAACCAGTGATCCGTATCACAACCCTCCATGGGTGATGTAACAAGGGGCAACCAGTGATCCGTATCACAGCCCTCTGTGGTTCATGTAACAAGGGGGCAACCAGTGATCCGTATCACAGCCCTCCATGGGTGATGTAACAAAGGGGCAACCAGTGATCCGTATCACAGCCCTCCGTGGGTGATGTAACAAGGGGGCAACCAGTGATCCGTATCACAGCCCTCCGTGGGTGATGTAACAAGGGGCAACCAGTGATCCGTATCGCAGCCCTACGTGGGTGTTGTAGCAAGGGGGCAACCAGTGATCCGTATCACAACCCTCCATGGGTGATGTAACAAGGGGCAACCAGTGATCCGTATCACAGCCCTCTGTGGTTCATGTAACAAGGGTCAACCAGTGATCCGTATCACAGCCCTCCATGGGTGATGTAACAAAGGGGCAACCAGTGATCCGTATCACAGCCCTCCGTGGGTGATGTAACAAGGGGCAACCAGTGATCCGTATCACAGCCCTCTGTGGTTCATGTAACAAGGGGGCAACCAGTGATCCGTATCACAGCCCTACATGGGTGATGTAACAAGGGGGCAACCAGTGATCCGTATCACAGCCCTCTGTGGGTGATGTAACAAGGGGCAACCAGTGATCCGTATCGCAGCCCTAAGTGGGTGTTGTAGCAAGGGGGCAACCAGTGATCCGTATCACAGCCCTCCATGGGTGATGTAGCAAGGGGGCAACCAGTGATCCGTATCACAGCCCTCTGTGGTTCATGTAACAAGGGGGCAACCAGTGATCCGTATCACAGCCCTCCATGGGTGATGTAACAAAGGGGCAACCAGTGATCCGTATCACAGCCCTCCGTGGGTGATGTAACAAGGGGGCAACCAGTGATCCGTATCACAGCCCTCCGTGGGTGATGTAACAAGGGGCAACCAGTGATCCGTATCGCAGCCCTACGTGGGTGTTGTAGCAAGGGGGCAACCAGTGATCCGTATCACAACCCTCCATGGGTGATGTAACAAGGGGCAACCAGTGATCCGTATCACAGCCCTCTGTGGTTCATGTAACAAGGGTCAACCAGTGATCCGTATCACAGCCCTCCATGGGTGATGTAACAAAGGGGCAACCAGTGATCCGTATCACAGCCCTCCGTGGGTGATGTAACAAGGGGCAACCAGTGATCCGTATCACAGCCCTCTGTGGTTCATGTAACAAGGGGGCAACCAGTGATCCGTATCACAGCCCTACATGGGTGATGTAACAAGGGGGCAACCAGTGATCCGTATCACAGCCCTCTGTGGGTGATGTAACAAGGGGCAACCAGTGATCCGTATCGCAGCCCTACGTGGGTGTTGTAGCAAGGGGGCAACCAGTGATCCGTATCACAGCCCTCCATGGGTGATGTAGCAAGGGGGCAACCAGTGATCCGTATCACAGCCCTCCATGGGTGATGTAACAAAAGGGCAACCAGTGATCCGTATCACAGCCCTCCGTGGGTGATGTAACAAGGAGGCAACCAGTGATCCGTATCACAGCCCTCCGTGGGTGATGTAACAAGGGGCAACCAGTGATCCGTATCGCAGCCCTACGTGGGTGTTGTAGCAAGGGGGCAACCAGTGATCCGTATCACAGCCCTCCGTGGGTGATGTAGCAAGGGGGCAACCAGTGATCCGTATCGCAGCACTACGTGGGTGTTGTAGCAAGGGGGCAACCAGTGATCCGTATCACAGCCCTCCGTGGGTGATGTAACAAGGGGCAACCAGTGATCCGTATCACAGCCCTCCGTGGCTGTTGTAGCAAGGGGGCAACCAGTGATCCGTATCGCAGCACTACGTGGGTGTTGTAGCAAGGGGGCAACCAGTGATCCGTATCGCAGCCCTACGTGGGTGTTGTAGCAAGGGGGCAACCAGTGATCCGTATCGCAGCCCTACGTGGGTGTTGTAGCAAGGGGGCAACCAGTGATCCGTATCACAGCCCTCCATGGGTGATGTAGCAAGGGGGCAACCAGTGATCCGTATCACAGCCCTCCATGGGTGTTGTAGCAAGGGGGCAACCAGTGAAGGGTTGAGTAATAATATCAGGAGGAGGGTTGAAGTTGTGCCCTAACCACAGATCCAGACTGCATCCCAAGCGACACCCTAATAGTACACTACTTTTAACCAGGGCTCATAGGGCTCTGTTAAAAAGTACCACACTAAATAGGGAGTAGGGTGCCATTTGAGACAAAGCTCTAGGATCAGTCCACTTCCCACCTCAACCATTAGAAGATGAAACAACATGTCTTGTCCGTTCACCCTCTGAACGACACACAGACACAGTCCATGTCTCAGTTGTCTCAAGGCTTATAACTCCTTATTTAACCAGTCATCCTCCTCTTCATCTACACTGATTGAAGTGGATTTAACAGGTGACATCAATAAGGGATCATAACTGTCACCTGGTCTGTCTGTCATGGAATCAATCCTAATGTTTTGTTCACTCAGTGTATAGTGAATAGGGTGTAACTTAGGACACATCTTATCATAGATCTGTAGTTGAGGCCAGAGATAAGGAGCTCACCTCTAACGAGGACTTCAGCCTCAGCAAATACCGTGTCGGCGCTGGTCTGAGCCCGGCAGCCGTATTTCCCAGCATGCTTCAGCAGGATGCTTCTGATCATCAGGTCCACCGTGGAGGACTGCTGTGTGACAAGTAGAGAGTCAACAACAACAAGTTAGTGTGTGTGATTACAGTATCTGTGTGACAAGTAGAGAGGGATTCAAAAACAACATCAAGCTATCATGTGTTTCTGTGTGAGTGTGTGTTTCTGTGTGAGTGTGTGTTTCCGTGTGTGTGTGTGTGTGTGTGTGTTTCCGTCTGTGTGTGTTTCTGTGTCTGTGTGTGTTTCTGCGTGAGTGTGTGTTTCCGTGTGTGTGTGTGTTTCCGTGTGAGTGTGTGTTTCTGTGTCTGTGTGTGCTAACTAATTAAAAATCTTAAGTCCGACCTCTCTGTACTTGACACCTGAGAAATGCTTGTAACAACCTGTACTGGTCTCATACAGGCTTAAATAGATACTCGTCTTCTCCCTCTCTCTCTCCCTCAAACATCTTCTCCCTCTCTCTCTTGAAATGAGAAATGCCAAAGGCAAGACTGGAGAATCATTCAGGGTCTACAGACATCTACTTAGCATGGAACCTGATTAAAATGGCATTCCATGAAGCAGTCAGAGGAGTGTGTCTATAGGTTGTTGTCACTGCTAGCGCCTCTTGCTTCACACCTCTCCCTCTCTACTCTCCCTATATACTCTCCCTCTCTACTCTCCCTATATACTCTCCCTCTCTACTCTCCCTATATACTCTCCCTCTCTACTCTCCCTATCTACTCTCCCTATCTACTCTCCCTATCTACTCTCCCTCTCCACTCTCCCTCTCCACTCTCCCTATCTACTCACCCACTCCCCTCTCCCTCTCCCTATCTACTCTCCCTCTCCCCTCTCCCTATCTACTCTCCCACTCCCCTCTCCCTCTCTACTCTCCCTCTCCCTCTCCACTCTCCCTCTCTACTTTCCCTCTCTACTCTCCTACTCCCCTCTCCCTCTCTACTCTCCCTCTCCCCTCTCCCTATCTACTCTCCCACTCCCCTCTCCCTCTCTACTCTCCCTCTCCCTCTTCACTCTCCCTCTCCACTCTCCCCTCTCCCCTCTCCCTCTCCCCTCTCCCCTCTCCCTCTTCACTCTCCCTCTCTACTCTCCCCTCTCCCCTCTCCCTCTTCACTCTCCCTCTCTACTCTCCCTCTCCCCTCTCTACTCTTCACTCTCCCTCTTCACTCTCCCTCTTCCCTCTCTACTCTACCTCTCCACTCTACCTCTCTACACTCCCTCTCCACTCAATTCAATTTCAATTCAAGGGGCTTTATTGGCATGGGTAACATGTGTTAATATTGCCAAAGCAAGTAAGGTAGATAATATATAAAGTGAAATAAACAATAAAAATTAACAGTAGACACATACACATCACACATACAGAAGTTTCAAAACAATAAAGACATTACAAATGTCATATTATATATATATATATATATATATATATATATATATATATACAGTGTTTTTACAATGTACAAATGGTAAAGGACACAAGATAAAATAAATAAGCATAGATATGGGTTGTATTTACAATGGTGCGTGTTCTTCACTGATTGCCCTTTTCTTGTGGCAACAGGTCACAAATCTTGCTGCTCTGATGGCACACTGTGGAATTTCACCCAGTAGATATGGGAGTTTTTCAAAATTGGATTTGTTTTCGAATTCTTTGTGGATCTGTGTAATCTGAGGGAAATATGTCTCTCTAATAAGATCATACATTGGGCAGGAGGTTAGGAAGTGCAGCTCAGTTTCCACCTCATTTTGTGGGCAGTGAGCACATAGCCTGTCTTCTCTTGAGAGCCATGTCTGCCTACGGTGGCCTTTCTCAATAGCAAGGCTATGCTCGCTGAGTCTGTACATAGTCAAAGCTTTCCTTCATTTTGGGTCAGTCACAGTGGTCAGGTATTCTGCCGCTGTGTACTCTCTGTGTAGGGCCAAATAGCATTCTAGTTTGCTCTGTTTTTTTGTTAATTCTTTCCAATGTGTCAAGTAATTATCTTTTTGTTTTCTCATGATTTGGTTGGGTCTAATTGTGCTGCTGTCCTGGGGCATTGTATGGTGTGTTTGTGAACAGATCCCCAGGACCAGCTTGCTTAGGGGACTCTTCTCCAGGTTCATCTCTCTGTAGGTGATGGCTTTGTTGTGGAAGGTTTGGGAATCGCTTCCTTTTAGGTGGTTATAGAATTTAACAGCTCTTTTCTGGATTTTGATAATTAGTGGGTATCGGCCTAATTCTGCTCTGCATGCATTATTTGGTGTTCTACGTTGTACACGGAGGATATTTTTGCAGAATTCTGCGTGCAGAGTCTCAATTTGATGTTTGTCCCATTTTGTGAAATCTTGGTTGGTGAGCGGACCCCAAACCTCACAACCATAAAGGGCAATGGGCTCTATGACTGATTCAAGTATTTTTAGTCAAATCCTAAATGGTATGTTGAAATTTATGTTCCTTTTGATGGCATAGAATGACCTTCTTGCCTTGTCTCTCAGATCGTTCACAGCTTTGTGAAAGTTACCTGTGGCGCTGATGTTTAGGCCAAGGTATGTATAGTTTTTTTGTGTGCTCTAGGGCAACAGTGTCTAGATGGAATTTGTATTTGTGGTCCTGGTGACAGGACCTTTTTTGGAACACCATTATTTTGGTCTTACTGAGATTTACTGTCAGGGCCCAGGTCTGACAGAATCTGTGCATAAGATCTAGGTGCTGCTGTAGGCCCTCCTTGGTTGGTGACAGAAGCACCAGATCATCAGCAAACAGCAGACATTTGACTTCAGATTCTAGTAGGGTGAGGCCGGGTGCTGCAGACTTTTCTAGTTCCCGCGCCAGTTCGTTGATATATATGTTGAAGAGGGTGGGGCTTAAGCTGCATCCCTGTCTAACCCCACGACCCTGTGTGAAGAAATTTGTGTTTTTTGCCAATTTTAACCGCACACTTGTTGTTTGTGTACATGGATTTTATGATGTCGTATGTTTTACACCCAACACCACTTTCCATCAGTTTGTATAGCAGACCCTCATGCCAAATTGAGTCGAAGGCTTTTTTAGAAATCAACAAAGCATGAGAAGACTTTGCCTTTGTTTTGGTTTGTTTGGTTGTCAATTAGGGTGTGCAGGGTGAATACATGGTCTGTTGTACGGTAATTTGGTAAAAAGCCAATTTGACATTTGCTCAGTACATTGTTTTCATTGAGGATGTGTACGAGTCTGCTGTTAATGATAATGCAGAGGATTTTCCCAAGGTTACTGTTAACGCATATTCCACGGTGGTTATTGGGGTCAAATTTGTCTCCATTTTTGTGGATTGGGGTGATCAGTCCTTGGTTCCAAATATTGGGGAAGATGCCAGAGCTAAGGATGATGTTAAAGAGTTTTAGTATAGCCAATTGGAATTTGTTGTCTGTATATTTGATCATTTCATTTAGGATACCATCAACACCACAGGCCTTTTTGGGTTGGAGGGTTTTTATTTGGTCCTGTAACTCATTCAATGTAATTGGAGAATCCAGTGGGTTCTGGTAGTCTTTAATAGTTGATTCTAAGATCTGTATTTGATCATGTATATGTTTTTGCTCTTTATTCTTTGTTATAGAGCCAAAAAGATTAGAGAAGTGGTTTACCCATAAATCTCCATTTTGGATAGATAATTCTTCGTGTTGTTGTTTGTTTAGTGTTTTCCAATTTTCCCAGAAGTGGTTAGAGTCTATGGATTCTTCAATTACATTGAGCTGATTTCTTACATGCTGTTCCTTCTTTTTCCATAGTGTATTTCTGTATTGTTTTAGTGATACACTATAGTGAAGGCGTAGACTCAGGTTTTCTGGGTGTTACGGATACAGTTATCCTGTGAGTGTGTGTATCCTGTGTGTGTGTTTCTTTTCTCTCCTTCTCCCCTCTCAGGAGAAAATCATCACTCCCCAATCAGTCAACAATCAATCATCAATCAGAAGACACACCTCCTCCTATTTCCTGACCTATCACAGTTCCTTCCCCATGGTTTAAAAACCCCATCATTTGTTTGTTCTAGAGCTCAATCTCTCTGTAAATGTCATGTCTGTAGGTCTCTGTGTTTCACTCTCGCTTTGTGTCTTAACCTCTCTTTTGTTTAAGCACCTCATAGCACTTTGTCATCACCTGTGAGTATTGTTTTTGGTTATGGTGTTTGTGTTTGATTGCTGGTGGGAAAAGGGGGAAACCAAGACAAGTCGCCCATGGGCATACACTACCCGTAGGTGAACTTTGTTAAATACACTAGTTAGAACTGGGCGGACCACCCACTGTATTTTTGGTTAGTTAGTTAGCTGTTGTTAAAGTAGGCTAGTCTAGCTTAGGGGTGTTTTTGAATACTTATTGTTTCTTTCCTTGGGTCCAGCTCAGCCCCTTTTCCTGCTCCCCCCATTACCGTGTGTTTATAAATAAACCTAGAGTTTGACGGTAGATTTCTGTTGTCGTGGTTATTTCGTTCACACTTTTCCTTTGTCACAATAATAATTTGCATGAGTTATGTTATGGGTCTCATTACCATCCCCCCTAGACTGTCAGGCCAAAAGGGATTCGTAACACCGGGTCTCTATGTTTTTGGTTGGACAGGTTTCTCAATTTCTTTCTTAGATTTTTGCATTCTTCATCAAACCATTTGTCATTGTTGTTAATTTTCTTCGGTTTTCTATTTGAGATTTTTAGATTTGATAGAGAAGCTGAGAGGTCAAATATACTGTTAAGATTTTCTACTGCCAAGTTTACACCTTCACTATTACAGTGGAACTCTGGGTTGAGGTCAGTGATAAAGTAGTCTACAGTACTACTGCCATGAGATGAGCTATAGGTGTCCCCTCGAAGCCTACCATTGACTATGTACATACCCAGCGTGCGACAGAGCTGCAGGAGTTGTGACCCGTTTTTGTTGGTTATGTTGTCATAGTTGTGCCTAGGGGGGCATACAGGTGTTTGTCCCCCTGTGTGCTGAGGGTGTCAGGTTCTTGTCCGGTTCTGGCATTTAGGTCACCACAGACTAGTACATGTCCCTGGGCCTGGAAATGATTGATTTCCCCCTCCAGGATGGAGAAGCTGTCTCCCACTCCCCTCTCTCTCTACTCTCCCTCTCCCCTCTCGCTTCACCCCTCTCCCTCTCTACTCTCCCTCCCCCTCTCCCTCTCCACTCTCCCACTCCCCTCTTCCCTCTCGCTTCACCGCTCTACTCTCCCTCTCGACTCTCCCTCTCGACTCTCCCTCTCGACTCTCCCTCTCGACTCTCCCTCTCTACCCTCCAGGGGCGCCGTACTACACTGGCTGACCCTGTAAAACAACACATTACACTGCACCTATCACACTACTATGACTGACCCTGTAAAACAACACCTATCACACTACTATGACTGACCCTGTAAAACAACACCTATCACACTACTATGACTGACCCTGTAAAACAACACCTATCACACTACTATGACTGACCCTGTAAAACAACACTTATCATACTACTATGACTGACCCTGTAAAACAACACCTATCATACTACTATGACTAACCCTGTAAAACAACACCTATCACACTACGATGACTGACCCTGTAAAACAACACATTACACTGCACCTAATATACCTGATACCTGGTAGTTGGCCAGGGACAGGGCCTGTCTCTGCAGATACCTGGTAGTTGGCCAGGGACAGGGCCTGTCTCTCCAGAGTTATACCTGGTAGTTGGCCAGGGACAGGGCCTGTCTCTCCAGAGTTATACCTGGTAGTTGGCCAGGGACAGGGCCTGTCTCTGCAGATACCTGGTAGTTGGCCAGGGACAGGGCCTGTCTCTCCAGAGTTATACCTGGTAGTTGGCCAGGGACAGGGCCTGTCTCTCCAGAGTTATACCTGGTAGTTGGCCAGGGACAGGGCCTGTCTCTCCAGAGTTATACCTGGTAGTTGTCCAGGGATAGGGCCTGTCTCTGCAGATACCTGGTAGTTGTCCAGGGATAGGGCCTGTCTCTGCAGATACCTGGTAGTTGTCCAGGGATAGGGCCTGTCTCTGCAGATACCTGGTAGTTGGCCAGGGACAGGGCCTGTCTCTGCAGATACCTGGTAGTTGGCCAGGGACAGGGCCTGTCTCTGCAGATACCTGGTAGTTGTCCAGGGACAGGGCCTGTCTCTGCAGATACCTGGTAGTTGTCCAGGGACAGGGCCTGTCTCTGCAGATACCTGGTAGTTGTCCAGGGACAGGGACAACTGAGAAAGGGTATTGCAGTATTTGTTTTTCCAACTGCTCATTTCAAACATCACATGGTTGCATCTTAAATTGGATCCTGTTCCCTATACATTGCATTGCTTTTTTGTCCATCAAAATGTAGAGCCTTATGTCCCGAATGAGGTGAAGAGGCAATCAGGTGCCATTCCAACGCAACCATTGAGAGCCAGTGGTGTGACCATAGATAGGAGTATTAACACGTTTCTGATCTCGACATAAACATCATCATCATGTGTAACTGTCATATAGAAGCAGGAGAGAAGAAGCAACTCGGTGATATATGGTATATATGGTGACATGGTATGGAATGGTAGGTGATGATGTTATGGTAATGATATGGTAGGTGATGATAACATGATAAGCTGCATCCTACCTTTAGCATTAGTAGTTAGTTAGGTAAACGTGTCAGAAATGTAAATGCCAACTGTGCAAATGTTTTCTAATTAACGGAAAAGGGAAATGGGATATTTTGCCAATGAATCCCTTTTTCTACTTACCCAGAGCCAGATGCTGGTATAAAGGACTTCCCTTGCCTAGCAACAACAGTTTCCTCCTGATTCAGCTCACACGAGCCTTGAACCCAGGACCTCTGCCTTGCTGGCACACAGAACCGTCCTCCTGAAGCCTCTCAGCAGTCGTCACCATCGAAAAGTTAACCATTTGTTGGAGCAAGTGGTGACACTGCAGGCTGAGGAGCACGTTTCACACATGTACAATCCAATCATTGTGCTTAATGCTAGTTAAACAACGGGACCGCCCTAACCTCCTTCAAACTGCACGGAGAGACATGGTATTCTTGACTTCATCTGACTTTGGGTGAGCAGGAAAAGGGCTTGATTGCCAAAATCTTGCAGTATCCCTTTAAGTGAATACTGGTATCGATCCATGCAATATACTGATACACTGGTATATCAGATCCTGTCAATCAGCCCCTCTTCTACATACATGCTCTTCAGCTTCCATTACCTTCTCTCCATCACATTACCCTGTCAGAGTCTAACAAGGGGTTAATGCATTACCCTGTCAGTCTAACGAGGGGTTAATGCATTACCCTGTCAGAGTCTAACGAGGGGTTAATGCATTACCCTGTCAGAGTCTAACAAGGGGTTAATGCATTACCATGCCAGTCTAACCAAGGGGTTAATGCATTACCCTGTCAGTCTAACCAAGGGGTTAATGTATTACCCTGTCAGAGTCTAACCAAGGGGTTAAAGCATTACCCTGTCAGTCTAACCAAGGGGTTAATGTATTACCCTGTCAGAGTCTAACAAGGGGTTAATGCATTACCATGCCAGTCTAACCAAGGGGTTAATGCATTACTCTGTCAGTCTTACCAATGGGTTAATGCATTACCCTGTCAGTCTAACCAAGGGGTTGATGCATTACCCTGTCAGAGTCTAACCAGGGGGTTAATGCATTACCCTGTCAGAGTCTAACCAAGGGGTTAATGCATTACCCTGTCAGAGTCTAAACAATGGGTTAATGCATTACCATGTTAGTATTACCAAGGGGTTAATGCATTACCCTGTCAGAGTATAACCAAGGGGTTAATGCATTACCCTATCAGTCTAATCAAGGGGTTGATGCATTACCCTGTCAGAGTCTAACAAGGGGTTAATGCATTAGCCTGTCAGTATTACCAAGGGGTTAATACATTACCCTGTCAGTGTAACCAAGGGGTTAATGCATTACCCTGTCAGAGTCTAACAAGGGGTTAATGCATTACCCTGTCAGTCTAATCAAGGGGTTAATGCATTACCTTGTCAGTCTAACCAAGGGGTTGATGCATTACCCTGTCAGAGTCTAACCAGGGGGTTAATGCATTACCCTGTCAGAGTCTAACCAAGGGGTTAATGCATTACCTGTCAGAATCTAACCAAGGGGTTAATGCATTACCCTGTCAGTCTAACCAAGGGGTTAATGCATTACCTTGTCAGTCTAACCAAGGGGTTGATGCATTACCCTGTCAGAGTCTAACCAGGGGGTTAATGCATTACCATGTCAGAGTCTAACCAAGGGGTTAATGCATTACCTGTCAGAATCTAACCAAGGGGTTAATGCATTACCCTGTCAGTCTTACCAAGGGGTTAATGTGTTACCCTGTCAGTCTAACCAAGGGTTTGCTGCATTACCCTGTCATAGTCTAACCAATGCGTTGATGCATTACCCTGTCAGAGTCTAACCAAGGGGTTAATGCATTACCCTGTCCGAGTCTAACCAAGGGGTTAATGCATTACCTGTCAGAATCTAACCAAGGGGTTAATGCATTACCCTGTCAGTCTTACCACGGGGTTAATGCATTACCCTGTCAGTCTTACCAAGGGGTTAATGCATTACCCTGTCAGAGTCTAACAAGGGGTTAATGCATTACCCTGTCAGAATCTAACCAAGGGGTTAATGCATTACCCTGTCAGTCTTACCAAGGGGTTAATGCATTACCCTGTCAGAATCTAACCAGGGGGTTAATGCATTACCTGTCAGAGTTTAACCAAGGGGTTAATGCATTACCTTGTCAGTCTTACCTAGGGGTTGATGCATTACCCTGTCAGTCTAACCAAGGGGTTGATGCATTACCCTGTCAGAGTCTAACAAGGGGTTAATGAATTACCCTGTCAGTCTAACCAAGGGGTTAATGCATTACCCTGTCAGAGTCTAACCAAGGGGTTAATGCACTACCCTGTCAGAGTCTAACCAAGGGGTTGGTGCATTATCCTGTCAGAGTCTAACCAAGGGGTTGGTGCATTACCCTGTCAGAGTCTAACCAAGGGGTTGGTGCATTATCCTGTCAGAGTCTAACCAAGGGGTTGGTGCATTACCCTGTCAGAGTCTAACAAGGGGTTAATGCATTACCCTGTCAGAGTCTAACCAAGGGGTTAATGCACTACCCTGTCAGAGTCTAACCAAGGGGTTGGTGCATTATCCTGTCAGAGTCTAACCAAGGGGTTGGTGCATTACCCTGTCAGAGTCTAACAAGGGGTTAATGCATTACCCTGTCAGAGTCTAACCAAGGGGTTAATGCATTACCCTGTCAGAGTCTAACCAAGGGGTTAATGCATTACCCTGTCATAGTCTAACAAGGGGTTAATGCATTACCCTGTCATAGTCTAACAAGGGGTTAATGCATTACCCTGTCATAGTCTAACAAGGGGTTAATGCATTATTTGTAAATTATATCAGGACAGGAGGAGAACAGGGAGATTCATCCTCATTAGTACAGAGATGATAACGGGGAGATTCATCCTCATTAGTACAGGGATGAGAACGGGGAGATTCATCCTCATTAGTACAGAGATGATAACGGGGAGATTCATCCTCATTAGTACAGAGATGATAACGGGGAGATTCATCCTCATTAGTACAGGGATGAGAACGGGGAGATTCATCCTCATTAGTACAGAGATGATAACGGGGAGATTCATCCTCATTAGTACAGAGATGATAACGGGGAGATTCATCCTCATTAGTACAGGGATGAGAACGGGGAGATTCATCCTCATTAGTACAGAGATGATAACGGGGAGATTCATCCTCATTAGTACAGAGATGATAACGGGGAGATTCATCCTCATTAGTACAGGGATGAGAACGGGGAGATACATCCTCATTAGCACAGGGAGGAGAACAGGGAGATTCATCCTCATTAGCACAGGGATGAGAACAGGGAGATTCATCCCCATTAGTACAGGGATGAGAACAGGGAGATTCATCCCCATTAGTACAGGGATGAGAACGGGGAGATTCATCCCCATTAGTACAGGGAGGAGAACAGGGAGATTCATCCTCATTAGCACAGGGAGGAGAACGGGGAGATTCATCCTCATTAGTACAGGGATGAGAACGGGGAGATTCATCCTCATTAGCACAGGGAGGAGAACAGGGAGATTCATCCTCATTAGCACAGGGATGAGAACAGGGAGATTCATCCCCATTAGTACAGGGATGAGAACAGGGAGATTCATCCCCATTAGTACAGGGATGAGAACGGGGAGATTCATCCCCATTAGTACAGGGAGGAGAACAGGGAGATTCATCCCCATTAGTACAGAGATGATAACGGGGAGATTCATCCCCATTAGTACAGAGAGGAGAACAGGGAGATTCATCCCCATTAGTACAGGGATGAGAACAGGGAGATTCATCCCCATTAGTACAGGGATGAGAACAGGGAGATTCATCCCCATTAGTACAGGGATGAGAACAGGGAGATTCATCCCCATTAGTACAGGGATGAGAACAGGGAGATTCATCCCCATTAGTACAGGGATGAGAACAGGGAGATTCATCCCCATTAGTACAGGGAGGAGAACGGGAGATTCATCCTCATTAGTACAGGGAGGAGAACAGGGAGATTCATCCCCATTAGGACAGGGAGGAGAACAGGGAGATTCATCCCCATTAGTACAGGGATGAGAACAGGGAGATTCATCCCCATTAGTACAGGGAGGAGAACAGGGAGATTCATCCCCATTAGTACAGGGAGGAGAACAGGGAGATTCATCCCCATTAGTACAGGGAGGAGAACAGGGAGATTCATCCCCATTAGTACAGGGAGGAGAACAGGGAGATTCATCCCCATTAGGACAGGGAGGAGAACAGGGAGATTCATCCCCATTAGGACAGGGATGAGAACAGGGAGATTCATCCCCATTAGGACAGGGAGGAGAACAGGGAGATTCATCCTCATTAGCACAGGGAGGAGAACGGGGAGATTCATCCTCATTAGTACAGGGATGAGAACGGGGAGATTCATCCTCATTAGCACAGGGAGGAGAACAGGGAGATTCATCCTCATTAGCACAGGGATGAGAACAGGGAGATTCATCCCCATTAGTACAGGGATGGGAACAGGGAGATTCATCCCCATTAGTACAGGGATGAGAATGGGGAGATTCATCCCCATTAGTACAGGGAGGAGAACAGGGAGATTCATCCCCATTAGTACAGAGATGATAACGGGGAGATTCATCCCCATTAGTACAGAGAGGAGAACAGGGAGATTCATCCCCATTAGTACAGGGATGAGAACAGGGAGATTCATCCCCATTAGTACAGGGATGAGAACAGGGAGATTCATCCCCATTAGTACAGGGATGAGAACAGGGAGATTCATCCCCATTAGTACAGGGATGAGAACAGGGAGATTCATCCCCATTAGTACAGGGAGGAGAATGGGGAGATTCATCCTCATTAGTACAGGGAGGAGAACAGGGAGATTCATCCCCATTAGGACAGGGAGGAGAACAGGGAGATTCATCCCCATTAGTACAGGGATGAGAACAGGGAGATTCATCCCCATTAGTACAGGGAGGAGAACAGGGAGATTCATCCCCATTAGTACAGGGAGGAGAACAGGGAGATTCATCCCCATTAGTACAGGGAGGAGAACAGGGAGATTCATCCCCATTAGTACAGGGATGAGAACAGGGAGATTCATCCCCATTAGGACAGGGATGAGAACAGGGAGATTCATCCCCATTAGTACAGGGAGGAGAACAGGGAGATTCATCCCCATTAACACAGGGATGAGAATGGGGAGATTCATCCTCATTAGTACAGGGAGGAGAACAGGGAGATTCATCCCCATTAGGACAGGATGAGAACAGGGAGATTCATCCCCATTAGTACAAGGAGGAGAATGGGGAGATTCATCCTCATTAGTACAGGGAGGAGAACAGGGAGATTCATCCTCATTAGTACAGGGAGGAGAACAGGGAGATTCATCCCCATTAGGACAGGGATGAGAACAGGGAGATTCATCCTCATTAGTACAGGGAGGAGAACAGGGAGATTCATCCCCATTAGGACAGGGATGAGAATGGGGAGATTCATCCCCATTAGTACAGGGATGAGAATGGGGAGATTCATCCCCATTAGTACAGGGAGGAGAACAGGGAGATTCATCCCCATTAGGACAGGGATGATTAACCCTGATGGGGTGTGTGTATCAGAGAGGGAGAGACACGTGTTTATGTGTGTGTTTGTTTCTGAGAGTGTGTGTGTGCGTGTGTGTGCGGGGGGGATTTACCCATTACTCCACTGTAGTCAATCGTTGAAGGCTGAATTTATCTCCTCATTTCAAGCCATCAGCCCTTTCAATCGTCTAGCTCGTTCCTCTCCACATGGAGAAAGACACTATGCCACTCCCATAGAAAATGTATCATACCAGTTGGTGGTGTAGAGGGAGAAAGAGAAGAGGTCTGAGACCAAACAACCTTGGTCTGTGAATTAACGTATATTACTCTCTCCTCTATTGCCTGCCTGCCTGCCGATACACATGACAGTGTGATTCACTGAGTCTCTGCGTTGACGTTGATACACATGACAGTGTGATTCACTGAGTCTCTGCGTTGACGTTGATACACATGACAGTGTGATTCACTGAGTCTCTGCGTTGACGTTGATACACATGACAGTGTGATTCACTGAGTCTCTGTGTTGACGTTGATACACATGACAGTGTGATTCACTGAGTGACATACGGGCTTGTGTGACCTTCAGATGGATTGATTTTCATTGAAGGTTAACAAGACTTGGGTGCAATGAGCCGTGCCTAAAGTCAATAACTATAAAAACCCTTCAGACAACAGTGACTCTGGGTCGTCATTGTATTTAGGTGTTTGCATATGGCTCTTAGTATAGGGAAATACAGGCTACATTATCTTGACTCAATATAATGTCAGGAAAATATAGATTATTTTATTTTATTTAACCAGGTAGGCCAGTTGAGAACAAGTTCTCATTTACAACTGTGACCTGGACCAAGATAAAGCAAAGCAGTGTGACAAAAAACATCAACACGGAGATACACATAAACAAACGTACAGTCAATAACACAATAGAAAATAAATCGATGTACAGTGTGTATAAGAGTAGGGAGGTAAGGCAATAAATAGGAAATAATTATAATTTAGCATTAAATTATTATCTTTACTATAATGAATACTGGCACTCAGCGTTCAGCCTTCACAAAATCCATAACAATGTAGTTATTTAATTTAATTCAAATGTCCTTTACAGGAGAGAATAAGTAATATATACAACACATAGTATACTAATGTTTTAATACAGAGCATTCAGAAAGAATTCAGACCCCTTAACTTTTTCCACATTTTGTCACAATAGATCCATATTCTAAATTGATTAAATATATTATTTTTTTCTCAATCTACACACAATACCCCATGATGACAAAGTGAAAATAGTTTTTTAGAAATGTTTGTAAATGTGTTAAAAACAGAAATACCTTATTTGCATAAGTATTCAGACCCTTTGCTATGAGACTCTAAATTGACCTCAGGTGCATCCTGTTTCCATTGATCCTCCTTGAGATGTTTCTACTACTTGACTGGAGTCCACCTGTGGTAAAGTCGTAAATTAAATTGATTGGGGCCTGCTGAATGGTGCAGTGGTCTATGGTGCAGTGGTCTATGGTGCAGTGGTGCAGTGGTCTATGGTGCAGCGGTCTATGGTGCAGTGGTGCAGTGGTCTATGGTGCAGTGGTCTATGGTGCAGTGGTCTATGGTGCAGTGGTCTATGGTGCAGTGGTCTATGGTGCAGTGGTGCAGTGGTCTATGGTGCAGTGGTCTATGGTGCAGCGGTCTATGGTGCAGCGGTCTATGGTGCAGTGGTGCAGTGGTCTATGGTGCAGTGATCTATGGTGCAGTGGTCTATGGTGCAGTGGTCTATGGGGAAGTGGTGCAGTGGTCTATGGTGCAGCGGTCTATGGTGCAGTGGTCTATGGTGCAGTGGTCTATGGTGCAGTGGTGCAGTGGTCTATGGTGCAGTGGTCTATGGTGCAGCGGTGCAGTGGTCTATGGTGCAGCGGTCTATGGTGCAGTGGTGCAGTGGTCTATGGTGCAGTGGTCTATGGTGCAGCGGTCTATGGTGCAGCGGTCTATGGTGCAGTGGTCTATGGTGCAGCGGTTTATGGTGCAGCGGTCTATGGTGCAGTGGTCTATGGTGCAGTGGTCTATGGTGCAGTGGTCTATGGTGCAGCGGTTTATGGTGCAGCGGTCTATGGTGCAGTGGTCTATGGTGCAGTGGTCTATGGTGCAGCGGTCTATGGTGCAGTGGTCTATGGTGCAGCGGTCTATGGTGCAGCGGTCTATGGTGCAGCGGTTTATGGTGCAGCGGTCTATGGTGCAGTGGTCTATGGTGCAGTGGTATATGGTGCAGCGGTCTATGGTGCAGTGGTGCAGTGGTGCAGTGGTCTATGGTGCAGTGGTCTATGGTGCAGCGGTCTATGGTGCAGTGGTGCAGTGGTCTATGGTGCAGTGGTCTATGGTGCAGTGGTCTATGGTGCAGCGGTCTATGGTGCAGTGGTCTATGGTGCAGTGGTGCAGTGGTCTATGGTGCAGTGGTGCAGTGGTCTATGGTGCAGTGGTCTATGGTGCAGCGGTCTATGGTGCAGTGGTGCAGTGGTCTATGGTGCAGCGGTCTAATGTGCAGCGGTCTAATGTGCAGCGGTCTATGGTGCAGCGGTCTATGGTGCAGCGATCTATTGTGCAGCGGTCTATGGTGCAGCGGTCTATGGTGCAGCGGTCTATGGTGCAGCGGTCTATGGTGCAGCGGTCTATGGTGCAGCGGTCTATGGTGCAGCGGTCTATGGTGCAGCGGTCTATGGTGCAGCGGTCTATGGTGCAGTGGTCTATGGTGCAGTGGTATATGGTGCAGTGGTCTATGGTGCAGTGGTATATGGTGCAGTGGTCTATGGTGCAGTGGTGCAGTGGTCTATGGTGCAGCGGTCTATGGTGCAGTGGTCTATGGTGCAGGGGTGCGGTGGTCTATGGTGCAGCGGTCTATGGTGCAGTGGTGCAGTGGTCTATGGTGCAGTGGTCTATGGTGCAGTTGTCTATGGTGCAGTGGTCTATGGTTCAGTGGTTCAGTTGTCTATGGTGCAGTGACGCAGTGGTCTATGGTGCAGTGGTCTATGGTGCAGTGGTGCAGCGGTCTATGGTGCAGCGGTCTATGGTGCAGCGGTCTATGGTGCAGCTGTCTATGGTGCAGCTGTCTATGGTGCAGCGGTCTATGGTGCAGCGGTCTATGGTGCAGCGGTCTATGGTGCAGCGGTCTATGGTGCAGCGGTCAATGGTGCAGTGGTCTATGGTGCAGTGGTCTATGGTGCAGTGGTCTATGGTGCAGTGGTCTATGGTGCAGTGGTGCAGTGGTCTATGGTGCAGTGGTGCAGCGGTCTATGGTGCAGCGGTCTATGGTGCAGCGGTGCAGCGGTCTATGGTGCAGCGGTGCAGCGGTCTATGGTGCAGCGGTGCAGCGGTCTATGGTGCAGCGGTGCAGCGGTCTATGGTGCAGCGGTCTATGGTGCAGCGGTCTATGGTGCAGCGGTCTATGGTGCAGCGGTCTATGGTGCAGTGGTGCAGTGGTCTATGGTGCAGTGGTCTATGGTGCAGCGGTCTACGGTGCAGCGGTCTATGGTGCAGTGGTCTATGGTGCAGTGGTGCAGCGGTCTATGGTGCAGCAGTCTATGGTGCAGCGGTCTATGGTGCAGCGGTCTATGGTGCAGCGGTCTATGGTGCAGCGGTCTATGGTGCAGCGGTCTATGGTGCAGCGGTCTATGGTGCAGCGGTCTATGGTGCAGCGGTCTATGGTGCAGCGGTCTATGGTGCAGCGGTCTATGGTGCAGTGGTCTATGGTGCAGTTGTCTATGGTGCAGTGGTCTATGGTGCAGCGGTCTATGGTGCAGCGGTCTATGGTGCAGTGGTGCAGTGGTCTATGGTGCAGCGGTCTATGGTGTAGTGGTCTATGGTGCAGTGGTGCAGCGGTCTATGGTGCAGTGGTCATCGCAGTACAAGCTGTACCACTAGAGATTCTGGGTTCGAATCCTCTGTTGCAGCCAGCCGCGACCAGGAGACCCCTGAAGTGGCGCACAATTGGCCCAGCGTCGTCCGGGTTAGGGGAGGGTTTGGCCGGCAGGGATGGCCTTGTCCCATTCCACACTAGCTGCTCCTGTGTTGGGCCGGGCGCAATGCACGCTGACACGGTCGCCAGGTGCACGATATTTCCTCTGACACATTGGTGCAGCTGGTTAAGTCGGCATCAATGTGTCAAGAAGCAGTGGCTGGGGTGTGTTTCGGAGGACGCACGGCTCTCGACCTTCGCCTCTCCGGAGTCCATATGGGAGATGCAGCGATGGGACAAGACTCTCTATCAACAACATGAAATTGGGGAGTTAAATGGGTAAGAAATAATCAAAATAATAATTCAATTGATTAGACATGATTTGGAAAGGCTGTCACCTGTCTATACAAGGTCCAACAGTTGATAGTGCATGTCAGTGCAAAAAACAAGTCATGAGGTCTGTAGAGCTCCGAGACAGGATCGTGTCGAGGCACAGATCTGGGGAAGGGTAGCAAAACATTTCTGCAGCGTTGAAGGTCCCCAAGAACACAGTGGCCTCCATAATTCTTAAATGGAAGTTTGGAACCACCAAGACTCTGATCAATCAGCCAAACTGAGCAATCGGGGAAGAAGGGCCTTGGTCAGGGGGGTGCAGTCTCTGAATGTCATTGAGTGGCCCAGCCAGAGCCCGGACTTGAATCCGATCAAACATCTCTGGAGAGACCTGAAAATAGCTGTGCAGCAACGCTCCCCATCCAACCTGACAGAGTTTGGGGGGGATCTGCAGAGAAGAATGTGAGAAACTCCCCAAACACAGGTGTGCCAAGCTTGCAGCATCATACCCAAGAAGACTCAAGGCTGTATTTACTGCCAAAGGGTCTGAGTACTTATGTACTGTAAATGTGATATTTCCGGGGGGAGGGGGGTTACATTTGAAAAAAAAAAAATGTTTATGCTTTGTCGTTATGAGTAGATTGATGAGGGAAAAAACCAATTCAATCCATTTTAGAACAAGGCTGTGATGTAACAACATGGGGTCTGAATACTTTCTGAATGCACTGAACAAAAATACAAACAAAACAGGCAACAATTCCAAAGGTTGTACTGAGTTACAGTTCATATATGGAAATCAGTCAATTGAAATTATTTCATTGGGCCCTAATCTATAGATTTCACATGACTGGGAATTCAGATATATATCTGTTGGTCACAAATACCTTATAGAGGTGGATTGATTAAATCGGCCATAAGTTTTCAGAACAATCAATAATCGGCATTTTTGGACGACGATTACATTGCACTCCATGAGGAGACCTGGTACGTGAGTGCAGCAAGGAGCCAAGGTAAGGTGCTAGGCTAGACTAATCTTATAAAAAAAACAAATCAATCTTAAAATAATCACTAGTTAACTACACATGGTTGAAAATATTACTAGTTTAACTAGCTTGTCCTGCATTGCAAATAATCAATGCTGTGCCTGTTCATTTATCATCGAATCACAGGCAAACTGGTGATGATTTAACAAGAGCATTCGCAGAAAAAGTAGTTGCACCAATGTGTAATTGAGGGAGAAGGGCCTTGGTCAGGGAGGTGACCAATAACCCGATTGTGACTCTTGACAGAGCTCCAGAGTTCCTCTGTGGAGATGAGAGAACCTTCCAGAAGGACAACAATCTCTGCAGCACTCCAGCAATCAGGCCTTTATGGTAGAGTGGCAAGACGGAAGCCACTCCTCAGTAAAAGGCACATGACAGCCTGCTTGGATTCTCTGGTCTGATGAATCCAAGATTGAACTCTTTAGCCCGAATGCCAAGCGTCACGTCTGGAGGAAACCTGGCACCATCCCTACGGTGAATCATGGTGGTGGCAGCATCATGCTGTGAGGATGTTTTTCAGCAGCAGGGACTGGGAGACTAGTCTGGATTGAGGGAAAGATGAACTGAGCAAAGTACAGAGAGATCCTTGATGAAAAGCTGCTCCAGAGCGGCCTGGACCTCAGACTGGGGTGAAGGTTCACCTTCCAACAGGACATGCATATTCAGTTAAAATAAATTAATGTTAGCAGGCAATATTAACTAGGGAAATTGTGTCACTTCTCTTGCGTTCTGTGCAACAGAGTCAGGGTATATGCAGCAGTTTGGGGCGCCTGGCTCGTTGTGAACTGTGTGAAGACGATTTCTTCCTAACAACGACCGTAATTAATTTGCCTGAATTTTACACAATTATGACATAACATTGAAGGTCGTGCAATGTAACAGCAATATTTAGACTTATGGATCCCAACCGTTTGATAAAATACGGAACGTTTTCTTTTCGAAATGATAGTTTCCGAATTTTACCATATTAATAAGGCTCGTATTTCTGTGTGTTTATTATATTATAATTAAGCCTATGATTTGATATTTGATAGAGCAGTCTGACTGAGCTGTGGTAGGTAGCAGCAGGCTCGGAAGCATTCATTCAAACAGCACTTTCCTGCGTTTTGCCAGCAGCTCTTAGCAATGCTTGCTTCACAGCGCTATTTATGACTTCAAGCCTATCAACTCCTGAGATTAGGCTGGCAATACTACAGTGTCTATAAGAACATCCAATAGTCAAAGGTTTATGAAATACAAATGGTATAGAGAGAAATAGTCCTAAAATTCCTATAATAACTCCAACCTAAAACTTCTTAACTGGGAATATTGAAGACTCATGTTAAAAGGAACAACCAGCTTATACTGTGCGCACACACACACACACACACACACAGTATATAAACTCAGCAAAAAAAGAAACGTCCCTTTTTCAGGACCTTGTCTTTCAAAGATAATTCCTAAAATTCCAAATAACTTCACAGATCTTCATTGTAAAGGGTTTAAACACAGTTTCCCATGCTTGTTCAATGACCCATAAACAACTAATGAACATGCACCTGTGGAACGGTCGATAAGACACTAACAGCTTACAGACGGTAGACAATTAAGGTCAGAGTTATGAAAACTTAGGACACTATAGAGGCCTTTCTACTGACTCTGAAAAACGCCAAAAGAAAGATGCCCAGGGTCCCTGCTCATCTGTGTGAATATGCCTTAGGCATGCTGCAAGGAGGCATCAGGACTGCAGATGTGGCCAGGGCAAAAAATTGCAATGTCCGTACTGTGAGACGCCTAAGACAAAGCTACAGGGAGACAGGACGGACAGCTGATCATCCTCGCTGTGGCAGACCACGTGTAATAACACCTGCACAGGACCAGTACATCTGGAC
This sequence comes from Oncorhynchus masou masou, assembly GCF_036934945.1. NCBI lineage: Eukaryota > Metazoa > Chordata > Actinopteri > Salmoniformes > Salmonidae > Oncorhynchus > Oncorhynchus masou. The sequence continues at coordinate 97,801,323 of NC_088224.1, forward strand.
ATCACACCTGCGGGACAGGTACAGGATGGCAACAACAACTGCCTGAGTTACACCAGGAACGCACAATCCCTGCATCAGTGTTCAGACTGTCCACAATAGGCTGAGAGAGGCTGGACTGAGGGCTTGTAGGCCTGTTGTAAGGCAGGTCCTCACCAGAAATCACCGGCAACAACGTCGTCTATGGGCACAAACCCACCGTCGCTGGACCAGACAGGACTGAAAGAAAAGAAAAGAGCTCTTCACTGACGAGTTTTGTCTCATAATGGTCGGATTCACGTTTATCGTTGAAGGAATGAGCGTTATTCTCTGGAGCGGGATCGATTTGTAGGTGGAGGGTCCGTCATGGTCTGGGGCGGTGTGTCGCAGCATCATCGGACTGAGCTCGTTGTCATTGCAGGCAATCTCAACGCTGTGCGTTATGAGGAGGAGATGCACTGCAGTACTTAATGCAGCTGGTGGCCACACCAGATACTGACTGTTACTTTTGATTTTGACCCCCCTTTTTTCAGGGATACATTATTCCATTTCTGTTAGTCACATGTCTGTGGAATTGGTTCAGTTTATGTCTCAGTTGTTGAATCTTATGTTCATACAAATATTTACACTTGTTAAGTTTGCTGAAAATAAAGGCAGTTGACAGTGAGAGGACTTTCCTTTTTCTGCTGAGTGTATGTGGTAGTGGTGGAGTAGGGGCCTAAAAACTGTGAATGTATTGTCATGTTTTTAAAATGTAATAATGTCACACTGATTTGTTTCAACTGTTCTTGTCATTGTCTCCACCCCCTCCAGGTGTTGCTTATTTTCCCCAGTGTATTTATCCTTGTGTTTCCTGTCTCTCTGTACCAGTGTATTTATCCCTGTGTTTCCTGTCTCTCTGTACCAGTGTATTTATCATTGTGTTTCCTGTCTCTCTGTACCAGTGCATTTATACCTGTGTTTCCTGTCTCTCTGTACCAGTGTATTTATCATTGTGTTTCCTGTCTCTCTGTTCCAGTGTATTTATCCCTGTGATTCCTGTCTCTCTGTACCAGTGTATTTATCCCTGGGTTTCCTGTCTCTCTGTACCAGTGTATTTATCCTTGTGTTTCCTGTCTCTCTGTACCAGTGTATTTATCCTTGTGTTTCCTGTCTCTCTGTTCCAGTGTATTTATCCCTGTGTTTCCTGTCTCTCTGTACCAGTGTATTTATCCTTGTGTTTCCTGTCTCTCTGTACCAGTGTATTTATCCTTGTGTTTCCTGTCTCTCTGTACCAGTGTATTTATCCTTGTGTTTCCTGTCTCTCTGTACCAGTGTATTTATCCCTGGGTTTCCTGTCTCTCTGTACCAGTGTATTTATCCTTGTGTTTCCTGTCTCTCTGTACCAGTGTATTTATCCTTGTGTTTCCTGTCTCTCTGTTCCAGTGTATTTATCCCTGTGTTTCCTGTCTCTCTGTACCAGTGTATTTATCCCTGTGATTCCTGTCTCTCTGTACCAGTGTATTTATCCTTGTGTTTCCTGTCTCTCTGTACCAGTGTATTTATCCTTGTGTTTCCTGTCTCTCTGTACCAGTGTATTTATCCTTGTGTTTCCTGTCTCTCTGTACCAGTGTATTTATCCTTGTGTTTCCTGTCTCTCTGTTCCAGTGTATTTATCCTTGTGTTTCCTGTCTCTCTGTACCAGTGTATTTATCCTTGTGTTTCCTGTCTCTCTGTACCAGTGTATTTATCCCTGGGTTTCCTGTCTCTCTGTACCAGTGTATTTATCCTCGGCAAGACGGAGCTGCTCTTCCTCCCGGGGAAGGACTGCCCTTTCCATGATCTCGCCATCACGGTTGACAACTCCATTGTGTCCTCCTCCCAGAGCGCTAAGAACCTTGGCGTGATCCTGGACAACACCCTGTCGTTCTCAACCAACATCATGGCGGTGGCCCGTTCCTGTAGGTTCATGCTCTACAACATCCGCAGAGTACGACCCTGCCTCACACAGGAAGCGGCGCAGGTCCTAATCCAGGCACTTGTCATCTCCCGTCTGGATTACTGCAACTCGCTGTTGGCTGGGCTCCCTGCCTGTGCCATTAAACCCCTACAACTCATCCAGAACGCCGCAGCCCGTCTGGTGTTCAACCTTCCCAAGTTCTCTCACGTCACCCCGCTCCTCCGCTCTCTCCACTGGCTTCCAGTTGAAGCTCGCATCCGCTACAAGACCATGGTGCTTGCCTACGGAGCTGTGAGGGGAACGGCACCGCAGTACCTCCAGGCTCTGATCAGGCCCTACACCCAAACAAGGACACTGCGTTCATCCACCTCTGGCCTGCTCGCCTCCCTACCATTGAGGAAGTACAGTTCCCGCTCAGCCCAGTCAAAACTGTTCGCTGCTCTGGCCCCAATGGTGGAACAAACTCCCTCACGACGCCAGGACAGCGGAGTCAATCACCACCTTCCGGAGACACCTGAAACCCCACCTCTTCAAGGAATACCTAGGATAGGATAAGTAATCCTTCTCACCACCCCCCCCCCCCTTAATGATTTAGATGCACTATTGTAAAGTGGCTGTTCCACTGGATGTCAGAAGGTGAATTCACCAATTTGTAAGTCGCTCTGGATAAGAGCGTCTGCTAAATGACTTAAATGTAAATGTAATGTGTTTCCTGTCTCTCTGTACCAGTGTATTTATCCTTGTGTTTCCTGTCTCTCTGTTCCAGTGTATTTATCCCTGTGTTTACTGTCTCTCTGTACCAGTGTATTTATCCTTGTGTTTCCTGTCTCTCTGTGCCAGTGTATTTATCCCTGTGTTTCCTGTCTCTCTGTACCAGTGTATTTATCCCTGTGTTTCCTGTCTCTCTGTGCCAGTGTATTTATCATTGTGTTTCCTGTCTCTCTGTACCAGTGTATTTATACCTGTGTTTCCTGTCTCTCTGTACCAGTGTATTTATCCTTGTGTTTCCTGTCTCTCTGTTCCAGTGTATTTATCCCTGTGATTCCTGTCTCTCTGTACCAGTGTATTTATCCTTGTGTTTCCTGTCTCTCTGTTCCAGTGTATTTATCCCTGTGATTCCTGTCTCTCTGTACCAGTGTATTTATCCTTGTGTTTCCTGTCTCTCTGTACCAGTGTATTTATCCTTGTGTTTCCTGTCTCTCTGTTCCAGTGTATTTATCCCTGTGTTTCCTGTCTCTCTGTGCCAGTGTATTTATCCTTGTGTTTCCTGTCTCTCTGTACCAGTGTATTTATCCTTGTGTTTCCTGTCTCTCTATACCAGTGTATTTATCCCTGGGTTTCCTGTCTCTCTGTACCAGTGTATTTATCCTTGTGTTTCCTGTCTCTCTGTACCAGTGTATTTATCCTTGTGTTTCCTGTCTCTCTGTTCCAGTGTATTTATCCCTGTGTTTCCTGTCTCTCTGTACCAGTGTATTTATCCTTGTGTTTCCTGTCTCTCTGTACCAGTGTATTTATCCTTGTGTTTCCTGTCTCTCTGTTCCAGTGTATTTATCCCTGTGATTCCTGTCTCTCTGTACCAGTGTATTTATCCTTGTGTTTCCTGTCTCTCTGTACCAGTGTATGTATCCTTGTGTTTCCTGTCTCTCTGTTCCAGTGTATTTATCCCTGTGTTTCCTGTCTCTCTGTGCCAGTGTATTTATCCTTGTGTTTCCTGTCTCTCTGTACCAGTGTATTTATCCTTGTGTTTCCTGTCTCTCTGTACCAGTGTATTTATCCTTGTGTTTCCTGTCTCTCTGTTCCAGTGTATTTATCCCTGTGTTTCCTGTCTCTCTGTGCCAGTGTATTTATCCTTGTGTTTCCTGTCTCTCTGTACCAGTGTATTTATCCTTGTGTTTCCTGTCTCTCTATACCAGTGTATTTATCCCTGGGTTTCCTGTCTCTCTGTACCAGTGTATTTATCCTTGTGTTTCCTGTCTCTCTGTACCAGTGTATTTATCCTTGTGTTTCCTGTCTCTCTGTTCCAGTGTATTTATCCCTGTGTTTCCTGTCTCTCTGTACCAGTGTATTTATCCTTGTGTTTCCTGTCTCTCTGTACCAGTGTATTTATCCTTGTGTTTCCTGTCTCTCTGTTCCAGTGTATTTATCCCTGTGATTCCTGTCTCTCTGTACCAGTGTATTTATCCTTGTGTTTCCTGTCTCTCTGTACCAGTGTATTTATCCTTGTGTTTCCTGTCTCTCTGTTCCAGTGTATTTATCCCTGTGTTTCCTGTCTCTCTGTGCCAGTGTATTTATCCTTGTGTTTCCTGTCTCTCTGTACCAGTGTATTTATCCTTGTGTTTCCTGTCTCTCTGTACCAGTGTATTTATCCCTGGGTTTCCTGTCTCTCTGTACCAGTGTATTTATCCCTGGGTTTCCTGTCTCTCTGTACCAGTGTATTTATCCCTGTGTTTCCCGTCTCTCTGTGCCAGTGTATTTATCCCTGTGTTTCCTGTCTCTCTGTGCCAGTGTATTTATCCTTGTGTTTCCTGTCTCTCTGTACCAGTGTATTTATCCCTGGGTTTCCTGTCTCTCTGTACCAGTGTATTTATCCCTGGGTTTCCTGTCTCTCTGTACCAGTGTATTTATCCCTGTGTGTCCTGTCTCTCTGTGCCAGTGTATTTATCCCTGTGTTTCCTGTCTCTCTGTACCAGTGTATTTATCCCTGTGTTTTCTGTCTCTCTGTGCCAGTGTATTTATCCCTGTGTTTCCTGTCTCTCTGTGCCAGTGTATTTATCCCTGTGTATCATTTCTCTCTGTACCAGTGTAGTTTTCCCTGTGTTTCCTGTCTCTCTGTATCAGTGTAGTTATCCCTGTGTTTCCTGTCTCTCTGTACAAGTGTATTTATCCCTGTGTTTGTGCCAGTTCGTGTTGTATGTTTTCCAAGTCAACCAACCGTTCTCCTGCTTTTTGCATTCTCCTTTTTCTAGTCCTCCCGGTTTTGACCCTTGCCTGTTCTGGACTCGCCTGCCTGACCATTCTGCCTCCCTTGACCATGAGAGCCTGTCTGCACCTCCTGGACTCTGATCTGGTTTTGACCTTTTGGCTGTCCACGACTATTCTCTTGCCTACTCCTTTTGGAGTATTAAACATTGTAAGACTCCAACCATCTGCCTCCTGTGTCTGCATCTGAGTTTCACCTTGCCTCATGATATATACACTTTGATAATTTTGCTGGACCCCAGGAAGAGTAGCTGCTGCCTTGGAAGGAACTAATAGGGATCCACAATAAACCCCTGGAAGAGTAGCTGCTGCCTTGACAGGAACTAATGGGGATCCATAATAAACCCCAGGAAGAGTAGCTGCTGCCTTGGCAGGAACTAATAGGGATCCATAATAAACCCCAGGAAGAGTAGCTGCTGCCTTGGCAGGAACTAATAGGGATCCATAATAAACCCCAGGAAGAGTAGCTGCTGCCTTGGCAGGAACTAATGGGGATCCATAATAAACCCCCAGGAAGAGTAGCTGCTGCCTTGGCAGGAACTAATGGGGATCCATAATAAACCCCAGGAAGAGTAGCTGCTGCCTTGGCAGGAACTAATAGGGATCCATAATAAACCCCAGGAAGAGTAGCTGCTGCCTTGGCAGGAACTAATGGGGATCCATAATAAACCCCAGGAAGAGTAGCTGCTGCCTTGACAGGAACTAATGAGGATCCATAATAAACCCCAGGAAGAGTAGCTGCTGCCTTGGCACGAACTAATGGGTATCCATAATAAACCCCAGGAAGAGTAGCTGCTGCCTTGGCAGGAACTAAAGGTTGATCTATAATAAATACAAATACATAATAAATACAAATACTACTTGAGAACATTACCAATGTCAAACCAGTTGGAGAACGTTCCTAGAACATTAGAACATTTGAAATGAAATGTAATAATATAATATAATAATAATAATATATCCCATTTAGCAGACGCTTTTGTCCAAAGCGACTTACAAGTCGGCTGGGGCCACTACTTTTGCATATGGGTGGCCCCAGCGGGAATCGAACCCACGACGCTTGGCGTTGTAAGCGCCATGCTCTACCGACTGAGCCACACAGGACCCTGTCGTAACGGTGTGCTGCTACACTGTCCTAAATGTAATCATGTTTGAAATTTTAGGAAACATTCTGTTAAAGTAATGAAATACCAATTCATTTTTTTTGTGTCAAGACGTTCCTTAAATGTTCCTTAAATTTTCCAAAGCCAAGCAACTATCCTGCACCATTCCCAAAACGTTGTGAGAAGGTTGTATGTTAAATAACCATAGGGCAACCACGCTCTCAGAAACATGCAGTTATGGCACTTATAGTCATGCATGCATACATTTTACGTATGGGTGGTCCCAAAAATCAAACCCACTATCTTGGCATTGCAAGCGCCATACTCTGCCAATCCACATGAGTTATCAGTACTTAATATATTGAGAAACTGCTAATGCAAAACCAAATTTAGAAATAGCACCTTGTGTATTCTACTTTTCTGAATGTCAACATTAAGTTGAGACCACGACTGAGCCCCCCCCCCAATTTTTATTTATTTATATATAATAAAAAAAATCTATATACAGTACCAGTCAAAGGTTTGGACACACCTACTCATTTAAGAGTTTTTCTTTATTTTTACTATTTTCATTATAGAACAATAGTGAAGACATCAACATGATGAAATAACACATATTGAATTCTGTATTAACCAAAAAAGTGTTACTTACTGTTTGGGTATATTCAAAATGTCTGCCCTCCTGTTGGAAGTTGAGGGGCTGCTGGTTGAGGAGCCACTGGAAGGCCACGTCCAGAGACGGGTCATGTGAGACCCTGCAACTGAGCACCACGCTCTCCCCCACTGTCACCTCCACCCTGCTGGGGCTCAGGTCCACACGCATGGCCTCTGCAAACACAACACTGCTGCATCTTAGCATAACAACACCTCTGGACACAACACAGCTGAAGCTTGCTTAAGACACAGGAGTGCTACACTGTCCTAACGGTAGACCAATACACTGTCCTAACGGTAGACCAATACACTGTCCTAATGGTAGACCAATACACTGTCCTAACGGTAGACCAATACACTGTCCTAACGGTAGACCGATACACTGTCCTAACGGTGTGCTGCTACACTGTCCTAACGGTAGACCAATACACTGTCCTAACGGTGTGCTGCTACACTGTCCTAACGGTAGACCGATACACTGTCCTAACGATAGACCGATACACTGTCCTAACGGTAGACCAATACACTGTCCTAACGGTGTGCTGCTACACTGTCCTAACGGTAGACCGATACACTGTCCTAACGATAGACCGATACACTGTCCTAACGGTAGACCGATACACTGTCCTAACGGTGTGCTGCTACACTGTCCTAACGGTAGACCGATACACTGTCCTAACGGTGTGCTGCTACACTGTCCTAACGATAGACCGATACACTGTCCTAACGGTAGACCGATACACTGTCCTAACGGTGTGCTGCTACACTGTCCTAACGGTAGACCGATACACTGTCCTAACGGTGTGCTGCTACACTGTCCTAACGGTAGACCGATACACTGTCCTAACGGTAGACCGATACACTGTCCTAACGGTGTGCTGCTACACTGTCCTAACGGTAGACCGATACACTGTCCTAACGGTGTGCTGCTACACTGTCCTAACGGTAGACCGATACACTGTCCTAACGGTGTGCTGCTACACTGTCCTAACGGTAGACCAATACACTGTCCTAACGGTAGACCGATACACTGTCCTAACGGTAGACCGATACACTGTCCTAACGGTAGACCAATACACTGTCCTAACGGTAGACCAATACACTGTCCTAACGGTAGACCAATACACTGTCCTAACGGTAGACCAATACACTGTCCTAACGGTAGACCAATACACTGTCCTAACGGTAGACCAATACACTGTCCTAACGGTAGACTGCTACACTGTCCTAACGGTAGACCAATACACTGTCCTAACGGTAGACCGATACACTGTCCTAACGGTAGACCGATACACTGTCCTAACGGTAGACCAATACACTGTCCTAACGGTGTGCTGCTACACTGTCCTAACGGTAGACCGATACACTGTCCTAACGGTAGACCAATACACTGTCCTAACGGTAGACCGATACACTGTCCTAACGGTAGACCGATACACTGTCCTAACGGTAGACCGATACACTGTCCTAACGGTAGACCGATACACTGTCCTAACGGTGTGCTGCTACACTGTCCTAACGGTAGTCCAATACACTGTCCTAACGGTGTGCTGCTACACTGTCCTAACGGTAGACCAATACACTGTCCTAACGGTGTGCTGCTACACTGTCCTAACGGTAGACCGATACACTGTCCTAACGGTGTGCTGCTACACTGTCCTAACGGTAGTCCAATACACTGTCCTAACGGTGTGCTGCTACACTGTCCTAACGGTAGACCAATACACTGTCCTAACGGTGTGCTGCTACACTGTCCTAACGGTAGACCGATACACTGTCCTAACGGTAGACCGATACACTGTCCTAACGGTGTGCTGCTACACTGTCCTAACGGTAGACCGATACACTGTCCTAACGGTGTGCTGCTACACTGTCCTAACGGTAGACCAATACACTGTCCTAACGGTGTGCTGCTACACTGTCCTAATGGTAGACCGATACACTGTCCTAACGGTAGACCGATACACTGTCCTAACGGTGTGCTGCTACACTGTCCTAACGGTAGACCGATACACTGTCCTAACGGTGTGCTGCTACACTGTCCTAACGGTAGACCAATACACTGTCCTAACGGTGGACTGCTACACTGTCCTAACGGTAGACCGATACACTGTCCTAACGGTAGACTGATACACTGTCCTAACGGTGTGCTGCTACACTGTCCTAACGGTAGACCAATACACTGTCCTAACGGTGGACTGCTACACTGTCCTAACGGTAGACCGATACACTGTCCTAACGGTAGACCGATACACTGTCCTAACGGTGTGCTGCTACACTGTCCTAACGGTAGACCAATACACTGTCCTAACGGTGTGCTGCTACACTGTCCTAATGGTAGACCGATACACTGTCCTAACGGTGTGCTGCTACACTGTCCTAACGGTAGACCGATACACTGTCCTAACGGTAGACCAATACACTGTCCTAACGGTAGACCGATACACTGTCCTAACGGTAGACCGATACACTGTCCTAACGGTGGACTGCTACACTGTCCTAACGGTGGACTGCTACACTGTCCTAACGGTAGACCGATACACTGTCCTAACGGTGTGCTGCTACACTGTCCTAACGGTAGACCAATACACTGTCCTAACGGTAGACCGATACACTGTCCTAACGGTAGACCAATACACTGTCCTAACGGTAGACCAATACACTGTCCTAACGGTGTGCTGCTACACTGTCCTAACGGTAGACCGATACACTGTCCTAACGGTGGACTGCTACACTGTCCTAACGGTAGACCAATACACCGTCCTAACGGTAGACCGATACACTGTCCTAACGGTAGACCGATACACTGTCCTAACGGTAGACCGATACACTGTCCTAACGGTAGACCGATACACTGTCCTAACGGTGGACTGCTACACTGTCCTAACGGTAGACCAATACACCGTCCTAACGGTAGACCAATACACTGTCCTAACGGTAGACCGATACACTGTCCTAACGGTAGACCGATACACTGTCCTAACGGTAGACCGATACACTGTCCTAATGGTGGACTGCTACACTGTCCTAACGGTAGACCGATACACTGTCCTAACGGTAGACCAATACACTGTCCTAACGGTGGACTGCTACACTGTCCTAAAGGTAGACCGATACACTGTCCTAACGGTGTGCTGCTACACTGTCCTAACGGTAGACCAATACACTGTCCTAACGGTAGACCGATACACTGTCCTAATGGTAGACCAATACACTGTCCTAACGGTAGACCAATACACTGTCCTAACGGTGTGCTGCTACACTGTCCTAACGGTAGACCGATACACTGTCCTAACGGTGGACTGCTACACTGTCCTAACGGTAGACCGATACACTGTCCTAACGGTGGACTGCTACACTGTCCTAACGGTAGACCGATACACTGTCCTAACGGTGGACTGCTACACTGTCCTAACGGTAGACCGATACACTGTCCTAACGGTGTGCTGCGACACTGTCCTAACGGTAGACCAATACACTGTCCTAACGGTAGACCGATACACTGTCCTAACGGTAGACCGATACACTGTCCTAACGGTGTGCTGCTACACTGTCCTAACGGTAGACCGATACACTGTCCTAACGGTGTGCTGCTACACTGTCCTAACGGTAGACCAATACACTGTCCTAACGGTAGACCGATACACTGTCCTAACGGTAGACCGATACACTGTCCTAACGGTAGACCGATACACTGTCCTAACGGTGTGCTGCTACACTGTCCTAACGGTAGACCGATACACTGTCCTAACGGTGTGCTGCTACACTGTCCTAACGGTAGACCGATACACTGTCCTAACGGTAGACCGATACACTGTCCTAACGGTAGACCAATACACTGTCCTAACGGTAGACCAATACACTGTCCTAACGGTAGACCGATACACTGTCCTAACGGTAGACCGATACACTGTCCTAACGGTAGACCGATACACTGTCCTAACGGTGGACTGCTACACTGTCCTAACGGTGTGCTGCTAAACTGTCCTAACGGTAGACCGATACACTGTCCTAACGGTGGACTGCTACACTGTCCTAACGGTAGACCAATACACCGTCCTAACGGTAGACCAATAAACCGTCCTAACGGTAGACCAATACACTGTCCTAACGGTAGACCAATACACTGTCCTAATGGTAGACCAATACACTGTCCTAACGGTAGACCAATACACTGTCCTAATGGTAGACCAATACACTGTCCTAACGGTAGACTGCTACACTGTCCTAACGGTAGACCAATACACTGTCCTAACGGTAGACTGCCTGTTCAAATCAAATCAAATTTTATTTGTCACATACACATGGTTAGCAGATGTTAATGCGAGTGTAGCGAAATGCTTGTGATAACTATCCTAACGGTAGACCAATACACCGTCCTAACGGTAGACCAATAAACCGTCCTAACGGTAGACCAATACACTGTCCTAACGGTAGACCAATACACTGTCCTAACGGTAGACCAATACACTGTCCTAACGGTAGACTGCCTGTTCAAATCAAATCAAATTTTATTTGTCACATACACATGGTTAGCAGATGTTAGCAAATGCGAGTGTAGCAAAATGCTTGTGATAACTATCCTAACGGTAGACCAATACACCGTCCTAACGATAGACCAATACACCGTCCTAATGGTAGACTGCTACACTGTCTTAACGGTAGACTGACACACCGTCCTAACGGTAGACTGACACACCGTCCTAACGGTAGACTGACACACCGTCCTAACGGTAGACTGACACACCGTCCTAACGGTAGACTGACACACCGTCCTAACGGTAGACTGATACACCGTCGTCCTAACGGTAGACTGATACACCGTCGTCCTAACGGTAGACTGATACACCGTCGTCCTAACGGTAGACTCCACCAAACAGGCCTTTATGGTAGAGTGACCAGACAGAAGCTACTGCTCAGTAAAAGCACATGACAGCCTGCCTGGACTTTGCCCAAAGGCACCGAAAGACTCTCAGACCATGAGAAACAAGATTATCTGGTCTGATGAAACGAAGATTGAACTCCTTGGCCTGAATGCCAAGCGTCACGTCTGGAGGAACCTTGGCACAATCCCTATGGTGAAGCATGGTAGTGGCAGCATTAGGCTGTGGGGATATTATGTTTAAGTTGCAGCGACTGCGAGACTAGTCAGGTTTGAGGGATCACCTTCCAACAGGACAACGACCCTAAGCACACAACCAAGACAACGCAAGAGTGGCTTCGGGACAAGTCTCTGAAAGTCCTTGAGTGGCCGAGCCAGAGCCCGGACTTGAACCCGATCGAACATCACTAGAGAGACCTGAATATAGCTGTGCAGCTACACTCCCCATCCATCCTGACAGAGCTTGAGAGGATCTGCAGAGAAGAATGGGATAAACTCCCCAAATATAGGTGTGCCAAGCTTGTAGCGTCATACCCAAGAAGACTCCAGGCTGTAATAGCTGCCAAAGGTGCTTCAACAAAGTACTGAGAAAAGGGTCTGAATACTGACGTAAATGTGATCAGTTTTTTTATTTTATATACATTTGCAAAAATGTCTAAAAACCTGTTTTTGCTTTGTAAAAATGGGATATTGTGTGTAAATTGATGAAGGAACAAAACAGAAAACAAAAAATCATTTTTAGAATTAGGCTGTAATGTAACAAAATGTAGAACAAGTCAAGGACTGTATATCTAGGCTACCTTGGCTAGTATGGCATGGCAACATTAGTCAGAGGAAAAACACAAAAGAACATCTGTGATCTTGGTCCAGGCAAAGCTCGATTCAGATGGGACCAGGGTAACTAACAACCAGGTAGCCGGTTGTCATTAGTGTCATTATCAAAACACATCCTGCATACTAAAACCCTGAAAAGGACCAAAACAGTCACTCTACACTCAGGGCCTCCTTTGATTTCAGCTGTGAATGCTGTTCATGTACAACAGGCCGTCTTACCCTGTCAAATAGGGTGCCCTTGTAAAATGATTTTGAATGTGAAAACCCTTTTGCTTCGCAGTCGAGCGAACACAATAAATTCCGCTGGCGTCCCCTCTGCCTCTCTCCACCCCCCAGACAAAGGTGGCAGGAAACGACATTGGGGGACTGTTTACTGGTGTGTGACTGGCACTAATTTGGCAGGAAATAAAGGCCCCCTGGGCATCGCTTACCTTTTACCCAGAGCATGGCCGTCATCTCAGCCGAGCCAAACTGATTCTCGGCTCGACATACATAGTTCCCCTCGTCAGAGCGGGTGGAGTTGATGATCCTCAGCGTGTTGTTTCGTAACAGCATTATCCTGTCAAAGAACAAACACAATACAAACCAAATGCCTGTTTAACTAAAACAGTTCAGTTTAAAGTTGTGTGCAGTTTTAGTTGCTTATAGCATTCATTAAAGTGCATTTAAATTGCTGGAAGACATCAGGCAGATCAGGACAGCTCAGAAAGTCAAACAGCATAACAAATGAATTTCAGAGTGTATCCGTTTGGGGGATTTTAAATATTTCATACACTCTATGTTCTATCTAGCTCAGACAAGATGATCTTATTGATTTTCCAAGGGCAAGTTATGTAGTTCTGTCCTTGAGCTGTTGTTCTTAATGTTATGTTTCATGTCTTGCGTGGACCCCAGGAAGAGCAGCTGCTGCAAATACCAAGTTGTGCAGACAGTTCCCCCGGAAAGATCCTTGTCAAGAGGACATATGTACTGTGTACAAGCTACATAAGCTGTTTAATTGTGGACTCAAGTGAAACATTACTAGGAAAGGATTCACTTTTCTATGTTCTTCAGTATCATGACCTGAAAACACTATTTACCACAAAGGGCAAACAACAACAGACTAATAATGCTTTCACATAGTATTTACGGTATTAAGCCTGTAAAATAGAATTGGCCCATGTTTATATGACAAACCAGGACATTTGTTTTTACCACATTCTTGCTTGCGTAGCCTTTTACACATCAGGGCTCCCGAGTGGCGCAAGGCACTGCATCTCAGTGCAAGAGGCGACACTACAGTCCCTGGTTTCGAATCCAGGCTGTATCACATCCGGCCGTGATTGGGAGTCCCATTCATTATAAAACTACATGTATTTTCAAAAGAATAGAATAGCATATTTGGAATTTAATTAGGCCTATACCATGGGTCTGTACAGCCATATTTTTCCCACATAACTTGTGTCAAGGGAACGTGTGGAACCGCTATCATATAAAGAACGTGATCTTTTGAAACAGAGCCCAATCCCATGCTTTTTTTAGATCCACGTTTAATCTCTTTCTTACCCACGTTGTTAGGGAACAGGAATACCTTCATCATGATACCCACAGAAAAGAATAGCAATCCTATTTTCAAAAGCATGTGAGTCTTCACAACCTCCGCAGACTTTGAGTTGTCTATACCATATACGATTGAACAAAATAATAGGCCTCCACTTGATTTAGGCTTCATTATAGCATGCTAAATGTTTCTGATCAGTGATTTAGACAGCATGCTATAATGTAAAATGTTTCTGATCAGTGATTTAGACTACATTATAGCATGCTAAATGTTTCTGATCAGTGATTTGGACTACATTATAGCATGCAAAATGTTTCTGATCAGTGATTTGGACTACATTATAGCATGCTAAATGTTTCTGATCAGTGATTTGGACTACATTATAGCATGCTAAATGTTTCTGATCAGTGATTTAGACTACATTATAGCATGCTAAATGTTTCTGATCAGTGATTTAGACTACATTATAGCATGCTAAATGTTTCTGATCAGTGATTTGGACTACATTATAGCATGCTAAATGTTTCTGATCAGTGATTTAGACTACATTATAGCATGCTAAATGTTTCTGATCAGTGATTTAGACTACATTATAGCATGCAAAATGTTTCTGATCAGTGATTTGGACTACATTATAGCATGCTAAATGTTTCTGATCAGTGATTTAGACTACATTATAGCATGCTAAATGTTTCTTATCAGTGATTTAGACTACATTATACACTGCTCAAAAAAATAAAGGGATAATAAAGATGCTGCGAACGTCCTGCTAGTCATGCCAGGAATATAGTATATGCATATGATTAGTATGTGTGGATAGAAAACACTCTGAAGGTTCGAAAACTGGTTAAATGATGTCTGTGACTATAACAGAACGTGTTTCGGAGTCAAAATCCCAAGGAAACGTGTTCACAAAATCCACGAAAAAAATATCAATCCGCCAGTCTCTGTATTGTCTATGGCAAGATAAAATAGATAGTGACCGGTTTACAGTTCCTACAGCTTCCACACGATGTCGCCAGTGTTGGGAATTGTATTGAAGTTAATCCTTGGTCAAATGAGTAATAGGCACATCCTCTCGTCGAGTCTCCCAGAGGAAGTTATGAAAGGGAGAAAATGGACAACGATTTCAAAACTTGCTGCTATTTAATACAGATCGCCCCGTGATCAATTTGATCGTTTATTAACGTTTACAAATACCTAAAGTTGGATTACAAAAGTAGTTTGAAGTGCTTTGTCAAAGTTTATAGGCAACTTTTGTAATTTAAAAAAAGTGACATTGCGTTTTGAAACAGAGTTTTTCCTGGATTTGACGGTGTTCATAAATGGACATTTTGGGCATACATGGACCGATTTAATTTGGAAAAAAGAACCAATTGTGATGTTTATGGGACATATAGGAGTGCCAACAAAGAAGCTTGTCAAAGGTAATGAATGTTTTATATTTTATTTCTGCGTTTTGTGTAGCGCCGGCTACGGTATTGTTTTTGTTTACGTCCCCTTCGTGTGTTTCTGGGGGCTGCATGCTATCAGATAATAGCTTCTCATGCTTTCGCCGAAAACCATTTTACAAATCTGACATGTTGGCTAGATTCACAACGAGTGTAGCTTTAATTGAGTACCCGGCATGTGTGTTTTAATGAAAGTTTGAGTTGTATGGAGTACTATTAGTTGGCGCTCTGGAATTTTGCTGATTTTGATGCCTGTACAGGGACCGCAGCCATAACAGGTTTTAAACAACACAATGTAACTCCAAGTCAATCACACTTCCGTGAAATCAAACGGTCCACTTAGGAAGCAACACTGATTGACAATACATTTCACATGCTGTTGTGCAAATGGAATAGACAACAGGTGGAAATTATAGGCAATTAGCAAGACACCCCCAATAAAGGAGTGGTTCTGCAGGTGGGGACCACAGACCACTTCTCAGTTCCTATGCTTCCTGGCTGTTGTTTTGGTCACTTTTGAATGCTGGCGGTGCTTTCACTCTAGTGGTAGCATGAGACGGAGTCTACAACCCACACAAATGGCTCATGTAATGCAGCTCAACCAGGAGGCACATCAATGCGAGCTGTGGCAAGAAGGTTTGCTGTGTCTGTCAGCGTAGTGTCCAGAGCATGGAGGCGCTACCAGGAGACAGGCCACTACATCAGGAGAAGTGGAGGAGGCCGTAGGAGGGCAACAACCCAGCAGCAGGACCGCTACCTCCGCCTTTGTGCAAAGAGGAGCAGGAGGAGCACTGCCAGAGCCCTGCAAAATGACCTCCAGCAGGCCACAAATGTACATGTGTCTGCTCAAACGGTCAGAAACAGACTCCATGAGGGTGGTATGAGGGCCCGACATCCACAGTTGGGGGTTGTGCTTACAGCCCAACACCGTGCAGGACGTTTGGCATTTGCCAGAGAACACCAAGATTGGCAAATTCGCCACTGGCGCACTGTGCTCTTCACAGATGAAAGCAGGTTCACACTGAGCACATGTGACAGACATGATAGTCTGGAGACGCCGTGGAGAACGTTCTGCTGCCTGCAACATCCTCCAGCATGACCGGTTTGGCGGTGGGTCAGTCATGGTGTTGGGTGGCATTTCTTTGGGGGGCCGCACAGCCCTCCATGTGCTCGCCAGAGGTAGCCTGACTGCCATTAGGTACCGAGATGAGATCCTCAGACCCCTTGTGAGACCATATGCTGGTGTGGTTGGCCCTGGGTTCCTCCTAATGCAAGACAATGCTAGACCTCATGTGGCTGGAGTGTGTCAGCAGTTCCTGCAAGAGGAAGGCATTGATGCTATGAACTGGCCCGCCCGTTCCCCAGACCTGAATCCAATTGAGCACATCTGGGACATCATGTCTCGCTCCATCCACCAACGCCACGTTGCACCACAGACTGTCCAGGAGTTGGCAGATGCTTTAGTCCAGGTCTGGGAGGAGATCCCTCAGGAGACCATCATCCATCTCATCTGGAGCATGCCCAGGCGTTCTAGGGATGTCATACAGGCACATGGAGGCCACACACACTACTGATCTCATTTTGACTTGTTTTAAGGACATTACAACAAAGTTGGATCAGACTCTAGTGTGGTTTTCCACTTTAATTTTGAGGGTGACTCCAAATCCAGACCTCCACGGGTTGATACATTTGATTTCCATTGATCATTTTTGTGTGATTTTGTCGTCAACACATTCAACTATGTAAAGAAAAAAGTATTTAATAAGAATATTTCATTCATTCAGATCGAGGATGTGTTATTTTAGTGTTCCCTTTATGTTTTTTGAGCAGTGTAGCATGCTAAATGTTTCGGATCAGTGATAGATGAAACTAATTGACCAAATAGCCAGATGGAGATTCAGCGAATCAAAATCACATTGATTATCAGGCAAGTCCGTGAAGTCAGTCGATTGGTCGGGTCTAGGCTACAAAACGACTGTGACGGAGGAGTAAAATAATCAACTTGTTAAACTACATTGCAAAATGAGCCAACTAGACAAGATGATAATGAGCAGCACTCACCTCAACTTGGCTAACATTTCCCCAGCCTAATTGTGTAGCCTAATCAATATCCAATCTGACATGTATTGATTCATCAAGACGAGTCTCAAAGCTGCGCGACGACGCTGTCCCGATCAAAACAGTGCTGAAATGATCATCTAGTTCAGGGCCCCCCCAAGCTGCACATTTTGTTTTTCTCCCCAGCATTACACAGCTGATTAAAATAATCAAAGTTGATGATTAGTTGATTATTTGAGTCAGCTGTCTAGTGCTAGGACAAAAAACAAAAACGTGCTCCCAGGACCGAGTTTGGGAAACCCTGATCTAGTTGAACACATGGTTCAAATCTATTACAAGGATTAGATGACTTTGGCAGTTTCATTACTAAGCTACAATTCCCACAGTTATTCTACATGGATCCAAACAGGGTATGCTTAGTGGTGTGCTATACGAAGACACGGGCATGGTGACATGCCTTGCAAAGTTATTAAGAACAGGCTGGAGGATGGTTAACGGGCGTTGTCTAGCAACCTCCGAGAGTTTTAAGAGCCTGGTGCTCGCCAAAGCCACCTCATCATTATGGCTATGTTTCATACTAGGGCCGTAGGCAGAACTGTACCGAAATGATTACTCGGTAGTTCGGTGGAAATACAATTTTGGCTTTGATACCAGCAATTACTTCAGTTATTGAAGAAATGAGGAAAAAAGTTGCCGAATAAACGTGTTAGTATGAAAGGGGATTAGGTAACTTGGGCTTAACAGATAAATACATGCTATTTCCCCCATCTCCACAAGATCAATCAGCAAATACATTCCCTAATGAAGGCGAATTCCTGACAAAATCAAATAAGCCTAAATCTCCAATAAGATTTACAAGCCTCTTGTTATCGGTTGAGATAAGGGCTAAACCAGGGGCGCAACTTTGGTTTTAGAAGTGGTGGGGACATTGTACCCAGATAAACACTCCAAACAGCCTACCCGAGGGGTCTGAGTCTTGCATCACATTCCAATTACAAAAAAAAATGTAATTTCAGAATGGGGGGAGGGACATGTCCACCCCATCCACAGTGAAAGTTGCACCCCTGGGCAAAATTAATAGGGAACAAGTGTTTAAATCCAAATTGAAATGCAGCCAATTTCGTTACAGCCTCAGTGGAATATGCATTGGACCACACATGACATAACATCTGGTAATGGGGTTTTAGATAAATCAATAACACATGACCTAACATCTGGTAATGGGGTTTTAGATAAAACACATGAACTAACATCTGGTAATGGAGTTTTAGATAAATCAACAACACATGACCTAACAGCTGGTAATGGGGTTTTAGATAAATCAACAACACATGACCTAACATCTGGTAATGGGGTTTTAGATAAAACAACAACACATGACCTAACAGCTGGTAGTGGGGTTTTAGATAAAACACGTGACCTAACATCTGGTAATGGGGTTTTAGACAAAACAACAA
The DNA here is from genome assembly GCF_036934945.1 of Oncorhynchus masou masou. NCBI lineage: Eukaryota > Metazoa > Chordata > Actinopteri > Salmoniformes > Salmonidae > Oncorhynchus > Oncorhynchus masou. The sequence goes on from NC_088224.1 coordinate 97,820,196, forward strand.
CACATGACCTACCAGCTGGTAATGGGGTTTTAGATAAAGCAACAACACATGAACAAACATCTGGTAATGGGTTTTAGATAAATCAACAACACATGACCTAACATCTGGTAATGGGTTTTAGATAAATCAACAGCACATGAACTAACATCTGGTAATGGGGTTTTAGATAAATCAACAACACATGACCTAACATCTGGTAATGGGGTTTTAGATAAAACACATGACCTAACATCTGGTAATGGAGTTTTAGATAAATCAACAACACATGACCTAACAGCTGGTAATGGGGTTTTAGATAAATCAACAACACATGACCTAACATCTGGTAATGGGGTTTTAGATAAAACACATGACCTAACATCTGGTAATGGGGTTTTAGATAAAACACATGACCTAACATCTGGTAATGGTGTTTCAGATAAAACACATGACCTAACATCTGGTTATGGGGTTTTAGACAAAACAACAACACATGACCTAACATCTGGTAATGGGGTTTTAGATAAATCAACAACACATGACCTAACATCTGGTAATGGGGTTTTAGATAAATCAACAACACATGACTTAACAGCTGGAAATGGGGTTTTAGATAAATCAACAACACATGACCAAACATCTGGTAATGGGGTTTTAGATAAATCAACAACACATGACCTAACTGCTGATAATGGGGTTTTAGATAAATCAACAACACATGACCTAACATCTGGTTATGGGGTTTTAGATAAATCAACAACACATGACTTAACAGCTGGAAATGGGGTTTTAGATAAATCAACAACACATGACCTAACATCTGGTAATGGGGTTTTAGATAAAACACATGACCTAACATCTGGTAATGGGGTTTTAGACAAAACACATGACCTAACATCTGGTAATGGGGTTTTAGATAAAACACATGACCTAACATCTGGTAATGGGGTTTTAGATAAAACACATGACCTAACATCTGGTAATGGGGTTTCAGATAAAACACATGACCTAACATCTGGTAATGGGGTTTTAGATAAAACACATGACCTAACATCTGGTTATGGGGTTTTAGATAAAACACATGACCTAACATCTGGTAGTGGGGTTTTAGATAAATCAACAACACATGACCTAACATCTGGTAATGGGTTTTCAAATAAAACACATGACCTAACATCTGGTAATGGGTTTTCAAATAAAACACATTACCTAACATCTGGTAATGGGGTTTTAGACAAAACACATGACCAAATATCTGGTAATGGGGTTTTAGATAAAAACACATGACCTAACATCTGGTAATGGGGTTTTAGATAAAACACATGACCTAACATCTGGTAATGGGGTTTTAGATGAAACACATGACCTAACATCTGGTAATGGGGTTTTCGACAAATCAACAACACATGACCTAACATCTGGTTATGGGGTTTTAGATAAAACACATGACCTAACATCTGGTAATGGGGTTTTAGATAAAGCAACAACACATGACCTAACATCTGGTAATAGGGTTTTAGACAAATCAACAACACATGACCTAACATCTGGTTATGGGGTTTTAGATAAAACACATGACCTAACATCTGGTAATGGGGTTTTAGATAAAACACATGACCTAACATCTGGTAATGGAGTTTTAGATAAAACACATGACCTAACATCTGATAATGGGGTTTTAGTTAAAATGTTGAGTCAACACCTGCTACCAACTATCCAGCTAGCTAGGTTACAATGGATCCCACTTCGCCTGGAATAGCTAACGAACGTTTCCAGCGCTGTAGAAGTTGTGTTTACTCTTATCGGGACAATATTGACAATCCAGAGTTTCAATTCGGCAATTGTTTGCTTGCGGAGGATTACAGCAATGAGGTGGATCTACTTACAAAGCAAATTTCAATCTGGCACCGATTTATGGGGAAAACGCAAATTGGAACATTCTCGACTCCTGTGGCTGGATGCCGCTTGGGCCTGATGGATGTATCCCTGCCTTGTCATCTGTCCTATCCGAATGGCCTGTGCTTCCTGGAACTTGCCTGCCAAGGAAATCGTCTCCATCTGTTCCCCTCCTACATCTTGTAGTGGAGTAGATGGAGAACAGCAAGAAGACTGTTCCCATCAGCTCTGGTCCCATGTCACAAGTCTTGGAAACTGAAGGCAGCGGCATGCTGCTAAGAGGACTGGTGTGTCTGCGAGAGGTCCGGAACAGATTGGCAGGAGGAATATCTTCACCTCCTTGGTGCCAGATCTATTTGCGCCTTCATCGCTGGGACTGCCTGTGTCTGCGACGGTTGTGCTGACTCCAACTACGCTGTCTCCAGCAATGGCTTCATTGTGGAGTTTGGCTCCTTTCCCTCTCTCTGGACCTAACGGGACTCTGCCTGCTGTGGGAGTTCTAGACCTAATGGGGCTCTGCCTGCTGTGGGAGGTCTGGACCTAACGGGGCTCTGCCTGCTGTGGGAGGTCTGGACCTAACGGGGCTCTGCCTGCTGTGGGAGGTCTGGACCTAACGGGGCTCTGCCTGCTGTGGGAGGTCTGGACCTAACGGGGCTCTGCCTGCTGTGGGAGGTCTGGACCTAACGGGGCTCTGCCTGCTGTGGGAGTTCTAGACCTAATGGGGCTCTGCCTGCTGTGGGAGGTCTGGACCTAACGGGGCTCTGCCTGTTGTGGGACTCTGCCTGCTGTGGGATGTCTGGACCTAACGGGGCTCTGCCTGCTGTGGGAGGTCTGGACCTAACGGGGCACTACCTCCTGTGGGAGGTCTGGACCTAACGGGGCTCTGCCTGATGTGGGAGGTCTTGTGGGAGGTCTTGACCTAATGGGGGTCTGCCTGCTGTGGGAGGTCTGGACCTAACAGGGCTCTGCCTGTTGTGGGACTCTGCCTGCTGTGGGATGTCTGGACCTAACGGGGCTCTGCTTGCTGTGGGATGTCTGGACCTAACGGGGCTCTGCCTGCTGTGGGAGGTCTGGACCTAACGGGGCACTGCCTACTGTCGGAGGTCTGGACCTATCGCCGGGAGCAGTGGGCGTATGCTATCCTGCTTCTTGTGGACCCGTGGAAGGTTGTGTGAGGGGTAGTAACGGCCGTTCTCCAGCCGTTGTATTGGGCAGTTCAGTGGAGAGAAATGTCTCAGTCCTCTGGAGCAAAAACGTTGTGCCATCCAGGAGCACGAGTATAGAACATCAAACATTATAAACCTGCATCAGGACATCAATAAGCCCCTCCCAAACATTATAAACCTGTATCAGGACATCAATAAGCCCCTCCCAAACATTATAAACCTGTATCAGGACATCAATAAGCCCCTCCCAAACATTATAAACCTGCATCAGGACATCAATAAGCCCCTCCCAAACATTATAAACCTGCATCAGGACATCAATAAGCCCCTCCCAAACATTATAAACCTGCATCCGGACATCAATAAGCCCCTCCCAAACATTATAAACCTGCATCAGGACATCAATAAGCCCCTCCCAAACATTATAAACCTGCATCCGGGACATCAATAAGCCCCTCCCAAACATTATAAACCTGCATCAGGACATCAATAAGCCCCTCCCAAACATTATAAACCTGCATCCGGGACATCAATAAGCCCCTCCCAAACATTATAAACCTGTATCAGGACATCAATAAGCCCCTCCCAAACATTATAAACCTGCATCCGGACATCAATAAGCCACTCCCAAACATTATAAACCTGCATCAGGACATCAATAAGCCCCTCCCAAACATTATAAACCTGTATCAGGACATCAATAAGCCCCTCCCAAACATTATAAACCTGCATCAGGACATCAATAAGCCCCTCCCAAACATTATAAACCTGCATCAGGACATCAATAAGCCCCTCCCAGACATTATAAACCTGCATCAGGACATCAATAAGCCCCTCCCAGACATTATAAACCTGCATCAGGACATCAATAAGCCCCTCCCAAACATTATAAACCTGCATCAGGACATCAATAAGCCCCTCCCAAACATTATAAACCTGCATCAGGACATCAATAAGCCCCTCCCAAACATTATAAACCTGCATCAGGACATCAATAAGCCCCTCCCAGACATTATAAACCTGCATCAGGACATCAATAAGCCCCTCCCAAACATTATAAACCTGCATCAGGACATCAATAAGCCCCTCCCAAACATTATAAACCTGCATCCGGACATCAATAAGCCCCTCCCAAACATTATAAACCTGCATCAGGACATCAATAAGCCCCTCCCAAACATTATAAACCTGCATCAGGACATCAATAAGCCCCTCCCAAACATTATAAACCTGCATCAGGACATCAATAAGCCCCTCCCAAACATTATAAACCTGCATCAGGACATCAATAAGCCCCTCCCAAACATTATAAACCTGCATCCGGACATCAATAAGCCCCTCCCAAACATTATAAACCTGCATCAGGACATCAATAAGCCCCTCCCAAACATTATAAACCTGCATCAGGACATCAATAAGCCCCTCCCAGACATTATAAACCTGCATCAGTACATCAATAAGCCCCTCCCAAACATTATAAACCTCCATCAGGACATCAATAAGCCCCTCCCAAACATTATAAACCTGCATCAGGACATCAATAAGCCCCTCCCAAACATTATAAACCTGCATCAGGACATCAATAAGCTGCTCCCAAACATTATAAACCTGCATCCGGGACATCAATAAGCCCCTCCCAAACATTATAAACCTGCATCAGGACATCAATAAGCCCCTCCCAAACATTATAAACCTGCATCAGGACATCAATAAGCCCCTCCCAAACATTATAAACCGATTGAGTGGATCATAGTTCATGTGGGACTCAATGACATTATGAAGGGCAGCTCAGAGCAGCTGAAGATGGATTTTAAAGAACTGATTGGGTCACTAATTGACTTTGAAAAACACCCCATAATATCTGGCCCTCTGCCCTCCCTAAATGGTGGCATTGAACGGTTTAGCAGACTTTTATCCGTCCATAACTGGCTACCAGACTATTGCAGCTCTGTGTATTGACAATATTGATACCTTCTGGAAACAAAGCTAGTTTTTTTGGTATTTGTTATTTTATTAGGATACCCATTAGCTGTTGCGAAAGCAGCAGCTACTCTTCCTGGGGTCCAACACAGAACATGAAAAATAATACAGAACATCAATAGACAAGAACAGCTCCAGGATAGAACTCCATACATTTATAAGAAGGCACACGTAGCCTACATATCGATAGATACACACAAACTATCTAGATCAAATAGGGGAGAGGCGTTGTGCCATGAGGTGTTGCTTTATCTGTTTTTTGAATTCATGTTTGCTGTTTATTTGAGCGACATGAGATGGAATGGAGTGTGGTGAAAAAAATCTCTATATAATATTGTACATCTTCTTGAATTTGTTCTGGATTTGGGAACTGTGAAAAGACCCCTGGTGGCTTGTCTGGTGGGGTAAGTGTGTTCTGGACCTGGGGACTGTGAAAAGACCCCTGGTGGCTTGTCTGGTGGGGTAAGTGTGTTCTGGACCTGGGAACTGTGAAAAGACCCCTGGTGGCTTGCCTGGTGGGTTAAGTGTGTTCTGGACCTGGGGACTGTGAAAAGACCCCTGGTGGCTTGTCTGGTGGGTTAAGTGTGTTCTGGACCTGGGGACTGTGAAAAGACCCCTGGTGGCTTGTCTGGTGGGTTAAGTGTGTGTCAGAGCTGTGTGTAAGTTGACTGCGCAAACAATTTGGGATTTTCAACACATTAATGTTTATTATAAGAAGAAGAAGTGATGCAGTCAGTCTCCTCAATTCTTAGCCAAGAGAGATTCAAATCAAATCAAAGTTTATTTGTCACGTGCGTCAAATACAACAGTTTGACCTTACAGTCAAATGCTTACTTGAAGACTCTAACCAATGGTGCGGAAAAAAAAGTATGTGTGTGTAGGAAAGTAAAGAAATAAAACAACAGTAGAAATACATTTGAAATAAGAGTAGTGAGGCTATATACAGACACCTGTTAGTTAGGCTGATTGAGGTAGTATTTACATGTAGATATGGTTAAAATGACTATGCATATATGATGAACAGAGAGTAGCAGAAGCGTAAAAAGAGGGGTTGGCGGGTGGTGGGACACAATGCAGATAGCCCGGTTTGCCAATGTGCGGGAGCACTGGTTGGTCGGGCCAATTTAGGTAGTATGTACATGAATGTATAGTTAAAGTGACTATACATATGATGAACAGAGAGTAGCAGCAGTGTAAAAAAGGGGATTGGAGGGGAACACAATGCAAATAGTCTGGGTAACCATTTGATTACCTGTTCAGGAGTCTTAAGGCTTTGGGGTAAAAACTGTTGAGAAGCCTTTTTGTCCTAGACTTGGTACCCCGGTACCGCTTGCCATGCGGTAGTAGAGAGAACAGTCTATGACTGGGGTGGCTGGGGTCTTTGACAATTTTTAGGGCCTTCCTCTGACACTGCCTGGTATAGAGGTCCTGGATGGCAGGCAGCTTTGCCCCAGTGATGTACTGGGCCTTACGCACTACCCTCTGAAGTGCCTTGCGGTTGGAGGCCGAGCAGTTGCCGTACCAGGCAGTGATGCAACCGGTCAGGATGCTCTCTATGTTGTACTATAGAACCTTTTGAGGATCTCAGACCCATGCCAAATATTTTTTGTTTCCTGAGGGGGAATAGGCTTTGTCTCAGGATGGTAAGTTGGTGGTTGAAGATATCCCTCTAGTGGTGTGGGGGCTGTGCTTTGGCAAAGTGGGTGGGGTTATATCATTCCTGTTTGGCTCTGTCCGGGGGTGTCCTCGGATGGGGCCACAGTGTCTCCTGACCCCTCCTGTCTCAGCCTCCAGTATTTATGCTGCAGTAGCGTATGTGTCGGGGGGCTGGAGTCAGTTTGTTATATCTGGAGTACTTCTCCTGTCCAATTCGGTGTCCTGTGTGAATCTAAGTGTGCGTTCTCTAATTCTCTCCTTCTCTCCCTCTTTCTCTCTCTCGGAGGACATGAGCCCTAGGACCATGCCCCAGGACTACCTGACATGATGACTCCTTGCTGTCCCCAGTCCACCTGGCCGTGCTGCTGCTCCAGTTTCAACTGTTCTGCCTTATTATTATTCGACCATGCTGGTCATTTATGAACATTTGAACATCTTGTCCATGTTCTGTTATAATCTCTACCCGGCACAGCCAAAAGAGGACTGGCCACCCCACATAGCCTGGTTCCTCTCTAGGTTTCTTCCTAGGTTTTGGCCTTTCTAGGGAGTTTTTCCTAACCACCGTGCTTCTACACCTGCATTGCTTGCTGTTTGGGGTTTTAGGCTGGGTTTCTGTACAGCACTTTGAGATATCAGCTGATGTACAAAGGGCTATATAAATAAATTTGATTTGATTTGGTCATGCCCTCTTCACAACTGTCTTGGTGTGTTTGGACCAATCTAGTTTGTTGTTGATGTGGACACCAAGGAATTTGACGCTCTCAACCTGCTCCACTACAGTCCAGTCGATGAGAATGGGGACGTGCTCATTGCTCCTTTTCCTGTTGTCAACAATCATCTCCTTAGTCTTGGTTAAGTTGAGGGATAGGTTGTTATTCTGGCACCACCCGGCCAGGTCTCTGACCTCCTCCATATAGGCTGTCTCGTCGTTGTCGATGATCAGCACTACCACTGTTGTCTTGCCAGCAAACTTAATGGTGTTGGAGTCGTGCCTGGCCATGCAGTCGTGGGTGAACAAGGAGTGCAGGATGGGACTGAGCACGCACCCCTGGGGAGCTCCAGTGTTGAGGATCAGTGTGGCAGATGTGTTGCTACCTATCCTCAAGACATGGGGGCGGCCTGTCAGGAAGTCCAGGATCCAGTTGCAGAGGGAGGTGTTTAGTCCCAGGTTCCTTAGCTTGGTGATGAGCTTTGAGGGTACTATGTTGTTGAACGCTGAGCTGTAGTCAATGAACAGCCTACCACTGGTTTTCAGCCCTCTGATTGCGGTGAAGAGTAAGACATGCCACTCTGTTCTGGGCCAGCAGGCAGTTTAACGAGGTCTTTCTTTTCAGCACTTGACCACACGACTGGACAATAATCAATACAAAACTAGAGTCTGCAGGACTTTTTGGAGTGTGGTGTCAAAAAAGCAGAGCATCTCTTTATTACAGACAGACCTCTCCCCATCTTTTCAACCACTGAATCTATATGTTTTGACCATGACAGTTTACAATCTAAGGTAACACCAAGTAATTTAGTCTCCTCAACTTGTTCAACAGCCACACCAGTCAGTACCAGATTCCGCTGAGTTCTAGAACTGAGTGAATGATTTGTACCAAATACAGTACTCTTAGTTTTAGAGATATTCAGGACAAGTTTATTACTGGCCACCCATTCCAAATCAGACTGCAACCATTTGTTAAGGGTTTCAGTGATTTCATTAGCTGTGGTTGCTGATGCGAAAATGGTTGAATCATCAGAATTCATGAACACACAGGCTTTGGGCAGGGGCAGTATTTTCACGTCCGGATGAAAAGCGCGCCCAAAGTAAACTGCCTGCTACTCAGGCCCAGAAGCTAGGATATGCATATAATTAGATAGAAAACATGCTAAAATTTCTAAAACTGTTAAAATAACGTCTGTGAGTATAACAGAACTGATATGGGAGGCACAACCCTGAAGACAAACCATCCCCCGCCAAAAAAACCTACCACTATTTTCAATGGCTGTCACTTTTATTATAAGATGAAGTCCTCCCAGATTGCAGTTCCTAGGGCTTCCACTAGATGTCAACAGTATTTAGAAAGAGTTTCAGGCTGGTTTTTGGAAAGATTTGCCAGAAATTGTAGTTTTTCTAGGTGGCTCCCATTTTGGCTGTAGGGTTTCCAAGCGCGTGAATGAGAGCGCGTTCTTTGGTATTTTTCTCCTTTAAAGACAATAACAATTCTCTGTCTTAAATTTTATAGTTTATTTACGTATTAGGGTACCTAAGGTTTGGTTTTAAACATTGTTTGACTTGTTTGGAAAAGTTTATGAGTAACGTTTGGGATTAATTTGGTATGCATTTTGATGGAGGGAAACTGGGTGGATTATTGAATGAAGCGCTCCAGCTAAACTGAGTTTTTATGGATATAAAGAAGGACATTATCGAACAGAAGGACCATTTGTGATGTAACTGGGACCTTTTGGAGTGCCTCATCCAAGGTGAGGCATTTTTTATATAGCTATTTCTGACTTTCTTGTCGCACCTGCCTGGTTGAAATATGTTTTCATGGTTTTGTACGCGGGGCACTGTCCTCAGATAATCGCATGGTGTGCTTTCGCCGTAAAGACTTTTTGAAATCTGACACAGCGGCTGGATTAACAAGAAGTTAAGCTCTATTTTGATGTATTACACTTGTGATTTTATGGAAGTGAAATTTTTATAATTTTGTAGTTTGAATCTTGCGCTCTGCAATTTCACCGGATGTTGGCCAGGTGGGACACTACTATCCCACCAGCCCATAAGAAGTTCATGACAGTGGCAGGTCATTGGTAACAATAGAAAAGAGGGCCGAAAGAGCAGCCCTGTGGTACACTACACTTTACATGTTCAACATTAGAGAAGCTTCCATGAAAAAAACCTTTGTGTTCTATTAGATAGATCTGAATCCACGATATGGCAGAGGTTGAAAAGCCATAACAAATAAGTTCTTCACAACAGGTTGGAGTCAATAATATCAAAGGCTGCACTAAAATCTAACAGTACACCTCCTACAATCTTCTTATTATCAATTCCTTTCAACCAATCATCAGTCATTTGTGTCAGTGCAGTACATGTTGAGTCCTCTTCTCTATAAGCATGCTGCAAGTCTGTTGTTAATTTGTTTACAGAGAAATAGCATTGTATTTGGTCAAACACCATTTTTTCCAACAGTATGTTCAGAGCTGGCAGCAAGCTGATTGGTCTGCTGTTAGAACCAATAAAAGCCTCTTTACCACTCTTGGGTAGCGGAATGACTTTGGCTTCCCTCCAGGCCTGAGAACAAAGACTTTCCTCTAGACTCAGATTAAAGATATGACAGATAGGAGTGGCTATAGCGTCAGATACCATCCTCCGTAGCTTTCCATCTGTTGTCAGGAGATTTGTTATTATTGATCAATAACAATAATTTTTCCCACACTATCGTTACAATATTCAAACAAGCTTTTCTTTCATTATTAGTTTTTTCATGCATGAATACAATTGCAGTGAGCCACTGTTCGTTGTTGGCATTTCCTGCCAAACTTTGCCAAGTAATCATTAAAATAATTGGCAACATCAAATGGTTTAGTGATGAATAAGCCATCTGATTGGATGAAAGATGGAGTAGAATTTGTCTTTCTTTCATTTAAAGTACTGCAACGTTTATTTCCATTCTTTTTATCATTGATCTTGGCGTCATAATGAAGTTTCTTCTTCTTTTTGTTGAGTTTAGTCACATAGTTTCTCAGTCAGTCAGTCAGTCAACCAGTCAGATGTCCAGACAGACTTATTAGCCACTCCTTTTGCCCCCATCTCTTTCAACCATACAGTTTTTACATTCCTCATCAATCCATGGAGCCTTAACAGTTCTAACAGTCAGCTTCTTAACTGGTGAATCAATAATTGGAAGAAGCAATTTCAAAAATACTTCAAGTGCAGCGTCTGGATGCTCCATTATTAATCAGTCCCATGTACAGTTGAAGTCCGATGTTTACATACACCTCAGCCAAATACATTTAATCTCAGTTTTTCACGATTCCTGACATTTAATCCTAGTAGAAATTTTCTGTCTTAGGTCAGTTAGGATCACCACTTTATTATAAGTCTGAAAAGTGTGGAATGTCAGAATAATAGCAGATAACATTTTTTATTTCAATTTTTATTTCTTTCATCACATTCCCAGCCGGTCAAAAGTTTACATACACTCAATTAGTATTTGGTAGCATTGCCTTAAAATTGCCTTAAACAACAATACCTTGACTTTGTTGTCCTTAAGCCATTTTTCCACAGCGTTGGAAGTATGCTTGGGGTCATTGTCTATTTGGAAGGGTCATTTGCAACCAAGCTTTAACTTTCTGACTGATGTCTTGAGATGTTGCTTCAATATATCCACATAATTTCCTTCCTCATGACACAATCTAGTTTGTGAAATGCACCAGTCCCTCCTGCAGTGTTACGGATACAGTTATCCTGTGTGTGTGTGTATGCTGTGTGTGTGTGTTTCTTTTCTCTCCTTCTCCCCTCACAGGTGAAAATCATCACTCCCCTATCAGTCAACAATCAATCATAAATCAGAAGACACACCTCCTCCTATTTCCTAACCTATCACAGTTCCTTCCCCATGGTTTAAAAACCCCATCATTTGTTTGTTCTAGAGCTCAATCTCTCTGTAAATGTCATGTCTGTAGGTCTCTGTGTTTCACTCTCGCTTTGTGTCTTAACCTCTCTTTTGTTTAAGCACCTCATAGCACTTTGTCATCACCTGTGAGTATTGTTTTTGGTTATGGTGTTTGTGTTTGATTGCTGGTGGGAAAAGGGGGAAACCAAGACAAGTCGCCCATGGGCATACACTACCCGTAGGTGAACTTTGTTAAATACACTAGTTAGAACTGGGCGGACCACCCACTGTATTTTTGGTTAGTTAGTTAGCTGTTGTTAAAGTAGGCTAGTCTAGCTTAGGGATGTTTTTGAATACTTATTGTTTCTTTCCTTGGGTCCAGCTCAACCCCTTTTCCTGCTCCCCCCATTACCGTGTGTTTATAAATAAACCTAGGGTTTGACGGTAGATTTCTGTTGTCGTGGTTATTTCGTTCACATTTTTACTTTGTCACAATAATAATTTGCATGAGTTATGTTACGGGTCTCATTACCATCCCCCCCTAGACTGTCGGGCCAAAAGGGATTCGTAACATGCAGCAAAGCACCCACACAAAATGATGCTGCCACCCCTGTGCTTCATGGTTGGGATGGTGTTCTTCGGCTTGCAAGCGTCCCCCTTTTTCCTCCAAACATAACGATTCTCATTATGGCCAAACAGTTTGGTTTTTGTATCATCAGACCAGAGGATATTGCTCACAAAAAGTCCCCATGTGCAGTTGCAAACCGTAGTCTGGCTTTTTATGGCGGTATTGGAGTGGTGGCTTCTTCCTTATTGAGTGGCCTTTCAGGTTATTTCGGACTTGTTTAATTGTGGATATAGATACTTTTGTACCGGTTTCTTCCAGCAGCTTCATAAGGTCCTTTGCTGTTGTTCTGGGATTGATTTGCACTTTTCGCACCAAAGTACGTTCATCTCTAGGAGACAGAACGCACGTCCTTCCTGAGCGGTATGACGGCTGTGTGGTCCCATGGTGAAGTACTTGCATAATATTGTTTGTACAGATGAACGTGGTATCTTCAGGGATTTGGAAATTGCTCCCAAGGATGAACCAGACTTGTGGAGATCTACATATTTTTTCTGAGGTCTTGGCTGATTTCTTTTGATTTTCCCACGATGTCAAGCAAAGAGACACTGAGTTTGAAGGTAGGCCTTGAAATACATCCACAGGTACACCTCCAATTGACTCAAATGATGTCAATTAGCCTATCAGAAGCTTCTAAAACCATGACTTCATTTTCCAGAAATGTTCCAAGCTGTTTAAAGGCACAGTCAACTTAGTGTATGTAAACTTCTGACCCACTGGAAATGTGATACAGTGAATTCTAAGTGAAATGATCTGCCTGTGAACAATTTTTGGAAAAATGACTTGTATCATGCACAAAGTAGGTGTCCGAACCGAATTGCCAAAACTATAGTTTGTTAACAATACATTTGTGGAGTGGTTGAAAAACAAGTTAACGACTTCAACCTAAGTGTATGTAAACTTCCTACCTCAACTGTATATCAGTTGGTAGTGCAACACCGGGGTTCGATTCACACATGGGACCCGTATTAAACTGAGTTCCTCTGTCCAGTGTCTGTTATATCAGTTGGTAGTGCAACGCAGGGGTTCGATTCACACCTGGGACCCGTATTAAAAACTCAGTTCCTCTATCCAGTGTCTGTGTTATTTTGTCCATCTTTATCTTTTCTTTTTTATTGGTCAGTCTGAGATGCAGTTTTTTCTTTGCAACTCTGCATCCCAGAGTCACCCCTTTACTTTGACGTTGAGGCTGGTGTCTATTTAATGAAGCTGACAGTTGAGGACTTGCGAGGTGTCTGTTTCTCAAACTCGACACCCAAACTTTCTACTTTTAAACTCGGACAAAACAGAGATGCTTGTTCTAGGTCCCAAGAAACAAAGATCTTCTGTTGAATCTGACAATTACTCTTAATGGTTGTACAGTGGTCTCAAATAAAACTGAAGGACCTCGGCGTTACTCTGGACCCTGATCTCTCTTTTTGACGAACATATCAAGACTGTTTCAAGGAAAGCTTTTTTCCATCTACGTAACATTGCAAAAATCAGAAACTTACTGTCCAAAATGATGCAGAAAAATTCATCCATGATTTTGTTACTTCCAGGTTAGACTACTGCCATCCTCTACTTTCTGGCTACCCGTATAAATCACTAAATAAAGTGCTAATTACGGCTGCTAAATCTTGACTAGAACCAAAAGATTTGATCATATTACTTCAGTGCTAGCCTCCCTACACTGGCTTTCAAACAAGGCAAGGGCTGATTTCTAGGTTTTACTGCTAACCTACAAAGCATTACATGGGCTTGCTCTAACCTCTCTCTCTGATTTGGTCCTGCCGTACATACCTACACGTACGCTACGGTCACAAGACGCAGGCCTCCTAATTGTCCCTAGAATTTCTAAGCAAACAGCTGGAGGCAGGGCTTTCTCCTATAGAGCTCCATTTTTATGGAATGGTCTGCCTACCCATGTGAGAGACGCAAACTCGGTGTCAACCTTTAAGTCTTTACTGAAGACTCATCTCTTCAGTGGGTCATATGATTGAGTGTAGTCTGGCCCAGGAGTGTGAAGGTGAACGGAAAGGCTCTGGAGCAACGAACCGCCCATGCTGTCTCTTCCTGGCCGGTTCCCTTCTTTCCACTGGGATTCTCTGCCTCTAACTCTATTACAGGGGCCTAGTCACTGGCTTACTGGTGCTCTTCCATGCCGTCCCTAGGAGGGGTGCGCGTGGGTTGAGTCACTGATGTGATCTACCTGTCTGGGTTGGCACCCCCTATCCCCCGTGGCGGAGATCTTTGTGGGCTATACTCGGCCTTGTCTCAGGATGGTAAGTTGGTGGTTGAAGGTATCCCTCTAGTGCTGTGGGGGCTGGGCTTTGGCAAAGTGGGTGGGGTCCTTCCTGTTTGGCCCTGTCCGGGGTTGTCATCGGATGGGGCCACAGTGTCTCCTGACCCCTCTTGTCTCAGCCTCCAGTATTTATGCTGCAGTAGTTTATGTGTCAGGGGGTTAGGGTCAGTTTATTATATCTGGAGTACTTCTCCTGTCTTATCCGGTGACCTGTGTGAATTTAAGTATGCTCTCTCTAATTCTTTCTTTCTCTCTTTCTTTCTCTCTCTCGGAGTACCTGAGCCCTAGGACCATGCCTCAGGACTACCTGGCCTGATGACTCCTTGCTGTCCCCAGTCCACCTGGCCATGCTGCTGCTCCAGTTTCAACTGTTCTGCCTTATTATTATTATTATTATTATTATTTAACCATGCTGGTCATTTATGAACATTTGAACATCTTGGCCATGTTCTGTTATCTCCACCCAGCACAGCCAGAAGAGGACTGGCCACCCGTCATAGCTTGGTTCCTCTCTAGGTTTCTTCCTAGGTTTTGGCCTTTCTAGGGAGTATTTCCTAGCCAACGTGCTTCAACACCTGCATTGCTTGCTGTTTGAGATTTTAGGCTGGGTTTCTGTAGAGCACTTTGATATATCAGCTGATGTACGAAGGGCTATATAAATAAATTTGATTTGATTTAATGTACTTGTCCCCTTGCTAAATTGTGCACCGGAGCCTCCCACTTCTCGTTCTATTCTGGTTTGAGCCAGTTTGAGCTGTTCTGTGAAGGGTTGTCCGAGAACTTCAGTTTCTTGGCATCGAATAGTCTTCATTTCTCAAAACAAGAATAGACCGACAAGTTTCAAAAGAAAGCACTTTGTTTCTGGCAATTTTGATCCTGTAATCAAACCCACAAGTGCTGATGTTCCAGATACTCAACTAGTCTAAAGAAGGCTAGTTGTATTGCTTCTTTAATCAGGACAACAGTTTTCAGCTGTGTTAATTAACATAATTGCAAAAGAGTTTCGTAATGATCAATTAGCCTTTTAAAATGTGCCATTGGAACACAGGGGTGATGGTTGCTGATAATGTGCCTCTGTACATTATATATACATATATATATATGTACATATATATAGCTGCTTAAAACTCTATTGTTTTGAGAAACAATAGGTAATATCATGTGCATTTCCAAAAACCAGCACCAAACTTCTCTAATATGGTGCATTCAAAATACAATGTGTGCCTGGGCTGCACAAAACAAAACTTAAAGGCAATCAGTAACAAAGGTGTCCACCAAGGTTGCCACGGACATGTCTGATTTCAACTCAATAAAAGAGCTATGTACACTTCCGGCGCCGACAGAGATGGCCGCCTCGCTTCGCATTCCAAGGAAACTATGCAGTTTTTTTGTTTTTTTTACATGTTATTTCTTACATTAGTACCCCAGGTCATCTTAGGTTTCATTACATACAGTCGAGAAGAACTACTGAATATAAGAGCAGCGTCAACTCACCATCAGTACGACCAAGAATATGACTTTCGCGAAGCGGATCCTGTGTTCTGCCTTTTAACCAGGACAACGGAATGGATCCCAGCCGGTGACCCAAAAAAACGACTTCGTAAAAGAGGGAAACGAGCGAAACGAGGCGGTCTTCTGGTCAGACTACGTAGACGGGTACATCGTGCCCCACTACCTAGCATTCTTCTCGCCAATGTCCAGTCTCTTGACAACAAGGTTGATGAAATCCGAGCAAGGGTAGCATTCCAGAGGGACATCAGAGACGAACGTTCTTTGCTTCACGGAAACATGGCTCACTGGAGAGACGCTCTCGGTGGCGGTGCAGCCAGCGGGTGTCTCCACGCATCGCGCAGACAGAAACAAACACCTTTCTGGCAAGAAGAGGGGTGGGGGCGTATGCCTTATGGCTAACGAAACGTGGTGTGATCACAGAAACATACAGGAACTCAAATCGTTCTGTTCACCTGATTTAGAATTCCTCACAATCAAATGCAGACCGCATTATCTACCAAGAGAATTCTCTTTGATTATAATCACAGCCGTATATATTCCCCCCCAAGCAGACACATCGATGGCTCTGAACGAACTTTATTTGACTATTTGCAAACTGGAATCCATACATCCTGAGGCTGCATTCATTGTAGCTGGGGATTTTAACAAGGCTAATGTGAAAACAAGACTCCCTAAAATGTATCAGCATATCGATTGCGACACCAGGGCTGGCAAAACCTTGGATCACTGTTATTCTAACTTCCGTGATGCATATAAGGCCCTGCCCCCCCTTTCGGAAAAGCTGACCACGACTCCATTTTGCTGATCCCTGCCTACAGACAGAAACTGAAACAAGAAGCTCCCACGCTGAGGTCTGTCCAACGCTGGTCCGACCAAGCTGATTCCACACTCCAAGACTGCTTCCATCACGTGGACTGGGACATGTTTCGTATTGCGTCAGGTAACAACATTGACGAATACGCTGATTCGGTGTGCGAGTTCATTAGAACGTGCATTGAAGATGTCGTTCCCATAGCAACGATTAAAACAATCCCTAACCAGAAAACGTGGATTGATGGCTGCATTCGTGTGAAACTGAAAGCGCGAACCACTGCCTTTAATCAGGGCAAGGTGACTGGTAATATGACTGAATACAAACAGTGCAGCTATTCCCTCCGTAAGGCTATCAAACAAGCTAAGCGTCAGTATAGAGACAAAGTAGAATCTCAATTCAACGGCTCAGACACAAGAGGTATGTGGCAGGGTCTACAGTCAATCACGGACTATAAGAATAAATCCAGCTCAGTCACGGACCAGGATGTCTTGCTCCCAGGCAGACTAAATAACTTTTTTGCCCGCTTTGAGGACAATACAGTGCCACTGACACGGCCTGCAACGGAAACATGCGGTCTCTCCTTCACTGCAGCCGAGGTGAGTAAAACATTTAAACGTGTTAACCCTCGCAAGGCTGCAGGCCCAGACGGCATCCCCAGCCGCGCCCTCAGAGCATGCGCAGACCAGCTGGCTGGTGTGTTTACGGACATATTCAATCAATCCCTATACCAGTCTGCTGTTCCCACATGCTTCAAGAGGGCCACCGTTGTTCCTGTTCCCAAGAAAGCTAGCTGAGCTAAACGACTACCGCCCCCGTAGCACTCACTTCCGTCATCATGAAGTGCTTTGAGAGACTAG
Source organism: Oncorhynchus masou masou (assembly GCF_036934945.1). NCBI lineage: Eukaryota > Metazoa > Chordata > Actinopteri > Salmoniformes > Salmonidae > Oncorhynchus > Oncorhynchus masou. Next base: position 97,837,569 of record NC_088224.1, read on the forward strand.
TCAAGGACCATATCACCTCCACACTACCTGACACCCTAGACCCACTCCAATATGCTTACCACCCAAATAGGTCCACAGACGACGCAATCTCAACCACACTGCACACTGCCCTAACCCATCTGGACAAGAGGAATACCTATGTGAGAATGCTGTTCATCGACTACAGCTCGGCATTTAACACCATAGTACCCTCCAAGCTCGTCATCAAGCTCAAGACCCTGGGTCTCGACCCCGCCCTGTGCAACTGGGTACTGGACTTCCTGACGGGCCGCCCCCAGGTGGTGAGGGTAGGCAACAACATCTCCACCGCGCTGATCCTCAACACTGGGGCCCCACTAGGGGTGCGTTCTGAGCCCTCTCTTGTACTCCCTGTTCACCCATGACTGCGCGGAAACGCACGCCTGCAACTCAATCATCAACTTTGCGGACGACACAGTGGTAGGCTTGAATACCAACAACGACAAGACGGCCTACAGGGAGGAGGTGAGGGCCCTCGGAGTGTGGTGTCAGGACAATAACCTCACACTCAACGTCAACAAAACTAAGGAGATGATTGTGGAATTCAGGAAACAGCAGAGGGAACACCCCCCTATCCACATCGATGGAACAGTAGTGGAGAGGGTAGTAAGTTTTAAGTTCCTCGGCATACACATCACAGACAAACTGAATTAGTCCACTCACACAGACAGCATCGTGAAGAAGGCGCAGCAGCGCCTCTTCAACCTCAGGAGGCTGAAAAAATTTGGCTTGTCACCAAAAGCACTCACAAACTTCTACAGATGCACAATCGAGAGCATCCTGGCGGGCTGTATCACCGCCTGGTACGGCAACTGCTCCGCCCACAACCGTAAGGCTCTCCAGAGGGTAGTGAGGTCTGCACAACGTATCACCGGGGGCAAACTACCTGCCCTCCAGGACACCTACACCACCCGATGTTACAGGAAGGCCACAAAGATCATCAAGGACAACACCCACCCGATCCACTGCCTGTTCACCCCGCTATCATCCAGAAGGCGAGGTCAGTACAGGTGCATCAAAGCTGGGACCGAGAGACTGAAAAACAGCTTCTATCTCAAGGCCATCAGACTGTTAAACAGCAACCACTAACATTGAGTGGCTGCTGCCAACACACTGACTCAACTCCAGCCACTTCAATAATGGGAATTGATGGGAAAGGATGTAAAATATATCACTAGCCACTTTAAACAATGCTACCTAATATAATGTTTACATACCCTACATTATTCATCTCATATGTATACGTATATACTGTACTCTATCATCTACTGAATCCTTATGTAATACATGTATCACTAGCCACTTTAACTATGACACTTTGTTTACATACTCATCTCATATGTATATACTGTACTCGATACCATCTACTGTATCTTGCCTATGCTGCTCTGCACCATCACTCATTCATATCTTTATGTACATATTCTTTATCCCCTTACACTGTGTATAAGAAATTAGTTTTGGAATTGTTAGTTAGATTACTTGTTGGTTATTACTGCATTGTCGGAACAGGAAGCACAAGCATTTCGCTACACTCGCATTAACATCTGCTAACCATGTGTATGTGACAAATCAAAATTTTATTTGATTTGATTTGAAGACTACAGTGAAAGAGTCGGCAGTTCATCTGTTGCAGGAAAATGAGGGTTATAATTCTAACCATTAGAAACGATACATAAACGTGAGTGAAGAGCACCAAATCGAATGTCTCCTTCTCGGTAGTCTCGTACTGTTTTATATATGAAGCCAATTTCTTTGAAAAATACCCCACAGGTTGCTCAAATTTGTTATTGTGTTTCTGTAGAAGCCCAGCCACATGCTCCCACATCCCTGGCATCGGTGTACAAAGCAAATGGAAGGCAGAAATTCATAGCAGCAAGCACCGGTGCAGAGATCAAAAGGCATTTGGGGATCCAACAGAAAATGACTTTCGTACTGGTCAAATCTGTACATGGCGCAACAATCTGGCAAAGTTATTGTAGAAATTCCCAGCAGTAACCAGCAATTTCCAAGAATCTGTGCAGTTCATGGCGTGAAGCTGGCACCGGAAGGTTGTTGATGGCCTTCCTGTTTGCCAAGACCGGTCAGACTTTCCCTTTCCCCAATTTTGCTCTTTTACAAGTTGGAAGCTATGAAACGCTCAAACAGACCCCTAAAATTCTGGAGGAGTTCTGGCCAGCAAATCGTCCAAATATGCCTCAGTTTTTTTCAGATCACGTAGCATGATATACATGAGCCTTTGAAACATTGTTCCGGCATTTTGTAACCAGAAGAGAAGATGAAGGTAGGAAAACCATCAGGAGTGACAAAAGCAGACAACTCATTGGTGCGCTCAGTAAGAGGGACCTTACCTTCAGCAGATATAACTTGCTAACATACTGTGGCAAACCTCTTCAAGGTTAGGAGCGTTTGTCACAAACTAAGTGGTAAACTGTCACCAAATCACCCAAGAATGAGAGTTCTTTCGAACAGGACAGTACCTGTTTGTTTGTTTCTCCGTCCTGGTCCACCCAGGCCGTAGGCGAGGTCAAGGATAGCAGGGTTTGGTACACGAATCGGGTTCTCGGTAGGTCCAGGTCCAAACGCCAACAGGTAAGTCCAAAACAGTCCAGCTCATACACGGTAAATCCAGCCAATCTCTATTGTCTCTTTCTCTATTGTTCATAGATCCTTCCAGCACTCTCTCCCCCTCTTCCTGGTTTTTCTTGACCCTTTATCTGTGGGTCGGCCCCACCTTCTGAGGGTTCCCCTTGCTTCTGGGTCTTGTAGTTGTGGTGGTCGGCCATTTTGTGATCTGTAGTTCTGACAGGGGTGGCCATTTTAGTGATCGGGCAGAGCCCGTTTATTAGTTCTGCTCTCACATATCTGCCATTTATCACTCGACCCCCTTCTTTGCCACAATACGTAGTAGCGTCAACACAATCATCAACCCCTGTGCAAAGGAGTCTGGCTTTGTAACGTCATTGAGATTCTGAAAATCGTAACAATATCGCAGAGACCCTTCTGCCGTAGGTACTAATACTGGGAGAACTCCTCGGATTGTTGCTACATCGTGCTCAAGAATGAACTCCACCTCACTGCAGAGTTTCTCTCTATTTTCAGGATTCACTCGATAGGTATGTTGTTTGAGTGGGGCAGAGTCCCCAACATCAATGTCATGCTCTAGTACATTTGTCTGAATTGGCACATCTGAGAATAAACCTTGGTATTCTAAAAGCAGAGCAACAATGTTGCGTTATTCCTACGAAGACAAATGAAGTATAGTGAGTTAAGTACGGGTTCAACATGTTGAAATGACACAGCTGGGGTTTCTTCCAGCGCTCCAGCAATGATGTATTCCCAATTACCAATTTTTTACACAATGGGATAAGGGCCTAAAAAGCAGGCTTGCAACAGGGACCCCAGAATGGGCAACAAAACCAGGACTTGGTCGCCCACATCGAAAGTGTGGCCTTTTGATCATACCAAACTGTCATTTTTGTTTGTACCTTCTCCAGATTCCTACTGGCAAACTCACAGGCAGGGTGCAATCTGTATCAAAAAGCACTAACATACTCCAACAGATTTGTTTAAGGTGTTCGTTTAAGGTGTTACCTTGCAACAACCTCTCTCTCAGCAAGCTCAAAGGACCTCTGACATGACAAAACCCGAGAGATTCCTGAACAACCTCTCGCACTGCAAACAAGAAGGTCCCATTCATCCCAGTTTTTCTCAAACTTAAAGCAGTAAGCTCTCAACACAGACTTCAAAGTCTGATGAAATCTCTGCAGAATACCTTGAGACTCTGGGTGGTAGGCACTAGTGGGGAAATGGATAACACCCAACTGCTGTAGCACTTGCTGGAAGACCTTTCATATGAAATTCAAACCTTTGTTTGATTGCACTACTTACAGAAGTACAAACATTGAAAAATTACACCAGGTCCTTAGCAATACTGGGAGCCGTGATTTTCCTCAGTGGAATGGCCTCAGAGTGGCAGTGCACATGATAGTCAAGAGATGCTTAGCCACCACTCTTTGCTTTGGGCAAAGGACCAACACACTCCACCATAACTCTGCTGACAGGAATAGGCTGTAAAGTTGCAACCAGTACACTTTGGTTTGGTTTTACTCGTCCGTTGGCAAATGCAACAGGATTTACAGTAAGTCACAACATCCTGTTTCAGGCCAGGCGAGAAGAAGTAGCCATACTACCAGCGAGAGCCAACCTCCGTATCTCTTGTCGCAGTCCAATTTCAGATACCCTGGGCCAACTGTTGCCCAGAAATGGTGTCAGAACGCCATTTCATCATCAGAAAACCATCTATGTCAAAGTAACCCACACAAACGTCATCAAACTCATTGGACGTATCTCAGCAAAAAGAGGTGAGAGGGAAAGACGTTTACTCTGTTCAGCAATCAGCTGTTTCCTAGACATTGAAGTATCGACTGTAGTGACCCTCTCTTCTGCCAGTGGTTTGGGATTTTCAAAGGAGAAGTCAACTCAGAAGGTTTACCGAAATTAGGATCACCCATCAACGTCTCAGACAGATCGACCATTGTGGGATTGTTTGACGTCATCCTTAACACTAGACTTGCTCTCTGCAACTTTCTTAGACATTGCACGTGTAATGGCACACACTGGGAACACTCAATGGTACTTTTCTGATGACCCATCAGGTTTCTCCACTCTGAGTTCCTTACAAATAACAGGATTCGACACGACCTTCCCTCCAGCCAAGTCATTTCCCAAAATAAATAAGACCCCCTTCACCGGTAGGGGGAACCAGAAATAAGATCCGATTCGTGGTTCACATTATACAAATAAACTTTCATGCCACTTTCAACCCATCTCCACGCCTTGTACTAACACACTGTAACCAGTTGCTGAGGTGTCAGACAAAGGCAAAGCACCCTCCAAAATTAAGGATTGGGCTGCCCCAGATTTATAAGGCCATATTGGGTAAAATGCAATTTTATTTCTGTTGTTTTTTAATCAGGTCAGTAAATAAATATCAATTAGGTTCCCATTCTCATTTGCTTCTAACAAAAAATAAAAAAATTAGAACAGGTCATGGTAGAAATAGTTTTAGTTACTAAGCTCTATGGAACTGGAATTCTCTCCTGAACATTTTAAAATTTGATGATCTAGTTTCCTTGGTGGAGTGTAAACACTTGATTGATGCACAGTGGGGCAAAAAAGTATTTAGTCAGCCACCAATTGTGCAAGTTCTCCCACTTAAAAAGATGAGAGAGGCCGGTAATTTTCATCATAGGTACATGTCAACTATGACAGACAAAATGGGAAAAAATAATCCAGAAAATCACATTGTAGGATTTTTTATAAATTTATTTGCAAATTATGGTGGAAAATAAGTATTTGGTCACCTACAAACAAGAAAGATTTCTGTCTCTCACAGACCTGTAACTTCTTCTTTAAGTGGCTCCTCTGTCCTCCACTCATTACCTGTATTAATGGCACCTGTTTGAACTTGTTATCAGTATAAAAGACACCTGTCCACAACCTCAAACAGTCACACTCCAAACTCCACTATGGCCAAGACCAAAGAGCTGTCAAAGGACACCAGAAACATGAAAATTACCAGCCTCTCATCTTTTTAAGTGGGAGAACTGGCACAATTGGTGACTGACAAAATACTTTTTTGCCCCACTGAATGTAAACAGTGTAGACCCTCTCTGAATTGCTTTATGCGTAGGGATATCAATTGGGTGCTTTGTTTGTGAAGGTAGTTTTACGTGTCAACACAAACTCATCTGCAAGCACTACAGCTTTCTCAAGAGTGAGATCCTTGTGCTCATGAATGTAGGTAGCAAAGCTGTCATGAAGGAAATTCGTGAACTACCCGAGAAGTTTGATTTTGATTTGAAGTACGAGTGTCTTTAAATCCTCAAGGTCCTTGACCTCTTGACCTCTTGAGAACCACACCACCACAGGATGTGGTGTGTTTCCAGATCCTTCTCTCTTAATCGAATGGCATGCACACATTATTCTTGTTTTTGTTCAGGTCTGGTTGCAAGCTCTCTTTCCTTGTGCTCCAGCTCTAGTTTCTGTTGTTCCCATTGTGCCTTTAGTTCTACCTCTCTCAGTTACACCTCTATGGGGTGTTCTCTACCACCTGTAGGACTCTTTCCATTATCCTCCCTCTATGGGGTGTTCTCTACCACCTGTAGGACCCTTTCCATCATCCTCCCTCTATGGGGTGTTCTCTACCACCTGTAGGATTCTTTCCATTATCCTCCCTCTATGGGGTGTTCTCTACCACCCATAATACCCTTTACATTATCCTCCCTCTATGGGGTGTTCTCTACCACCTGTAGGACCCTTTCCATAATCCTCCCTTTATGGGGTGTTCTCTACCACCTGTAGGACTCTTTCCATTATCTTCCCTCTATGGGGTGTGCTCTACCACCCGTAGGACTCTTTCCATTATCCTCCCTCTATGGGGTGTGCTCTACCACCCGTAGGACTCTTTCCATTATCCTCCCTCTATGGGGTGTGCTCTACCACCCGTAGGACTCTTTCCATTATCCTCCCTCTATGGGGTGTACTCTACCACCCGTAGGACTCTTTCCATTATCCTCCCTCTATGGGGTGTACTCTACCACCCGTAGGACTCTTTCCATTATCCCCATTCTATGACTCTTTCCATTATCCTCCCTCTATGGGGTGTACTCTACCACCTGTAGGACTCTTTACATTATCCTCCGTCTATGGGTTGTTCTCTACCACCCATAAGACCCTTTCCATTATCCTCCCTATATGGGGTGTACTCTACCACCCGTGGGACCCTTTCCATTATCCTCCCTCTATGGGGTGATCTCTACCACCCGTAGGACACTTTCCATCATCCTCCCTCTATGACCCTTTCCATTATCCTTCCTCTATGACTCTTTACATTATGGCACTGACGGAAACATGGATCACCACAGATAACACTGCTACTCCTACTGCTCTCTCTTCGTCCGCCCACGTGTTCTCGCACACCCCGAGAGCTTCTGGTCAGCGGGGTGGTGGCACCGGGATCCTCATCTCTCCCAAGTGGTCATTCTCTCTCTCTCCCCTTACCCATCTATCTATCGCCTCCTTTGAATTCCATGCTGTCACAGTTACCAGCCCTTTCAAGCTTAACATCCTTATCATTTATCGCCCTCCAGGTTCCCTCGGAGAGTTCATCAATGAGCTTGATGCCTTGATAAGCTCCTTTCCTGAGGACGGCTCACCTCTCACAGTCCTGGGCGACTTTAACCTCCCCACGTCTACCTTTGACTCATTCCTCTCTGCCTCCTTCTTTCCACTCCTCTCCTCTTTTGACCTCACCCTCTCACCTTCCCCCTACTCACAAGGCAGGCAATACGCCGACCTCATCTTTACTAGATGCTGTTCTTCCACTAACCTCACTGCAACTCCCCTCCAAGTCTCCGACCACTACCTTGTATCCTTTTCCCTCTCGCTCTCATCCAACACTTCCCACACTGCCCCTACTCGGATGGTATCGCGCCGTCCCAACCTTCGCTCTCTCTCCCCCGCTACTCTTTCCTCTTCCATCCTATCATCTCTTCCCTCTGCTCATACCTTCTCCAACCTTTCTCCTGATTCTGCCTCCTCAACCCTCCTCTCTTCCCTTTCTGCATCCTTTGACTCTCTATGTCCCCTATCCTCCAGGCCGGCTCGGTCCTCCCCTCCCGCTCCGTGGCTCGATGACTCATTGCGAGCTCACAGAACAGAGCTCCGGGCAGCCGAGCGGAAATGGAGGAAAACTCGCCTCCTGCGGACCTGGCATCCTTTCACTCCCTCCTCTCTACATTTTCCTCCTCTGTGTCTGCTGCTAAAGCCACTTTCTACCACTCTAAATTCCAAGCATCTGCCTCTAACCCTAGGAAGCTCTTTGCCACCTTCTCCTCCCTCCTGAATCCTCCTCCCCCTCCCCCCTCCTCCCTCTCTGCAGATGACTTCGTCAACCATTTTGAAAAGAAGCTCGACGACATCCGATCCTCGTTTGCTAAGTCAAACGACACCGCTGGTTCTGCTCACACTGCCCTACCCTGTGCTCTGACCTCTTTCTCCCCTCTCTCTCCAGATGAAATCTCGCTTCTTGTGACGGCCGGCCGCCCAACAACCTGCCCGCTCGACCCTATCCCCTCCTCTCTTCTCCAGACCATTTCCGGGGACCTTCTCCCTTACCTCACCTCGCTCATCAACTCATCCCTGACCGCTGGCTACGTCCCTTCCGTCTTCAAGAGAGCGAGAGTTGCACCCCTTCTGAAAAAACCTACACTCGATCCCTCCGATGTCAACAACTACAGACCAGTATCCCTTCTTTCTTTTCTCTCCAAAACTCTTGAACGTGCCGTCCTTGGCCAGCTCTCCCGCTATCTCTCTCAGAATGACCTTCTTGATCCAAATCAGTCAGGTTTCAAGACTAGTCATTCAACTGAGACTGCTCTTCTCTGCATCACGGAGGCGCTCCGCACTGCTAAAGCTAACTCTCTCTCCTCTGCTCTCATCCTTCTAGACCTATCGGCTGCCTTCGATACTGTGAACCATCAGATCCTCCTCTCCACCCTCTCCGAGTTGGGCATCTCCGGCGCGGCCCACGCTTGGATTGCGTCCTACCTGACAGGTCGCTCCTACCAGGTGGCGTGGCGAGAATCTGTCTCCTCGCCACGCGCTCTCACCACTGGTGTCCCCCAGGGCTCTGTTCTAGGCCCTCTCCTATTCTCGCTATACACCAAGTCACTTGGCTCTGTCATAACCTCACATGGTCTCTCCTATCATTGCTATGCAGACGACACACAATTAATCTTCTCCTTTCCCCCTTCTGATGACCAGGTGGCGAATCGCATCTCTGCATGTCTGGCAGACATATCAGTGTGGATGACGGATCACCACCTCAAGCTGAACCTCGGCAAGACGGAGCTGCTCTTCCTCCCGGGGAAGGACTGCCCGTTCCATGATCTCGCCATCACGGTTGACAACTCCATTGTGTCCTCCTCCCAGAGCGCTAAGAACCTTGGCGTGATCCTGGACAACACCCTGTCGTTCTCAACCAACATCATGGCGGTGGCCCGTTCCTGTAGGTTCATGCTCTACAACATCCGCAGAGTACGACCCTGCCTCACACAGGAAGCGGCGCAGGTCCTAATCCACGCACTTGTCATCTCCCGTCTGGATTACTGCAACTCGCTGTTGGCTGGGCTCCCTGCCTGTGCCATTAAACCCCTACAACTCATCCAGAACGCCGCAGCCCGTCTGGTGTTCAACCTTCCCAAGTTCTCTCACGTCACCCCGCTCCTCCACTCTCTCCACTGGCTTCCAGTTGAAGCTCGCATCCGCTACAAGACCATGGTGCTTGCCTACGGAGCTGTGAGGGGAACGGCACCGCAGTACCTCCAGGCTCTGATCAGGCCCTACACCCAAGCAAGGGCACTGCGTTCATCCACCTCTGGCCTGCTCGCCTCCCTACCATTGAGGAAGTACAGTTCCCGCTCAGCCCAGTCAAAACTGTTCGCTGCTCTGGCCCCCAATGGTGGAACAAACTCCCTCACGACGCCAGGACAGCGGAGTCAATCACCACCTTCCGGAGACACCTGAAACCCCACCTCTTCAAGGAATACCTAGGATAGGATAAGTAATCCTTCTCACCCCCCCCCTTTAATGATTTAGATGCACTATTGTAAAGTGGCTGTTCCACTGGATGTCAGAAGGTGAATTCACCAATTTGTAAGTCGCTCTGGATAAGAGCGTCTGCTAAATGACTTAAATGTAATGTAAATGTAATGGGGTGTTCTCTACCAACCGTGGGACCATTTCCATTATCCTCCCTTTATGGGGTGTTGTCTACCACCTGTAGGACTCTTTCCATTATCCTCCCTCTATGAGGGTGTATTCTACCACCTGTAGGACTCTTTACATTATCACCCCTCTACGGGGTGTTCTCTACCACCCATAAGACCCTTTCCATTATCCTCCCTCTATGGGGTGTACTCTACCACCTGTAGGACTATTTACATTATCCTCCGTCAATGGGGTGATCTCTACCACCCGTAGGACCCTTTCCATTATCCTCCCACTATAACTCTTTACATTATCCTCCCTCTATGGGGTGTACTCTACCACCCGTAGGACTCTTTCCATTATCCTCCCTCTATGGGGTGTTCTCTACCACCTGTAGGACTCTTTCCATTATCCTCCCTCTAAGGGGTGTTCTCTACCACCCGTAGGACTCTTTCCATTATCCTCCCTCTATGGGGTATTCTCTACCACCTGTAGGACTCTTTCCATTATCCTCCCTCTATGGGGTATTCTCTACCACCTGTAGGACTCTTTCCATTATCCTCCCTCTATGGGGTGTTGTCTATCACCCGTAGGACCCTTTCCATTATCCTCAATCTATGACTATTCCATTATCCTCCCTCTATGGGGTATTCTCTACCACCCGTGGGACCCTTTACATTATCCTCCCTCTATGGGGTGTTCTCTATCACCCGTAGGACCATTTCCATCATCCTCCCTCTATGACCCTTTCCATCATCCTCCCTCTATGACCCTTTCCATTATCCTCCCTCTATGACTCTTTGCATTATCCTCCCTCTGTGAGGTGTTCTCTACCACCCGTATGAATCTTTCCATTATCCTCCCTCTATGGGGTGTTCTCTACCACCCGTATGACTCTTTCCATTATCCTCCCTCTATGGGGTGTTCTCTACCACCCGTAAGACCCTTTCCATCATCCTCCCTCTATGACCCTTTCCATTATCCTTCCTCTGACTCTTTCCATTATCCTCCTTTATGGGGTGTTCTCTACCACCTGTAGGACTCTTAACATTATCACCCCTCTATGGGGTGTTCTCTACCACCCATAAGACCCTTTCCATTATCCTCCCTCTATGGGGTGTACTCTACCACCTGTAGGACTCTTTACATTATCCTCCGTCAATGGGGTGATCTCTACCACCCGTAGGACCCTTTCCATTATCCTCCCACTATAACTCTTTACATTATCCTCCCTCTATGGGGTGTACTCTACCACCCGTAGGACTCTTTCCATTATCCTCCCTCTATGGGGTGTTCTCTACCACCTGTAGGACTCTTTCCATTATCCTCCCTCTAAGGGGTGTTCTCTACCACCCGTAGGACTCTTTCCATTATCCTCCCTCTATGGGGTATTCTCTACCACCTGTAGGACTCTTTCCATTATCCTCCCTCTATGGGGTATTCTCTACCACCTGTAGGACTCTTTCCATTATCCTCCCTCTATGGGGTGTTGTCTATCACCCGTAGGACCCTTTCCATTATCCTCAATCTATGACTATTCCATTATCCTCCCTCTATGGGGTATTCTCTACCACCCGTGGGACCCTTTACATTATCCTCCCTCTATGGGGTGTTCTCTATCACCCGTAGGACCATTTCCATCATCCTCCCTCTATGACCCTTTCCATCATCCTCCCTCTATGACCCTTTCCATTATCCTCCCTCTATGACTCTTTGCATTATCCTCCCTCTGTGAGGTGTTCTCTACCACCCGTATGAATCTTTCCATTATCCTCCCTCTATGGGGTGTTCTCTACCACCCGTATGACTCTTTCCATTATCCTCCCTCTATGGGGTGTTCTCTACCACCCGTAAGACCCTTTCCATTATCCTTCCTCTGACTCTTTCCATTATCCTCCTTTATGGGGTGTTCTCTACCACCTGTAGGACTCTTAACATTATCACCCCTCTATGGGGTGTTCTCTACCACCCATAAGACCCTTTCCATTATCCTCCCTCTATGGGGTGTACTCTACCACCTGTAGGACTCTTTACATTATCCTCCCTCTATGGGGTGTTCTCTACCACCCGTGGAACTATTTCCATTATCCTCCCTCTATGGGGTGTTCTCTACCACCTGCAGGACCCTTTCCATTATCCTCCCTCTATGGGGTGTTCTCTACCACCTGTGGGACTCTTTCCATTATCCTCCCTCTATGGGGTGTTCTCTACCACCTGTTAGACCCGTTCCATCATCCTCCCTCTATGACCATTTCCATTATCCACCCTCTATGGGGTGTTCTCTACCACCCGTAGGACTCTTTACAATATCCTCCCTCTATGGTTTGTTCTCTACCACCTATAAGACCCTTTACATTATCCTCCCTCGATGGGGTGTTCTCTACCACCCATAAGACCCTTTCCATTATCCTCCCTCTATGGGGTGTACTCTACCACCTGTAGGACTCTTTACATTATAATCCGTCAATGGGGTGATCTCTACCACCCGTAGGACCCTTTCCATTATCCTCCCACTATAGCTCTTTACATTATCCTCCCTCTATGGGGTGTTCTCTACCACCCGTGGAACTATTTCCATTATCCTCCCTCTATGGGGTGTTCTCTACCACCCGCAGGACCCTTTCCATTATCCTCCCTCTATGGGGTGTTCTCTACCACCTGTGGGACTCTTTCCATTATCCTCCCTCTATGGGGTGTTCTCTACCACCTGTTAGACCCGTTCCATCATCCTCCCTCTATGACCATTTCCATTATCAACCCTCTATGGGGTGTTCTCTACCACCTTTAGGACTCTTTACAATATCCTCCCACTATAACTCTTTACATTATCCTCCCTCTATGGGGTGTACTCTACCACCCATAATACCCTTTACATTATCCTCCCTCTATGGGGTGTTCTCTACCACCTGGAGGACCCTTTCCATCATCCTCCCTCTATGGGGTGTTCTCTACCACCTGTAGGACCCTTTCCATAATCCTCCCTCCCCCTGGGTGTTCTCTACCACCTGTAGGACCCTTTCCATTATCCTCCCTCTGACTCTTTACATTATCCTCCCTCTATGGGGTGTTCTCTACCACCCGTAGGACCCTTTCCATCATCCTCCCTCTATGACCCTTTCCATTATCCTCCCTCTATGACTCTTTGCATTATGCTCCCTCTGTGAGGTGTTCTCTACCACCCGTATGAATCTTTCCATTATCCTCCCTCTATGGGGTGTTCTCTACCACCCGTATGACTCTTTCCATTATCATCCCTCTATGGGGTGTTCTCTACCACCCGTAAGACCCTTTCCATCATCCTCCCTCTATGACCCTTTCCATTATCCTTCCTCTGACTCTTTCCATTATCCTCCATTATGGGGTGTTCTCTACCACCTGTAGGACTCTTAACATTATCACCCCTCTATGGGGTGTTCTCTACCACCCATAAGACCCTTTCCAATATCCTCCCTCTATGGGGTGTACTCTACCACCTGTAGGACTCTTTACATTATCCTCCGTCAATGGGGTGATCTCTACCACCCGTAGGACCCTTTCCATTATCCTCCCACTATAACTCTTTCTATTATCCTCCCTCTATGGGGTGTTCTCTACCACCCGTGGAACTATTTCCATTATCCTCCCTCTATGGGGTGTTCTCTACCTCCCGCAGGACCCTTTCCATTATCCTCCCTCTATGGGGTGTTCTCTACCACCTGTGGGACTCTTTCCATTATCCTCCCTCTATGGGGTTTTCTCTACCACCTGTTAGACCCGTTCCATCATCCTCCCTCTATGACCATTTCCATTATCCACCCTCTATGGGGTGTTCTCTACCACCCGTAGGACTCTTTACAATATCCTCCCTCTATGGTTTGTTCTCTACCACTTATAAGACCCTTTACATTATCCTCACTCGATGGGGTGTTCTCTACCACCCATAAGACCCTTTCCATTATCCTCCCTCTATGGGGTGTACTCTACCACCTGTAGGACTCTTTACATTATAATCCGTCAATGGGGTGATCTCTACCACCCGTAGGACCCTTTCCATTATCCTCCCACTATAACTCTTTACATTATCCTCCCTCTATGGGGTGTTCTCTACCACCCGTGGAACTATTTCCATTATCCTCCCTCTATGGGGTGTTCTCTACCACCCGCAGGACCCTTTCCATTATCATCCCTCTATGGGGTGTTCTCTACCACCTGTGGGACTCTTTCCATTATCCTCCCTCTATGGGGTGTTCTCTACTACCTGTTAGACCCGTTCCATCATCCTCCCTCTATGACCATTTCCATTATCCACCCTCTATGGGGTGTTCTCTACCACCCGTAGGACTCTTTACAATATCCTCCCACTATAACTCTTTACATTATCCTCCCTCTATGGGGTGTACTCTACCACCCATAATACCCTTTACATTATCCTCCCTCTATGGGGTGTTCTCTACCACCTGTAGGACCCTTTCCATAATCCTCCCTCCCCCTGGGTGTTCTCTACCACCTGGAGGACCCTTTCCATCATCCTCCCTCTATGGGGTGTTCTCTACCACCTGTAGGACCCTTTCCATAATCCTCCCTCCCCCTGGGTGTTCTCTACCACCTGTAGGACCCTTTCCATTATCCTCCCTCTGACTCTTTACATTATCCTCCCTCTATGGGGTGTTCTCTACCACCCGTAGGACCCTTTCCATCATCCTCCCTCTATGACCCTTTCCATTATCCTTCCTCTGACTCTTTCCATTATCCTCCCATATGGGGTGTTCTCTACCACCTGTAGGACTCTTAACATTATCACCCCTCTATGGGGTGTTCTCTACCACCCATAAGACCCTTTCCATTATCCTCCCTCTATGGGGTGTACTCTACCACCTGTAGGACTCTTTACATTATCCTCCGTCAATGGGGTGATCTCTACCACCCGTAGGACCCTTTCCATTATCCTCCCACTATAACTCTTTACATTATCCTCCCTCTATGGGGTGTACTCTACCACCCGTGGAACTATTTCCATTATCCTCCCTCTATGGGGTGTTCTCTACCACCCGCAGGACCCTTTCCATTATCATCCCTCTATGGGGTGTTCTCTACCACCTGTGGGACTCTTTACATTATCCTCCCTCTATGGGGTGTTCTCTACCACCTGTTAGACCCGTTCCATCATCCTCCCTCTATGACCATTTCCATTATCCACCCTCTATGGGGTGTTCTCTACCACCCGTAGGACTCTTAACAATATCCTCCCTCTATGGTTTGTTCTCTACCACCCGTAGGACTCTTAACAATATCCACCCTCTATGGGGTGTTCTCTACCACCCGTAGGACTCTTTACAATATCCTCCCTCTATGGTTTGTTCTCTACCACCTATAAGACCCTTTACATTATCCTCCCTCGATGGGGTGTTCTCTACCACCCATAAGACCCTTTCCATTATCCTCCCTCTATGGGGTGTACTCTACCACCCGTGGGACCCTTTACATTATCCTCCCTCTATGGGGTGTTCTCTACCACCTGTAGGACTCTTTCCATCATCCTCACCTCTATGACCCTTTCCATTATCCTCCCTCTTTGACTATTTCCATTATCCTACCTCTATGGGGTGTACTCTACCACCCGTAGGACTCTTTCCATTATCCTCCCTCTATGGGGTGTACTCTACCACCCATAGGACCCTTTCCATCATCCTCCCTCTATGGGGTGTTCTCTACCACCCGTAGGACCCTTTTCATCATCCTCCCTCTATGACCCTTTCCATTATCCTCCCTCTATGACCCTTTCCATTATCCTCCCTCTATTGTGTGTTCTCTACCACCCGTGGGACTCTTTCCATTATCCTCCCTCTATGGGATGTTCTCTACCACCCGTAGGTCTCTTTACATTATTCTCCCTCTATGGGGTGTTCTCTATGACCCGTAGGACCCTTTCCATTATCCTCCCTCTATGACCCTTTCCATTATCCTCCCTCTATGGGGTGTTCTCTACCACCCGTGGGACTTTTTCCATTATCCTCCCTCTATGGGGTGTTCTCTACCACCCGTAGGTCTCTTTACATTATCCTCCCTCTATGGGTTGTTCTCTACCACCTGACCTTAAACTGCAAGGCTGTCATGCCCTGGCCTTAGTTATGTGTTTTCTTGATTATTTTGGTTAGGCCAGGGTGTGACATGGGTGATTTATTTGTCTTTCGTCTTGTCTAGGGGTTTATTAGATTTATGGGGTTGTGTTCAGTGTAGTTGTCTAGGTAAGTCTATGGTTGCCTAGAGTGGTTCTCAATCAGATGCAGGTGTTTATCGTTGTCTCTGATTGGGAACCATATTTAGGCAGCCATGTTCTTTGGGTATTTTGTTGGTGGTTGTCTCCTGTGTCAGTGTTTGTGCCACACGGGACTGTTTTCGGGTTTTCACGTTTCTTGTTTTGTATTCTGTTCATGTATAGTTTCTCTGATTAAAGAACCATGAACTTTAACCACGCCGCATATTGGTCCTCCGATCCTTCTCGCCTCTCCTCGGAAGAAGAGGAGGAAATCCCTTACAAAGACGAAAGCCTTACATAACCAGCAGGAAAATCACCTACGTCAAGTCTACACTTTGAATAGAGATAAGATAATTCCCACGTCAAAGTAAGGTATAATAAACAACTACTCATATGTGGTTTTCTGCATAAGTCATACTTAAGATCAAAACTAATCGTAAGTCTGTTTTATAAACGAGGCCCCAGGACCGTGGCTTATTAGTTTACTGTTCTCCTTTCAGTGACCTGCCACATTAGTTATTTCATGTACGCAGATTTCAAATCCCGAAATATTTGAGCTTGCACCGCGGCAGTGTGAATGAATACTTACAAAATTATATATATTTTTTTTAAATAAAAAAGCATTTTCCGGCAACCAAAAAACAAACAGATGTGACAGTGGGTCTTCTCTTGGCTTCTCTTTAATTTGCCTTGTGCTGTTTGGTGTTCATTATTCAATCACTAAGTCATCTTTCATTGAGGAGGAGAGGAGGATGGAAACAGGCAACTCTTAAAGGCATGACAGAATCTTTACCACACATCAAAAATGCACAAGGAAACTTCAGCAGACTGAAGCTAGGATATATTCTTCAAATTATGAAGAAGAGAGCGCACATCCGTCAAGGACAGAGAGACAGGAAGGAAGGCCACATGATAGGGACCACTGGGCACTATGTAAATGAAACCTGACCGAATAAAGAGAGAAACTAAATAATAAGAAGAATACATTTAGGAAATGCTCATTAAGTCTGGTGAAAGGACAAGGTTTTGTAGGAATTAAATCAAGACATTATATAAAAAATATTGACAAAATGAAATTACCCCCCAAAAATTCTTAAATAATGTTTATTAAACACCCCGTGTGTGTGTGTGTGTGTGTGTGTGTGTGTGTGTGCGATTGCGAGCGAGTCAGTGAGATATTTTGGCTTTCAATTGAGTCTGTCTGGCACATTTAAAGTCTAAAACTAACAGGATGAATGCTTTCCATTAAGGAACATTAGCAGATATCCGTATTAATCACAAACATTCATTGAAGGGGCAATCTGTATTTCAAACAATAGCAAAGTGGACATCGTCACTGATTTAGTAAACAGATTATAGATAAGGACGGAAAAATGTAACCACACTCAAATTCAAAGACAGAGCTATGGATGCAAAGATTGATCATCAATTAAAACGATAGTGGTAACTGTGTTTTAAGGCAATACAGTGTTTGTTTACAATTACATTGTTTACAAACACTGTAGCAAAACCAGCTGATATTTTGGGCTCTGATGGGGTACGACAGTTGAACTAAAGCCCATGATGCATTTCTGTTATATTCTTCATGAATGAAGGACTAAAAGCTGCTTAAAGCTGCAATATGTAACTTTTTAGTTGGCCAAATTCACATAGAAATGTGAGACGTAGATCTGTCATTCTCATTGAAAGCCAGTCTAAGAAGCTGTAGATCTGTTCTGTGTGTGCTATTTATATTCTAAGAAGTTTTTGCATCTTTTGCTTTCAGTTTTGAACACAAAACGTCAAACAGCTGCAAATACTATATTTTGGGTTATTGAAAATATATTTCACAGCGGTTTAGATGGTACAATGATTCTCTTGCTTGTTTTGTCACATGAACTGACATTAAGGGAACTATTTGAATTGTAGCAACCAGGAAATGGCAGAGCGATTTCTGCATATTGCACCTTTAAAAATCCAAAAATAGATGTTGCAATCGCAGATTGTCCCTTAAAATCAGCACAGCTGTCAATGATAAATGCAGTTGGATGGAACTGCTTCGATTCCACCCCTACATACCTGCTCTGCCCAAAATTTAACTTCTCTCCCTCCATGGCTTTACAGCAGTCTTTATTGCCCATAGCTAATGTCAGAGAAAGACCTGTGAAAACCCTGAAGAAGACATGGGGAGATGCGTCTGTCTTCTGTTTATCTCAGTTTAGCTGAGGATCATCAACATGTACTTTAAGGTGTTAATGAGAAGCACTACGGTCATTCATCCTCGGTATCAGAAATGTATGTCTGTATATTCAGAGATCAGACATGGGGCAATGTTCAACATGATGGAACAGAATACATTTAGTCTGTTTCCAAAAAAAACAAATTCTACATTCAGATATGTAGGTATACCTTCATATGCCTGACCATAATCTTTCTTTGGGTTGAGCTTATTGACATCTACTGAGGCAAGTACCAAGCAGTTAGTATTATATTATACTGTAGATACAGTACTACTTGAATTTCTATCAATGGAATGATTTGGTCAATGGTCATTACCCACATCCCTTTGTGATTTCTTCTCTGATCGCTAAACAGCCCGAATCTGTTCTTGATCTATGACAAAACAAATTGAAAATAGAGTTGTGAACGTTTCACATATTACTTTATCACATCGTAACCTATATAATTCATCACCATTTTCACCAACATGGGCACTGAACCCTCCCCAAGGGGGGAACAAGAACCAGATCTGGGTGAGAAATCAGCAAATTGTATCACAAATAGCATTGAAAATTGGCTTAAATGATGATGCATTGTATTGAATAACTGTTTCAACTATTAATGTGTATGTCCCTAATCTATTCAAATAAACCAATTTGAAAATGAACGTGGTAACTCAGTGGTATTAAATAACCTTTGAAAGCAGCATGAATGATGAGATGGAATGATAGTGTTTCGTCCCTCTAATTACTGATCTGATTCTGACATCATGGTCAGATTAGTCAAAGCAATGAGGTGGAAATCCCAAGATCACCTTTATAATAAAGCATTGCACAAATCTATAATTTGGTCTTTTATAAAACGTTATGCATTCCTACGTCATGTTACATGACTGGAGACAATACTTTGTAATACCACCCGTATGACTGGAATGACAGGCTATTCTGATACGGACAAAAGATAGTGGTTTTAGCTATGTTGTTACATAAAGAGCAATGATATTTTTAAACATTGTAGCACAGAAACGGCAACCAAGTTTTTGTGTAAAAAAGGCTACTAATTAAGAAAATATGTGAAATTACTTGAAAATGGCAAAGAGTCAATACAGGACAAAGATCGAATCGTATGACACCAGCTCCGACACTCGTCGGTTGTGGCAGGGCTTGCAAACTATTACACACTGCAAAAGGAAGCACAGCCGAGAGCTGCCCAGTGACACGAGCCTACCAGATGAGCTAAATTACTTCTATGCTCACTTCGAGGCAAGTAACGCTGAGACATGCATGAGAGCATCAGCTGTTCCGGACGACTGTGTGATCACGCTCTCCACAGCCGATGTGAGTAAGACCTTTAAACAGGTCAACATTCAGATGGATTACCAGGACGTGTACTCCAAGCATGCGCTGACAACCTGGCAAGTGTCTTCACCAACATTTTCAACCTGTCTCTGTCTAAATCTGAAATGGGAAAGGTGTAACAGTTTGTAGGCTACATCAGTAAGTGACTAAAATTTATCAGAAAAATATTGGAATGTTCTGGAAAACAGCAGGTAAGTTCATTAGGTAACCTGGAAATTGTGTGTATGTGTGAATAGTTGATCAGCTTCAATTGTCCCTTCTAACGTCTCCTGCATGGCTGGTGAGCATTGTAGAGGGTATGTGTTCATGAGAGTCTAACCTTTCAGTAATATATATATATATATAGAGTACACTGAACATAAATACTAAGGCAACATGTAAAGTGTTGGTCTTGTCACATCTTGTTATTATAAGAAACATTAATGTGTTGTAAATTCCATATTGTAGTCAACTAACACACAGCACTGAAACACACACTTACCCCACAAGACATGCCACCAGGGTTCTTTTCACAGTCCCCAGGTCCAGAACACACTTAACCCACCAGACAAGCCACCAGGGGTCTTTTCACAGTCCCCAGGTCCAGAACACACTTAACCCACCAGACATGCCACCATGGTTCTTTTCACAGTCCCCAGGTCCAGAACACACTTAACCCACCAGACAAGCCACCAGGGGTCTTTTCACAGTCCCCAGGTCCAGAACACACTTAACCCACCAGACAAGCCACCAGGGTTCTTTTCACAGTCCCCAGGTCCAGAACACACTTACCCCACCAGACAAGCCACCAGGGGTCTTTTCACAGTCCCCAGGTCCAGAACACACTTACCCCACCAGACAAGCCACCAGGGGTCTTTTCACAGTCCCCAGGTCCAGAACACACTTACCCCACCAGACAAGCCACCAGGGGTCTTTTCACAGTCCCCAGGTCCAGAACACACTTACCCCACCAGACATGCCACCAGGGTTCTTTTCACAGTCCCCAGGTCCAGAACAAATTCAAGGAAACGTACAGTATTATACAGAGCCATGATTGCATGGAACTCCCATCTTACATAGCACAAGTGAACAGCAAACCTGGTTTCAAAAAAACAAATACAGCAACACCTCACGGCACAACGCCTCTCCCTCATGTGACCTACTGGTTGTGTGTATGTACTGACACGTGACCTACTGGTTGTGTGTATGTACTGACACGTGACCTACTGGTTGTGTGCATGTACTGACACGTGACCTACTGGTTGTGTGTATGTACTGACACGTGACCTACTGGTTGTGTGTATGTACTGACACGTGACCTACTGGTTGTGTGTATGTACTGACACGTGACCTACTGGTTGTGTGTATGTACTGACACGTGACCTACTGGTTGTGTGTATGTACTGACATGTGACCTACTGGTTGTGTGTATGTACTGACATGTGACCTACTGGTTGTGTGTATGTACTGACATGTGACCTACTGGTTGTGTGTATGTACTGACATGTGACCTACTGGTTGTGTGTATGTACTGACATGTATGTGTAACTGACAGATGCATTAAAAACATGAACATGTAGTGTAAAGGATTTTGTCTGTAATGTAGTTTCTGTCATGTGTCAGAACACCAGTAAGACGAGTTGTCCACATTGGCGTCGGCTAATGGGGATCCTAACAAACAGAATCACATCAAAATGTTCCATGAGCTGAAATAAAAGATCCCAAAAATGTTCCATACACACAAAAATATTATTTATCACAAAATTTGCTCACATCCCTGTTCGTGAGCATTTCTCCTTTGCCAAGATAATCCATCCACCTGACAGGTGTGGCGTATCGAGAAGCTGATTAAAAAGCTTATTAAATTTGATGGGGACAATAAAAGGCCACACTAAAATGTGCAGTTTTGTCACACAACACACTGCCACAGATGTCGCATGTTTTTAGCGAGCAATTGGCATGCTGACTGCAGAAATGTTCACCAGAGAATCAAATGTTAATTTCTCTACCGTGAACTGCTTCCAACGTTGTTTTAGA
The DNA here is from genome assembly GCF_036934945.1 of Oncorhynchus masou masou. Classification (NCBI taxonomy): domain Eukaryota; kingdom Metazoa; phylum Chordata; class Actinopteri; order Salmoniformes; family Salmonidae; genus Oncorhynchus; species Oncorhynchus masou. The sequence goes on from NC_088224.1 coordinate 97,859,169, forward strand.
GAACTTGGAATTACGTCCAAACGACCTCACAATGAGGGATGACGTGTAGGACAGTGTGTTCCAGTTCCCGCCAATATCCAGCAACTTCGCACAGCCATTGAAGAGGAGTGGGACAACATTCCACAGACCACAATCAACAGTCTGATCAACTCTATGCAAAATGGGTTGCTCTGCATGAGACAAATGGTACCAGCTACTGATTAGTTTTCTGATCCTACCTCTCAACATCCTGGTCCCTCTTCCACTACCTCTCAACATCCTGGTCCCTCTTCCACGACCTCTCAACATACTGGTCCCTCTATCACTATCTCTCAATGCTCAACACTGACTGATCATTTCAGCTGCTGTCACTCACAGTGATTGATGTCCCACAACCCCGCTGCTCAACACCCATCCCAAGCACACATGCACGCACGCACACACACACACACTTTCCATAAAAGATTATGCATTAAACAGCAAGAGAAAACTCATTTGCAATTGCACAGTATAAGGTTGTCAGGATCCCTCTCTGGGAAGGAGAAGAAAGGAGACAACCTATCTGATTGGTTGACATTTCACTTCAGCGGCTGTATTGAGATGGACATGGTAAACAAGACATGTGACCACATTCCTCCCCATAATAGAACAGAAGAGTTCACCTCTACAAACTATCCTGGGACTACAAGTAGAAACATCTACCCCTTTAAACCACGTTATCTCCTATCCTGGGACTACAGAAACATTCCAACACAGCCACCATACTGACCTATGAATCAAACCTTCCAACACAGCCTGGACACTAATCTATCAATCACACGTTCCAATAGAGCATGGAAAATGACATTTAAATACAGCCTGGACACTAATCTATCAATCACATTTAAATACAGCCTGGACACTAATCTATCAATCACATTTAAATACAGCCTGGACACTAATCTATCAATCACATTTAAATACAGCCAGGATACTAATCTATCAATCACATCAACATACAGCCTGGATACTAATATAGAAATCACATTTAAATACAGCCTGGATACTAATCTATCAATAACATTTAAATACAGCCTGGAAACTAATCCATCAATCACATTTAAATACAGCCTGGACGCTAATCTATTAATCACATTTAAATACAGCCTGGACACTAATCTATCAATCACATTTAAATACAGCCTGGATACTAATCTATCAATAACACGCTCCAATACAGCCTGGACACTAATCTATCAATCACTAGTTTGTACTCTCTGTAGTCCTAATGGAATTAACAGTCCACACATAAACCACTCCAACGTGAGGGTGTATGTGGGGAGGTTGGGATAAACCACTCCAACGTGAGGGTGTATGTGGGGAGGTTGGGATAAACCACTCCAACGTGAGGGTGTATGTGGGGAGGTTGGGATAAACCACTCCAACGTGAGGGTGTATGTGGGGAGGTTGGGATAAACCACTCCAACGTGAGGGTGTATGTGGGGAGGTTGGGATAAACCACTACAACGTGAGGGTGTATGTGGTGAGGTTAGGATAAACCACTCCAACGTGAGGGTGTATGTGGGGAGGTTGGGATAAACCACTCCAACGTGAGGGTGTATGTGGGGAGGTTAGGATATACCACTCCAACGTGAGGGTGTATGTGGGGAGGTTGGGATAAACCACTCCAACGTGAGGGTGTATGTGGGGAGGTTGGGATAAACCACTCCAACGTGAGGGTGTATGTGGGGAGGTTGGGATAAACCACTCCAACGTGAGGGTGTATATGGGGAGGTTGGGATAAACCACTCCAACGTGAGGATGTATGTGGGGAGGTTGGGATAAACCACTCCAACGTGAGGGTGTATGTGGGGAGGTTGGGATAAACCACTCCAACGTGAGGGTGTATATGGGGAGGTAGGGATAAACCACTCCAACGTGAGGGTGTATGTTGGGAGGTTGGGATAAACCACTCCAACGTGAGGGTGTATGTGGGGAGGTTAGGATAAACCACTCCAACGTGAGGGTGTATATGGGGAGGTTGGGATAAACCACTCCAATGTGAGGGTGTATGTGGGGAGGTTGGGATAAACCACTCCAACGTGAGGGTGTATGTGGGGAGGTTAGGATAAACCACTCCAACGTGAGGGTGTATATGGGGAGGTTGGGATAAACCACTCCAACGTGAGGGTGTATGTGGGGAGTTTAGGATAAACCACTCCAACGTGAGGGTGTATGTGGGGAGGTTAGGATAAACCACTCCAACGTGAGGGTGTATATGGGGAGGTTGGGATAAACCACTCCAACGTGAGGGTGTATGTGGGGAGGTTGGGATAAACCACTCCAACGTGAGGGTGTATGTGGGGAGGTTGGGATAAACCACTCCAATGTGAGGATGTATGTGGGGAGGTTGGGATAAACCACTCCAACGTGAGGGTGTATGTGGGGAGGTTGGGATAAACCACTCCAATGTGAGGATGTATGTGGGGAGGTTAGGATAAACCACTCCAACGTGAGGGTGTATATGGGGAGGTTGGGATAAACCACTCCAACGTGAGGGTGTATGTGGGGAGGTTGGGATAAACCACTCCAACGTGAGGGTGTATGTGGGGAGGTTGGGATAAAGCACTCCAACGTGAGGGTGTATGTGGGGAGGTTAGGATAAACCACTCCAACGTGAGGGTGTATGTGGGGAGGTTGGGATAAACCACTCCAACGTGAGGGTGTATGTGGGGAGGTTGGGATAAACCACTCCAACGTGAGGGTGTATGTATGTTGGGAGGTTGGGATAAAGCACGACACACATATTTTTTGAACCATTGTGTACAAGAAAATGGTTTTAGGGGCATTTTCCCAGAAACAGACTAAGGGCTGGACTGAATAGCTCAACGGAGATAAATATGTTTTGTCCAGTTCTGGGCTTAAAATCTGTGTCTGCTAGAAAGCACAGTCACAGTCTGCTCCTAAACATTATCAAATCGTTTCAGATTCCATCCATACCTTCTGCTGGGCTGAATGCGTCTGTCTCCTCTCCTCCATGTTACTCTAGGCTTGGGAGATGCTCGGGGTCTACATCCCAACAACATGTCTTTCCCCAGCGTGGCGATCAGACGGACAGGGTTAGGGCTGAAGACTGGGGGTGACGCTGTGGAACAGATAAAAAACATTTCATTTCACCTTTATTCTCCCTTGAGGTTAGAATCCACTTTCACAAAAGGGGCCTGGATACAGTTCAACAGGTCACAGTACTACAACAGGTCACAGTACTACAACACTACAACAGGTCACAGTACTACAACAGGTCACAGTACTAAAACAGGTCACAGTACTACAACAGGTCACAGTACTATAACACTACAACAGGTCACAGTAGTACAACACTACAACAGGTCACAGTACTACAACAGGTCACAGTAGTACAACAAGTCACAGTACTACAACAGGTCACAGTACTACAACACTACAACAGGTCACAGTACTACAACAGGTCACAGTACTATAACAAGTTACAGTACTACAACAGGTCACAGTACTATAACAAGTCACAGTACTACAACAAGTCACAGTACTACAACAGGTCACAGTACTACAACAGGTCACAGTACTACAACAGGTCACAGTACTACAACATTACAACAGGTCACAGTACTACAACAGGTCACAGTACTATAACAAGTCACAGTACTACAACAGGTCACAGTACTATAACAAGTCACAGTACTACAACAAGTCACAGTACTATAACAAGTCACAGTACTACAACAGGTCACAGTACTATAACAAGTCACAGTACTACAACAGGTCACAGTACTATAACAAGTCACAGTACTATAACAAGTCACAGTACTATAACAAGTCACAGTACTACAACAGGTCACAGTACTATAACAAGTCACAGTACTACAACAGGTCACAGTACTATAACAAGTCACAGTACTATAACAAGTCACAGTACTACAACAGGTCACAGTACTATAACAAGTCACAGTACTACAACAGGTCACAGTACTATAACAAGTCACAGTACTACAACAAGTCACAGTACTATAACAAGTCACAGTACTACAACAGGTCACAGTACTATAACAAGTCACAGTACTACAACAGGTCACAGTACTATAACAAGTCACAGTACTATAACAAGTCACAGTACTATAACAAGTCACAGTACTACAACAGGTCACAGTACTATAACAAGTCACAGTAGCGATCATACTGTCAAATCACAAAAAGACGTCAGAGGTGTCAGAAACGGAACATTTATACTAGGAATATACACTGATCCAAATATTGGTTGGAACACTTAAACAACACAATGTAACTCCAAGTCAATCACACTTCCACTTAGGAAGCAACACTGATTGACAATACATTTCACATGCTGTTGTGCAAATGGAATAGACAACAGGTGGAAATTATAGGCAATTAGCAAGACACCCCCAATAAAGGAGTGGTTCTGCAGGTGGGGACCACAGACCACTTCTCAGTTCCTATGCTTCCTGGCTGATGTTTTGGTCACTTTTGAATGCTGGCGGTGCTTTCACTCTAGTGGTAGCATGAGACGGAGTCTACAACCCACACAAGTGGCTCAGGTAGTGCAGCTCATCCAGGATGGCACATCAATGTGAGATGTGGCAAGAAGGTTTGCTGTGTCTGTCAGCGTAGTGTCCAGAGCATGGAGGCGCTACCAGGAGACAGGCCAGTACATCAGGAGACGTGGAGGAGGCCGTAGGAGGGCAACAACCCAACAGCAGGACCGCTACCTCCGCCTTTGTGCAAGGAGGAGCAGGAGGAGCACTGCCAGAGCCCTGCAAAATGACCTCCAGCAGGCCACAAATGTGCATGTGTCTGCTCAAACGGTCAGATACAGACTCCATGAGGGTGGTATGAGGGCCCGACGTCCACAGGTGGGGGTTGTGCTTACAGCCCAACACCGTGCAGGACGTTTGGCATTTGCCAGAGAAGACCAAGATTGGCAATTTCGCCACTGGCGCCCTGTGCTCTTCACAGATGAAAGCAGGTTCACACCGAGCACATGTGACAGACGTGACAGTCTGGAGACGCCGTGGAGAACATTCTGCTGCCTGCAACATCCTCCAGCATGACCGGTTTGGCAGTGGGTCAGTCATGGTGTGGGGTGGCATTTCTTTGGGGGGCCGCACAGCCCTCCATGTGCTCGCCAGAGGTAGCCTGACTGCCATTAGGTACCGAGATAAGATCCTCAGACCCCTTGTGAGACCATATGCTGGTGCGGTGCGGTTGGCCCTGGGTTCCTCCTAATGCAAGACAATGCTCGATCTCATGTGGCTGGAGTGTGTCAGTAGTTCCTGCAAGAGGAAGCATTGATGCTATGGACTGGCCCGACCATTCCCCAGACCTAAATCCAAATGAGCACATCTGGGACATCATGTCTCGCTCCATCCACCAACGCCACGTTGCACCACAGACTGTCCAGGAGTTGGCAGATGCTTTAGTCCAGGTCTGGGAGGAGATCCCTCAGGAGACCATCCGCCACCTCATCAGGAGCATGCCCAGGCATTGTAGGGAGGTCATACAGGCACGTGGAGGCCACACACACACTACTGAGCCTCATTTTGACTTGTTTTAAGGACATTACATCAAAGTTGGATCAGCCTGTAGTGTGGTTTTCCACTTTAATTTTGAGTGTGACTCCAAATCCAGACCTCCATGGGTTGATAAATTTGATTTCCATTGATAATTTTTGTGTGATTTTGTTGTCAACACATTCAACTATGTAAAGAAAAAAGTATTTAATAAGAATATTTAATTCATTCAGATCTAGGATGTGTTATTTTAGTGTTCCATTTATTTTCTTGGGCAGTGCATTTTTATTGCCATAATTATTTTCTGGTCATAAACACATTGTCCAATGAACAATTATCAGGAGGTACAAGAAAATATTGAACATTTTAGGGATTTTATCGTATAATCGTCTACAATATATGGGAATTTTTACAGTAAATGTCCTATGAGAAAGATGCAATCATAAATATCTGGTAAAAAATAAAATAAAAACATGAGGTGATGGATGAATGGTGCAACAATGGGCCTCAGAATCTTGTCACGGTATCTCTGTGCATTCAAATTACCATCAATAAAATGCAATTGTGTTAAAACATTTTTTAAATTAAATAAAATATCTGGTCCGTAAATAAAGTAAATTGTTTATACCAGAGGTTAAATATGTCCAATGATTCAGCCCTCCTCCTCCCATCCTCATGTTTAACATTAACAGATAATTACTGCTAAATGCTGAGAGTGTCCAGAGGGAAGTGTTATGTGACCAATCAGATGACTCATAAGGTTTTCAAACATCAACTGATCAAATCATGGACATAATTGCATTGACCTTAAAATGTCTCCATCCTAAATGGTAACTTACACTTTGACCTTTAGAGTGTACTCTTTTTGATCAGAGCTCACAGGGAACAGAGCTGGGAGGTGTCCCGTATGATCAGAGCTCATAGGGAACAGGGCTGGGAGGTGTCACGTATGGTCAGAGCTCATAGGGAACAGAGCTGGGAGGTGTCACGTATGGTCAGAGCTCATAGGGAACAGAGCTGGGAGGTGTCACGTATGATCAGAGCTCATAGGGAACAGGGCTGGGAGGTGTCACGTATGATCAGAGCTCATAGGGAACAGAGCTGGGAGGTGTCCCGTATGATCAGAGCTCATAGGGAACAGGGCTGGGAGGTGTCACGTATGGTCAGAGCTCATAGGGAACAGGGCTGGGAGGTGTCACGTATGGTCAGAGCTCATAGGGAACAGAGCTGGGAGGTGTCACGTATGGTCAGAGCTCAAAGGGAACAGAGCTGGGAGGTGTCCAGTACACTGCTGTCAACGTACTGTACTATCTTACATCAAAACAATTAGACGACCTGCCGATCATCTGGGTCCTAATGATTTGGGTCCTAAAGGCACGACAGCTCTGTCCTTCCAGTGCCTCCCCCTTTCCTCTCTTCCCTGGTCCTCTCACCACTCTCCCTCCCTAAAAAAATGGCCTTGTGCATGGCAGGCTCCCTCCACAGCCCTCTCCCTCCATCCCCCCCTTCCCTTCCCCCAGAAGAGCTGTGACAGGATCAGAGGCGAGGGGCATCCAGGGTCCCCTATGTAGCCTCCAGTGATGACTCATCTCCAAGGTGTTGTTAGCCATGTAATCGGTCCAGATAGCTGCTGCTTGAGGACATCCTCACGAAGGACACAGACAGAGAGTAAGAATGTATACATGTAGGGTATGGTTACCAGAATATTAATCACCATCAGCAGCATCCAAACCTCCTCATTCTGACTGTTGTTTAAAGGCAAGAGGAAGCGGGGGAGGGAAGGAGGAGAGAGGGGGAGGAAGGCGGGAGAGAGGGGGAGGCAGGGAAGAGAGAGGGGGAGGGGAGGCAGGAAGGAATGAAGGAGAGAGTGGCGAGGGATCTCATTCTCAGTCACTTTGCTTAACATGAACAGACGACAGAGGCTTATGGTGTTCACAGAGACTACATCTACTTCATGTAATTAACACATCATGGTCTGACCATACAGTATTTGCTGTATGACTCAGGGTTGGGAATGAACAGGAAATCAATGTGACGTTACAGAAACTTGGGATGGTTCATTCGTTACGGTTCATATTCTCCAAATATGATGCCTGAAGAAACAAGGCCCACAATGTAGATGCTAAATCAAAATGACCAACAGGATATGAGGAGAGGGGGAAAGGAGGAGGAATTGGAGGAGAGCTGGAGAGGAGAGGAAAGGAAAGCTGGAGAGGAGAGCTGGAGAGGAGAGGAGAGAAAAGCTGGAGAGGAGAGCTGGAGAGGAGAGTAGAGGAAAGCTGGAGAGGAAAGCTAGAGAGGAGAGCTGGAGAGGAAAGCTGGAGAGGAGAGCTGGAGAGGAGAGCTGGAGAGGAGAGCTGGAGAGGAGAGCTGGAGAGGAGAGCTGGAGAGGAGAGCTGGAGAGGAAAGCTGGAGAGGAAAGCTGGAGAGGAGAGCTGGAGAGGAGAGCTGGAGAGGAGAGATGGAGAGGAGAGATGGAGAGGAGAGATGGAGAGGAGAAGAGAGGAGAGGAGAAGAGAGGAGAGGAGAGAGGAGAGCTGGAGATGAGGGGGGAGCTAGAGAGGAGAGGAGATGAGGGGAGAGCTGGAGAGGAGAGCTGGAGAGGAGAGCTGGAGAGGAGAGCTGGAGAGGAGGGGAGAGCTGGAGAGGAGGGGAGAAGAGGGGAGAGCTGGAGAGGAGAGGAGAGCTGGAGAGGAGAGCTGAGAGGAGGGGAGAGCTGAGAGGAGGGGAGAGCTGAGAGGAGGGGAGAGCTGAGAGGAGGGGAGAGCTGGAGAGGAGAGGAGAGCTGGAGAGGAGAGGAGGGGAGAGCTGGAGAGGAGAGATAGAGAGGAGAGATGAGCTGGAGAGGAGAGGAGGGGTGAGCTGGAGAGGAGAGGAGGGGTGAGCTGGAGAGGAGAGCTGGAGAGGAGAGCAGTGGAGAGGAGAGCTGGAGAGGAGAGGAGAGGAGAGAAGAGCTGGAGAGGAGAAGAGGGGAGAGCTGGAGAGGAGAGTAGAGCTGGAGAGGAGAGAGGAGAGTAGAGCTGGAGAGGAGAGTAGAGCTGGAGAGGAGAGCTGGAGAGGTGAGCTGGAGAGGTGAGCTGGAGAGGAGAGCTGGAGAGGAGAGCTGGAGGAGAGCTGGAGAGGAGAGGGGGGAGAGGACAGCTGGAGAGGAGAGCTGGAGAGGAGAGCTGGAGAGGAGAGGGGAGGAGAGGAGAGCTGGAGAGGAGAGGGGAGGAGAGGAGAGCTGGAGAGGAGAGGGGGGAGAGGAGAGCTGGAGATGAGAGCAGGGGAGAGCTACTTTAATAGAAGCCAACCGTTGGATACTGCAGGGCAGATAGACAGCTAGTGAATACTGCATGGCAGAGAGACAGCAAGTGAATACTGCATGGCAGAGAGACGGCCAGTGAATAGTGCAGGGCAGATAGACGGCCAGTGAATAGTGCATGGCAGAGAGACGGCCACTGAATACTGCATGGCAGAGAGACAGCCAGTGAATACTGCATGGCAGAGAGACAGCCAGTGAATACTGCATGGCAGAGAGACAGATAGTGAATACTGCATGGCAGAGAGACAGCCAGTGAATACTGCATGGCAGAGAGACAGACAGTGAATACTGCATGGCAGAGAGACAGACAGTGAATACTGCATGGCAGATAGACAGCCAGTGAATACTGCATGGCAGATAGACAGCCAGTGAATACTGCAGGGCAGAGAGACAGCCAGTGAATACTGCATGGCAGAGAGACAGACAGTGAATACTGCATGGCAGAGAGACAGACAGTGAATACTGCATGGCAGATAGACAGCCAGTGAATACTGCATGGCAGATAGACAGCCAGTGAATACTGCAGGGCAGAGAGACAGACAGTGAATACTGCATGGCAGATAGACAGCCAGTGAATACTGCATGGCAGAGAGGCGCCAGTGAATACTGCATGGCAGAGAGACAGACAGTGAATACTGCATGGCAGAGAGACAGCCAGTGAATACTGCATGGCAGAGACAGCCAGTGAATACTGCATGGCAGAGAGACAGACAGTGAATACTGCATGGCAGAGAGACAGACAGTGAATACTGCATGGCAGATAGACAGCCAGTGAATACTGCATGGCAGAGAGACAGCCAGTGAATACTGCATGGCAGAGAGACAGACAGTGAATACTGCATGGCAGAGAGACAGCCAGTGAATACTGCATGGCAGAGAGACAGACAGTGAATACTGCATGGCAGAGAGACAGCCAGTGAATACTGCATGGCAGAGAGATAGACAGTGAATACTGCAGGGCAGAGAGACGGCCAGTGAATACTGCAGGGCAGAGAGACGGCCAGTGAATACTGCAGGGCAGAGAGACAGCCAGTGAATACTGCAGGGCAGAGAGACAGCCAGTGAATACTGCAGGGCAGAGAGACAGCCAGTGAATACTGCAGGGCAGAGAGACAGACAGTGAATACTGCAGGGCAGAGAGACAGACAGTGAATACTGCAGGGCAGAGAGACAGACAGTGAATACTGCAGGGCAGAGACACAGACAGTGAATACTGCAGGCCAGAGAGACAGCCAGTGAATACTGCAGGGCAGAGAGACAGCCAGTGAATACTGCATGGCAGAGAGACAGACAGTGAATACTGCAGGGCAGAGAGACGGCCAGTGAATACTGCAGGGCAGAGAGACGGCCAGGGAATACTGCAGGGCAGATAGACAGCTAGTTAATACTGCATGGCAGAGAGATGCCAGTGAATACTGCAGGGCAGACAGCCAGTGAATACTGCAGGGCAGACAGCCAGTGAATACTGCATGGCAGAGAGACAGCCAGTGAATACTGCATGGCAGAGAGACAGCCAGAGAATACGCAGGGCAGACAGTGAATACTGCAGGGCAGACATATAGGGAATAAGGTACCTTATATCATTTAAATGTTAGCTTTATATTTAACTCGGCAATGCAGTTAAAGAACAAATTCTTATTTTCAATGTCGGCCTAGGAACAGTGAGTTAACTGCCTTGTTCAGGTAGCAGAACGAGAGATTTTTACCTTGTCAGCTCGTGGATTCGATCCAGCAACCTATCGGTTACTAGTCCAACACTCTAACCACTAGGCTTCCTGCCGCTTGTTAGGGAATAGGGTGCCATATAGGGAATAGGGTGCCATATAGGGAATAGGGTGCCATATAGGGAATAGGGTACCATTTGGGATGCATCCTCTGTCTTTCATTTCTTCATGCTAACCACTTATAAGGTTCAATCAAGCACCGTTGATTGCCAATCAGCCTTCTCAAGCAGTGTTTTCGTCCATATTCCGACCTCTCTCCCTTATCAGGACGTGGCCGATCCAATGTCACATGCCGATATCCAGCAATGCATAGAGGTGAAGAAAAGAGCAGGTCTACCTTTGTTGAAAAACAGGCCATTTACATTTCAATTTGCCACAACAAAAGAATTGACTTTATCTTTTCTCATTAGAACAGACCTTCCCTTTAACGTAATGACAAACACATCAGAACAAACCTTCCCTTTAACATAATGACAAACACACCAGAACAGACCTTCCCTTTAACATAATGACAAACACATCAGAACAGACCTTCCCTTTAACATAATGACAAACACATCAGAACAGACCTTCCCTTTAACATAATGACAAACACATCAGAACAGACCTTCCCTTTAACATAATGACAAACACACCAGAACAGACCTTCCCTCATAATGACAAACACACTAGAACAAACCTTCCCTCATAATGACAAACACATCAGAACAGACCTTCTCTTTAACATAATGACAAACACACTAGAACAGACCTTCCCTTTAACATAATGACAAACACATCAGAACAGACCTTCCCTCATAATGACAAACACATCAGAACAAACCTTCCCTTTAACATAATGACAAACACATCAGAACAGACCTTCCCTTTAACATAATGACAAACACACCAGAACAGACCTTCCCTCATAATGACAAACACATCAGAACAAACCTTCCCTCATAATGACAAACACACCAGAACAGACCTTCTCTTTAACATAATGACAAACACACTAGAACAGACCTTCCCTTTAACATAATGACAAACACATCAGAACAGACCTTCCCTTTAACATAATGACAAACACACCAGACCAGACCTTCCCTTTAACATAATGACAAACACATCAGAACAGACCTTCCCTTTAACATAATGACAAACACACCAGAACAGACCTTCCCTCATAATGACAAACACATCAGAACAAACCTTCCCTCATAATGACAAACACACCAGAACAGACCTTCTCTTTAACATAATGACAAACACACTAGAACAGACCTTCCCTTTAACATAATGACAAACACACCAGAACAAACCTTCCCTTTAACATAATGACAAACACATCAGAACAAACCTTCCCTCATAATGACAAACACACCAGAACAGACCTTCCCTCATAATGACAAACACACCAGAACAGACCTTCCCTCATAATGACAAACACACTAGAACAAACCTTCCCTCATAATGACAAACACACCAGAACAGACCTTCCCTTTAACATAATGACAAACACACTAGAACAGACCTTCCCTTTAACATAATGACAAACACACCAGAACAGACCTTCCCTCATAATGACAAACACACTAGAACAAACCTTCCCTCATAATGACAAACACACCAGAACAGACCTTCCCTTTAACATAATGACAAACACATCAGAACAGACCTTCCCTCATAATGACAAACACATCAGAACAAACCTTCCCTCATAATGACAAACACATCAGAACAAACCTTCCCTCATAATGACAAACACATCAGACCAGACCTTCCCTTTAACATGATGACAAACAAAAGCAGACCTAAGATAGTGGATGGGTATGCAGCAATGTTGGTTCAGGAAGCAAATTGAAATTTACATTCCAAGCAATGAGAAACATTGGAATATTAGTTTACTTCCTGAATTGACTGGATTGAAGTCAATAGATTGGGTTTTCCCTGAGGTTATTTACAGTTGAGAACATTGGGTTTTCCCTGAGGTTATTTACAGTTGAGAACATTGGGTTTTCCCTGAGGTTATTTACAGTTGAGAACATTGGGTTTTCCCTGAGGTTATTTACAGTTGAGAACATTGGGTTTTCCCTGAGGTTATTTACAGTTGAGAACATTGGGTTTTCCCTGAGGTTATTTACAGTTGAGAACATTGGGTTTTCCCTGAGGTTATTTACAGTTGAGAACTTTGGGTTTTCCCTGAGGCTATTTACAGTTGAGAACATTGGGTTTTCCCTGAGGCTATTTACAGTTGAGAACATTGGGTTTTCCCTGAGGTTATTTACAGTTGAGAACATTGGGTTTTCCCTGAGGTTATTTACAGTTGAGAACATTGGGTTTTCCCTGAGGCTATTTACAGTTGAATTTATAGGGATGAATTTGGAATGAGTAGTAAGGACTAAATACATGTACACAGTGTCGGAATGAAAACAACTACAACAATAACAGGTGAAAACAACAGCATACCTAAGATCTTGAGTTCTGCGCTGCAGTAGATGGCTCCGTATTTGTTCTCAGCGACACACTGGTACATCCCAGAGTCAGCCTGTTGGACCTTCTGGATAATCAGCTCTCCATTCACCATCTCCACCCTGCTCTGAAACACAACATACTCCATTCACCATCTCCACCCATAGGGAGATCCATAGGAACCATAGGGAGGCCCATAGGGAGATCCATAGGAACCATAGGGAGACCCATAGGGAGGCACATAGGGAGATTCATAGGAACCATAGGGAGACCAATAGGGAGATCCATAGGAACCATAGGGAGACCAATAGGGAGATCCATAGGAACCATAGGGAGACCCATAGGGAGATCCATAGGAACCATAGGGAGACCAATAGGGAGATCCATAGGAACCATAGGGAGACCAATAGGGAGATCCATAGGAACCATAGGGAGACCCATAGGGAGATCCATAGGAACCATAGGGAGACCAATAGGGAGATCCATAGGAACCATAGGGAGATCCATAGGAACCATAGGGAGACCCATAGGGAGATCCATAGGAACCATAGGGAGGCCCATAGGGAGATCCATAGGAACCATAGGGAGATCCATAGGAACCATAGGGAGACCCATAGGGAGATCCATAGGAACCATAGGGAGACCCATAGGGAGATCCATAGGAACCATAGGGAGCCCCATAGGGAGACCAATAGGGAGATTCATAGGAACCATAGGGAGACCAATAGGGAGACCCATAGGGAGATTCATAGGAACCATAGGGAGACCAATAGGGCCAATAGGGAGATCCAAACAGTCACAGGTAAGAGGCAGTGCTGTATCATGAATACTGTCCCAGGTAAGAGGCAGTGCTGTATCATGAATACAGTCACAGGTAAGAGGCAGTGCTGTATCATGAATACAGTCACAGGTAAGAGGCAGTGCTGTATCATGAATACAGTCACAGGTAAGAGGCAGTGCTGTATCATGAATACAGTCCCAGGTAAGAGGCAGTGCTGTATCATTAATACAGTCACAGGTAAGAGGCAGTGCTGTATCATGAATACAGTCACAGGTAAGAGGCAGTGCTGTATAATGAATACAGTCACAGGTAAGAGGCAGTGCTGTATCATGAATACAGTCCCAGGTAAGAGGCAGTGCTGTATCATTAATACAGTCACAGGTAAGAGGCAGTGCTGTATCATGAATACAGTCACAGGTAAGAGGCAGTGCTGTATAATGAATACAGTCACAGGTAAGAGGCAGTGCTGTATCATTAATACAGTCACAGGTAAGAGGCAGTGCTGTATCATGAATACAGTCCCAGGTAAGAGGCAGTGCTGTATCATGAATACAGTCCCAGGTAAGAGGCAGTGCTGTATCATGAATACAGTCACAGGTAAGAGGCAGTGCTGTATCATGAATACTGTCCCAGGTAAGAGGCAGTGCTGTATCATGAATACAGTCCCAGGTAAGAGGCAGTGCTGTATCATGAATACAGTCCCAGGTAAGAGGCAGTGCTGTATCATGAATACAGTCCCAGGTAAGAGGTAGTGCTGTATCATGAATAAGGTCACAGGTAAGAGGTAGTGCTGTATCATGAATACAGTCACAGGTAAGAGGCAGTGCTGTATCATGAATACTGTCCCAGGTAAGAGGCAGTGCTGTATCATGAATACAGTCCCAGGTAAGAGGCAGTGCTGTATCATGAATACAGTCCCAGGTAAGAGGCAGTGCTGTATCATGAATACAGTCACAGGTAAGAGGCAGTGCTGTATCATGAATACAGTCCCAGGTAAGAGGCAGTGCTGTATCATGAATACAGTCCCAGGTAAGAGGCAGTGCTGTATCATGAATACAGTCCCAGGTAAGAGGCAGTGCTGTAGCATGAATACAGTCCCAGGTAAGAGGCAGTGCTGTATCATGAATACAGTCCCAGGTAAGAGGCAGTGCTGTATCATGAATACAGTCACAGGTAAGAGGCAGTGCTGTAGCATGAATACAGTCCCAGGTAAGAGGCAGTGCTGTAGCATGAATACAGTCACAGGTAAGAGGCAGTGCTGTATCATTAATACAGTCACAGGTAAGAGGCAGAATGACATACATAATTATTTGTCAGACAATAGGACAGGGTTATTGTCATTCATAATTATTTGACTGTCATTATTTGACTGTTTAAATGTCTCTGCTGTATATTCTAGAACTGGGTATTGCCTAAATAATTGCTGTGTATTCTAGAACTGGGTATTGCCTAAATAATTGCTGTGTATTCTAGAACTGGCTATTGCCTAAATAATTGCTGTGTATTCTAGAACTGGGTATTGCCTAAATAATTGCTGTGTATTCTAGAACTGGCTATTGCCTAGAAAATTGCTGTATATTCTAGAACTGGGTATTGCCTAAATAATTGCTGTGTATTCTAGAACTGGGTATTGCCAAAATAATTGCTGTGTATTCTAGAACTGGAAATTGCCAAAATAATTGCTGTGTATTCTAGAACTGGAAATTGCCAAAATAATTGCGGTGTATTCTAGAACTGGAAATTGCCAAAATAATTGCTGTGTATTCTAGAACTGGAAATTGCCTAAATAATTGCTGTGTATCCTAGAACTGGGTATTGCCTAAATAATTGCTGTGTATTCTAGAACTGGGTAGTGCCTAAATAATTGCTGTGTATTCTAGAACTGGAAATTGCCAAAATAATTGCGGTGTATTCTAGAACTGGAAATTGCCAAAATAATTGCTGTGTATTCTAGAACTGGAAATTGTCTAAATAATTGCTGTGTATCCTAGAACTGGGTATTGCCTAAATAATTGCTGTGTATTCTAGAACTGGGTAGTGCCTAAATAATTGCTGTGTATTCTAGAACTGGGTAGTGCCTAAATAATTGCTGTGTATTCTAGAACTGGGAATTGCCAAAATAATTGCTGTGTATTCTAGAACTGGAAATTGCCAAAATAATTGCTGTGTATTCTAGAACTGGAAATTGCCAAAATAATTGCGGTGTATTCTAGAACTGGAAATTGCCAAAATAATTGCTGTGTATCCTAGAACTGGGTATTGCCTAAATAATTGCTGTGTATTCTAGAACTGGTTATTGCCAAAATAATTGCTGTGTATTCTAGAACTGGGTATTGCCAAAATAATTGCTGTGTATTCTAGAACTGGGTATTGACAAAATAATTGCTGTGTATTCTAGAACTGGGAAATGCCTAAAGAATTGCTGTGCATCTTGTAACTTCCTGCCTGTGTGTTCTTCTCTGTGTTTGAGTACCTGTGGTGTGAGTACCTGTGGTGTGTGTGGTTCCCTGAGTGTGAGTACCTGTGGTATGAGTACATGTGGTGTGAGTACCTGTGGTGTGAGTACCTGTGGTGCGAGCGGATCTCCATTGCGGAGCCAGCGGTAGGGGTGTGTGTGCTTCCCTGTTTAGAGTACCTGTGGTGTGAGTACCTGTGGTGTGTGGTTCCCGGTGTGTGAGTAGCTGTGGTGTGAGTACCTGTGGTGTGAGCGGTTCTCCATTGCGGAGCCAGCGGTAGGCGGGTCTAGGCTTCCCTGTTTAGAGTACCTGTGGTGTGAGTACCTGTGGTGTGAGTACCTGTGGTGTGAGTACCTGTGGTGTATGTGGTTCCCAGTGTGTGAGTTTCTGTGGTGTGAGTACCTGGTTGTGAGTACCTGTGGTGTGTGTGGTTCCCAGTGTGTGAGTTTCTGTGGTGTGAGTACCTGGTTGTGAGTAGCTGTGGTGTGAGTACCTGTGGTGTGAGCGGTTCTCCATTGCGGAGCCAACGGTAGGTGGGTCTAGGCTTCCCTGTGGCCTTGCACTCCCAGTGCAGCTGATCTCCACTGTCCAACTGGCTGTCGTTTATCGTGCTGATCCACTGGGGGAAGGCTGGGGAGGAGAGAACAGATGAATATCCTTATAGAGTATGATGTGTTTGAACTGGATAACACAACCGTATTATAGAGGATGATGTTATTCCCTCCAGTGTTTCAGTTTGTTAGTTAGAGACCTCCCCCTTAGATATTCACTCCTGTGTTAGCTATCTATCTATCTATCACACACACACACACACACACACACACACACACACACACACACACACACACACACACACACACACACACACACACACACACACACACACACACACACACACACACACACACACACACACACACACACTTTCCACAGCCTTGGGACGACATGCTTCCCTGGCACCTATATTCCCTGGCTACTCATCCCATGCACACACACACTCTCTCTGACACTTCCTGTGCATCAATAGTGGGAGCATCGTTGGTAGCAGGCTGCATGTCATTTAAACAGGTCAGTATGTTGTGTAAACCTTTATTGTGAGCAGAGACCTTCCTGACCATAATCATCCACTCAAAACACAGATAAAAGGCCATATCACCCTGAAAAAACATCCAATCAAACCCAGATAAAAGGCCATATCACCCTGAAAAAACATCCAATCAAACCCAGATAAAAGGCCATATCACCCTGAAAAAACATCCAATCAAACCCAGATAAAAAGCTATATCACCCTGAAAAAAACATCCAATCAAACCCAGATAAAAAGCTATATCACCCTGAAAAAAACATCCAATCAAACCCAGATAAAAAGCTATATCACCCTGAAAAGACATCCAATCAAACCCGGATAAAAAGCTATATCACCCTGAAAAGACATCCAATCAAACCCAGATAAAAGGCCATATCACCCTGAAAAGACATCCAATCAAACCCGGATAAAAAGCTATATCACCCTGAAAAAACATCCAATCAAACAACACAACAAGTGACTTTACATTCCTTAAATTCAATCTCTTTAACAGGATGATACCAGCCCGACACAGAAAGATGTTTGTCTTCATTCAATCAGGTGGGTGTTTGGTCTTGTCTTCTATCCATCAGGTGGGTGTTTGGTCTTGTCTTCAATCCATCAGGTGGGTGTTTGGTCTTGTCTTCATTCAATCAGGTGGGCGTTTGGTCTTGTCTTCAATCCATCAGGTGGGTGTTTGGTCTTGTCTTCAATCCATCAGGTGGGCGTTTGGTCTTGTCTTCAATCCATCAGGTGGGTGTTTGGTCTTGTCTTCAATCCATCAGGTGGGTGTTTGGTCTTGTCTTCTATCCATCAGGTGGGTGTTTGGTCTTGTCTTCAATCCATCAGGTGGGCGTTTGGTCTTGTCTTCTATCCATCAGGTGGGTGTTTGGTCTTGTCTTCAATCCATCAGGTGGGCGTTTGGTCTTGTCTTCAATCCATCAGGTGGGTGTTTGGTCTTGTCTTCAATCCATCAGGTGGGTGTTTGGTCTTGTCTTCTATCCATCAGGTGGGTGTTTGGTCTTGTCTTCAATCCATCAGGTGGGCGTTTGGTCTTGTCTTCTATCCATCAGGTGGGTGTTTGGTCTTGTCTTCAATCCATCAGGTGGGCGTTTGGTCTTGTCTTCAATCCATCAGGTGGGCGTTTGGTCGTGTCTTCAATCCATCAGGTGGGCGTTTGGTCTTGTCTTCAATCCATCAGGTGGGCGTTTGGTGTTGTCTTCATTCAATCAGGTGGGCGTTTGGTCTTGTCTTCAATCCATCAGGTGGGTGTTTGGTCTTGTCTTCATTCAATCAGGTGGGTGTTTGGTCTTGTCTTCAATCCATCAGGTGGGTGTTTGGTCTTGTCTTCAATCCATCAGGTGGGTGTTTGGTCTTGTCTTCAATCCATCAGGTGGGTGTTTGGTCTTGTCTTCATTCTATCAGGTGGGTGTTTGGTCGTGTCTTCATTCAATCAGGTGGGTGTTTGGTCGTGTCTTCATTCAATCAGGTGGGTGTTTGGTCGTGTCTTCATTCAATCAGGTGGGTGTTTGGTCTTGTCTTCATTCAATCAGGTGGGTGTTTGGTCTTGTCTTCAATCCATCAGGTGGGTGTTTGGTCTTGTCTTCATTCAATCAGGTGGGTGTTTGGTTTTGTCTTCAATCCATCAGGTGGGCTTTTGGTCTTGTCTTCAATCCATCAGGTGGGTGTTTGGTCTTGTCTTCATTCAATCAGGTGGGTGTTTGGTCTTGTCTTCATTCAATCAGGTGGGTGTTTGGTCTTGTCTTCAATCCATCAGGTGGGTGTTTGGTCTTGTCTTCAATCCATCAGGTGGGTGTTTGGTCTTGTCTTCATTCAATCAGGTGGGAGTTTGGTCTTGTCTTCATTCAATCAGGTGGGAGTTTGGTCTTGTCTTCATTCAATCAGGTGGGTGTTTGGTCTTGTCTTCATTCAATCAGGTGGGTGTTTGGTCTTGTCTTCATTCAATCAGGTGGGTGTTTGGTCTTGTCTTCATTCAATCAGGTGGGTGTTTGATCTTGTCTTCATTCAATCAGGTGGGTGTTTGGTCTTGTCTTCATTCAATCAGGTGGGTGTTTGGTCTTGTCTTCATTCAATCAGGTGGGTGTTTGGTCTTGTCTTCATTCAATCAGGTGGGTGTTTGGTCTTGTCTTCATTCAATCAGGTGGGTGTTTGGTCTTGTCTTCATTCAATTAGGTGGGTGTTTGGTCGGCAGTATTACCTAACCATTATACAAGTGGCTAAACAATATGAAAAACTACAAATGTACCTCTATGTGCATCTGCATAGTAATAAAATGAAACAAATCATCTTTGAACAATTAGTTATTTATGACGTAAACATAAACAGCAACAAAAAGTGAACAGTGAGAGAAGAACAGGAAGTTGACACTATGCAGTAAGACTACATAACGGATGACAATCCATTCGACTTCCTGCCAAACCTAATCACTGCAAAACATGTCGCAGACTATGGGTATTTCTTCCATTGATGACATAATGCCCACTTAATCTCAGTCAGTGACATTCTCCTCCAGATAAGAGCAGACAGGACTGGGTTGATAGATATTCTACAGTAGGTATCAGGGAGAACACTGGACTGGGTTGATAGATATTCTACAGTAGGTATCAGGGAACAGACAGGACTGGGTTGATAGATATTCTACAGTAGGTATCAGGGAGCAGACAGGACTGGGTTGATAGATATTCTACAGTAGGTATCAGGGAGAACACAGGACTGGGTTGATAGATATTCTACAGTAGGTATCAGGGAGAACACAGGACTGGGTTGATAGATATTCTACAGTAGGTATCAGAGAGAACACAGGACTGGGTTGATAGATATTCTACAGTAGGTATCAGAGAGAACACAGGACTGGGTTGATAGATATTCTACAGTAGGTATCAGGGAGCAGACAGGACTGGGTTGATAGATATTCTACAGTAGGTATCAGAGAGAACACAGGACTGGGTTGATAGATATTCTACAGTAGGTATCAGGGAGCAGACAGGACTGGGTTGATAGATATTCTACAGTAGGTATCAGGGAGAACACAGGACTGGGTTGATGGATATTCTACAGTAGGTATCAGGGAGAATACAGGACTGGGTTGATAGATATTCTACAGTAGGTATCAGGGAGCAGACAGGACTGGGTTGATAGATATTCTACAGTAGGTATCAGGGAGAACACAGGACTGGGTTGATAGATATTCTACAGTAGGTATCAGAGAGAACACAGGACTGGGTTGATAGATATTCTACAGTAGGTATCAGGGAACAGACAGGACTGGGTCGATAGATATTCTACAGTAGGTATCAGGGAGAACACAGGACTGGGTTGATAGATATTCTACAGTAGGTATCAAGGAGAACACAGGACTGGGTTGATAGATATTCTACAGTAGGTATCAGGGAACAGACAGGACTGGGTTGATAGATATTCTACAGTAGGTATCAGGGAGAACACAGGACTGGGTTGATAGATATTCTACAGTAGGTATCAAGGAGAACACAGGACTGGGTTGATAGATATTCTACAGTAGGTATCAGGGAGAACACAGGACTGGGTTGATAGATATTCTACAGTAGGTATCAGGGAGAACACAGGACTGGGTTGATAGATATTCTACAGTAGGTATCAAGGAGAACACAGGACTGGGTTGATAGATATTCTACAGTAGGTATCAGGGAACAGACAGGACTGGGTTGATAGATATTCTACAGTAGGTATCAGGGAGAACACAGGACTGGGTTGATAGATATTCTACAGTAGGTATCAAGGAGAACACAGGACTGGGTTGATATATATTCTACAGTAGGTATCAGGGAGAACACAGGACTGGGTTGATAGATATTCTACAGTAGGTATCAGAGAGAACACAGGACTGGGTTGATAGATATTCTACAGTAGGTATCAGGGAGAACACAGGACTGGGTTGATGGATATTCTACAGTAGGTATCAGGGAACAGACAGGACTGGGTTGATAGATATTCTACAGTAGGTATCAGGGAGAACACAGGACTGGGTTGACAGATATTCTACAGTAGGTATCAGGGAACAGACATGACTGGGTTGATAGACATTCTACAGTAGTTATCAGGGAGAACACAGGACTGGGTTGATAGATATTCTACAGTAGGTATCAGGGAGAACACAGGACTGGGTTGATAGATATTCTACAGTAGGTATCAGGGAGAACACAGGACTGGGTTGATAGATATTCTACAGTAGGTATCAGGGAGAACACAGGACTGGGTTGATGGATATTCTACAGTAGGTATCAGGGAACAGGCAGGACTAGGTTGATAGATATTCTACAGTAGGTATCAGGGAGAACACAGGACTGGGTTGATAGATATTCTACAGTAGGTATCAGGGAACAGGCAGGACTGGGTTGATAGATATTCTACAGTAGGTGTCAGAGAGAACACAGGACTGGGTTGATAGATATTCTACAGTAGGTATCAGGGAACAGACAGGACTGGGTTGATAGATATTCTACAGTAGGTATCAGGGAGAACACTGGACTGGGTTGATGGATATTCAACAGTAGGTATCATGGAACAGACAGGACTGGGTTGATATATATTCTACAGTAGGTATCAGGGAGAACACAGGACTAGGTTGATAGATATTCTACAGTAGGTATCAGGGAGAACACAGGACTGGGGTGATAGATATTCTACAGTAGGTATCAGAGAGAACACAGGACTGGGTTGATAGATATTCTACAGTAGGTATCAGGGAACAGACAGGACTGGGTTGATAGATATTCTACAGTAGGTATCAGGGAGAACACAGGACTGGGTTGATGGATATTCAACAGTAGGTATCAGGGAACAGACAGGACTGGGTTGATAGATATTCTACAGTAGGTATCAGGGAGAACACAGGACTGGGTTGACAGATATTCTACAGTAGGTATCAGAGAGAACACAGGACTGGGTTGATAGATATTCTACAGTAGGTATCAGGGAGCAGACAGGACTGGGTTGATAGATATTCTACAGTAGGTATCAGGGAGAACACAGGACTGGGTTGATAGATATTCTACAGTAGGTATCAGGGAGCAGACAGGACTGGGTTGATAGATATTCTACAGTAGGTATCAGGGAGAACACAGGACTGGGTTGACAGATATTCTACAGTAGGTATCAGAGAGAACACAGGACTGGGTTGATAGATATTCTACAGTAGGTATCAGGGAGCAGACAGGACTGGGTTGATAGATATTCTACAGTAGGTATCAGGGAGAACACAGGACTGGGTTGATAGATATTCTACAGTAGGTATCAGGGAGCATACAGGACTGGGTTGATAGATATTCTACAGTAGGTATCTGGGAGAACACAGGACTGGGTTGATGGATATTCTACAGTAGGTATCAGGGAGAACACAGGACTGGGTTGATAGATATTCTACAGTAGGTATCAGGGAGCAGACAGGACTGGGTTGATAGATATTCTACAGTAGGTATCAGGGAGAACACAGGACTGGGTTGATAGATATTCTACAGTAGGTATCAGAGAGAACACAGGACTGGGTTGATAGATATTCTACAGTAGGTATCAGGGAGAACACAGGACTGGGTTGATAGATATTCTACAGTAGGTATCAGGGAGAACACAGGACTGGGTTGATAGATATTCTACAGTAGGTATCAGGGAACAGACAGGACTGGGTTGATAGATATTCTACAGTAGGTATCAGGGAGAACACAGGACTGGGTTGATAGATATTCTACAGTAGGTATCAGGGAGAACACAGGACTGGGTTGATAGATATTCTACAGTAGGTATCAGAGAGAACACAGGACTGGGTTGATAGATATTCTACAGTAGGTATCAGGGAACAGACAGGACTGGGTTGATAGATATTCTACAGTAGGTATCAGGGAGAACACAGGACTGGGTTGATAGATATTCTACAGTAGGTATCAGAGAGAACACAGGACTGGGTTGATAGATATTCTACAGTAGGTATCAGAGAGAACACAGGACTGGGTTGATAGATATTCTACAGTAGGTATCAGGGAACAGACAGGACTGGGTTGATAGATATTCTACAGTAGGTATCAGGGAGAACACAGGACTGGGTTGATGGATATTCAACAGTAGGTATCAGGGAACAGACAGGACTGGGTTGATAGATATTCTACAGTAGGTATCAGGGAGAACACAGGACTGGGTTGACAGATATTCTACAGTAGGTATCAGAGAGAACACAGGACTGGGTTGATAGATATTCTACAGTAGGTATCAGGGAGCAGACAGGACTGGGTTGATAGATATTCTACAGTAGGTATCAGGGAGAACACAGGACTGGGTTGATAGATATTCTACAGTAGGTATCAGGGAGCAGACAGGACTGGGTTGATAGATATTCTACAGTAGGTATCAGGGAGAACACAGGACTGGGTTGATAGATATTCTACAGTAGGTATCAGAGAGAACACAGGACTGGGTTGATAGATATTCTACAGTAGGTATCAGGGAACAGACAGGACTGGGTTGATAGATATTCTACAGTAGGTATCAGGGAGAACTCAGGACTGGGTTGATAGATATTCTACAGTAGGTATCAAGGAGAACACAGGACTGGGTTGATAGATATTCTACAGTAGGTATCAGGGAGAACACAGGACTGGGTTGATAGATATTCTACAGTAGGTATCAGGGAGAACACAGGACTGGGTTGATAGATATTCTACAGTAGGCATCAGGGAGAACACAGGACTGGGTTGATAGATATTCTACAGTAGGTATCAGAGAGAACACAGGACTGGGTTGATAGATATTCTACAGTAGGTATCAGGGAACAGACAGGACTGGGTTGATAGATATTCTACAGTAGGTATCAGGGAGAACACAGGACTGGGTTGATGGATATTCAACAGTAGGTATCAGGGAACAGACAGGACTGGGTTGATAGATATTCTACAGTAGGTATCAGGGAGAACACAGGACTGGGTTGACAGATATTCTACAGTAGGTATCAGGGAGCAGACAGGACTGGGTTGATAGATATTCTACAGTAGGTATCAGGGAGAACACAGGACTGGGGTGATAGATATTCTACAGTAGGTATCAGGGAGCAGACAGGACTGGGTTGATAGATATTCTACAGTAGGTATCAGGGAGAACACAGGACTGGGTTGATAGATATTCTACAGTAGGTATCAGGGAGCAGACAGGACTGGGTTGATAGATATTCTACAGTAGGTATCTGGGAGAACACAGGACTGGGGTGATGGATATTCTACAGTAGGTATCAGGGAGAACACAGGACTGGGTTGATAGATATTCTACAGTAGGTATCAGGGAGCAGACAGGACTGGGTTGATAGATATTCTACAGTAGGTATCAGGGAGAACACAGGACTGGGTTGATAGATATTCTACAGTAGGTATCAGAGAGAACACAGGACTGGGTTGATAGATATTCTACAGTAGGTATCAGGGAGAACACAGGACTGGGTTGATAGATATTCTACAGTAGGTATCAGGGAGAACACAGGACTGGGTTGATAGATATTCTACAGTAGGTATCAGGGAACAGACAGGACTGGGTTGATAGATATTCTACAGTAGGTATCAGGGAGAACACAGGACTGGGTTGATAGATATTCTACAGTAGGTATCAGGGAGAACACAGGACTGGGTTGATAGATATTCTACAGTAGGTATCAGAGAGAACACAGGACTGGGTTGATAGATATTCTACAGTAGGTATCAGGGAACAGACAGGACTGGGTTGATAGATATTCTACAGTAGGTATCAGGGAGAACACAGGACTGGGTTGATGGATATTCAACAGTAGGTATCAGAGAACAGACAGGACTGGGTTGATAGATATTCTACAGTAGGTATCAGGGAGAACACAGGACTGGGTTGACAGATATTCTACAGTAGGTATCAGAGAGAACACAGGACTGGGTTGATAGATATTCTACAGTAGGTATCAGGGAGAACACAGGACTGGGTTGATAGATATTCTACAGTAGGTATCAGGGAGAACACAGGACTGGGTTGATAGATATTCTACAGTAGGTATCAGGGAGCAGACAGGACTGGGTTGATAGATATTCTACAGTAGGTATCAGGGAGAACACAGGACTGGGTTGATAGATATTCTACAGTAGGTATCAGAGAGAACACAGGACTGGGTTGATAGATATTCTACAGTAGGTATCAGGGAACAGACAGGACTGGGTTGATAGATATTCTACAGTAGGTATCAGGGAGAACACAGGACTGGGTTGATAGATATTCTACAGTAGGTATCAGGGAGAACACAGGACTGGGTTGATAGATATTCTACAGTAGGTATCAGGGAGAACACAGGACTGGGTTGATAGATATTCTACAGTAGGTATCAGGGAGAACACAGGACTGGGTTGATAGATATTCTACAGTAGGTATCAGGGAGAACACAGGACTGGGTTGATAGATATTCTACAGTAGGCATCAGAGAGAACACAGGACTGGGTTGATAGATATTCTACAGTAGGTATCAGGGAACAGACAGGACTGGGTTGATAGATATTCTACAGTAGGTATCAGGGAGAACACAGGACTGGGTTGACGGATATTCTACAGTAGGTATCAGGGAACAGACAGGACTGGGTTGATAGATATTCTACAGTAGGTATCAGGGAGAACACAGGACTGGGTTGACAGATATTCTACAGTAGGTATAAGAGAACACAGGACTGGGTTGATAGATATTCTACAGTAGGTATCAGGGAGAACAGGACTGGGTTGATAGATATTCTACAGTAGGTATCAGGGAGAACACAGGACTGGGTTGATAGATATTCTACAGTAGGTATCAGGGAGAACACAGGACTGGGTTGATAGATATTCTACAGTAGGTATCAGGGAGAACACAGGACTGGGGTGATTGATATTCTACAGTAGGTATCAGGGAGAACACAGGACTGGGTTGATAGATATTCTACAGTAGGTATCAGGAGAACACAGGACTGGGTTGATAGATATTCTACAGTAGGTATCAGGGAGAACACAGGACTGGGTTGATAGATATTCTACAGTAGGTATCAGGGAGAACACAGGACTGGGTTGATAGATATTCTACAGTAGGTATCAGAGAGAACACAGGACTGGGTTGATAGATATTCTACAGTAGGTATCAGGGAGAACACAGGACTGGGTTGATAGATATTCTACAGTAGGTATCAGGGAGAACACAGGACTGGGTTGATAGATATTCTACAGTAGGTATCAGGGAACAGACAGGACTGGGTTGATAGATATTCTACAGTAGGTATCAGGGAGAACACAGGACTGGGTTGATAGATATTCTACAGTAGGTATCAGGGAGAACACAGGACTGGGTTGATAGATATTCTACAGTAGGTATCAGAGAGAACACAGGACTGGGTTGATAGATATTCTACAGTAGGTATCAGGGAACAGACAGGACTGGGTTGATAGATATTCTACAGTAGGTATCAGGGAGAACACAGGACTGGGTTGATAGATATTCTACAGTAGGTATCAGGGAGAACACAGGACTGGGTTGATATATATTCTACAGTAGGTATCAGGGAGAACACAGGACTGGGTTGATAGATATTCTACAGTAGGTATCAGGGAGAACACAGGACTGGGTTGATAGATATTCTACAGTAGGTATCAGGGAACAGACAGGACTGGGTTGATAGATATTCTACAGTAGGTATCAGAGAGAACACAGGACTGGGTTGATGGATTTTCTACAGTAGGTATCAGGGAACAGACAGGACTGGGTTGATAGATATTCTACAGTAGGTATCAGGGAACAGACAGGACTGGGTTGATAGATATTCTGCAGTAGGTATCAGGGAGAACACAGGACTGGGTTGATAGATATTCTACAGTAGGTATCAGGGAGAACACAGGACTGGGTTGATAGATATTCTACAGTAGGTATCAGGGAGAACACAGGACTGGGTTGATAGATATTCTACAGTAGGTATCAGGGAACAGACAGGACTGGGTTGATAGATATTCTACAGTAGGTATCAGGGAGAACACAGGACTGGGTTGATAGATATTCTACAGTAGGTATCAAGGAGAACACAGGACTGGGTTGATAGATATTCTACAGTAGGTATCAGGGAGAACACAGGACTGGGTTGATAGATATTCTACAGTAGGTATCAGGGAACAGACAGGACTGGGTTGATAGACATTCTACAGTAGATATCAGGGAGAACACAGGACTGGGTTGATAGATATTCTACAGTAGGTATCAGAGAGAACACAGGACTGGGTTGATAGATATTCTACAGTAGGTATCAGGGAGAACACAGGACTGGGTTGATAGATATTCTACAGTAGGTATCAGGGAACAGACAGGACTGGGTTGATAGATATTCTACAGTAGGTATCAGGGAGAACACAGGACTGGGTTGATAGATATTCTACAGTAGGTATCAGGAGAACACAGGACTGGGTTGATAGATATTCTACAGTAGGTATCAGGGAGAACACAGGACTGGGTTGATAGATATTCTACAGTAGGTATCAGGGAACAGACAGGACTGGGTTGATAGATATTCTACAGTAGGTATCAGGGAGAACACAGGACTGGGTTGATAGATATTCTACAGTAGGTATCAGGGAGAACACAGGACTGGGTTGATAGATATTCTACAGTAGGTATCAGGGAGAACACAGGACTGGGTTGATAGATATTCTACAGTAGGTATCAGGGAGAACACAGGACTGGGTTGATAGATATTCTACAGTAGGTATCAGGGAGAACACAGGACTGGGTTGATAGATATTCTACAGTAGGTATCAGGGAGAACACAGGACTGGGTTGATAGATATTCTACAGTAGGCATCAGAGAGAACACAGGACTGGGTTGATAGATATTCTACAGTAGGTATCAGGGAACAGACAGGACTGGGTTGATAGATATTCTACAGTAGGTATCAGGGAGAACACAGGACTGGGTTGATAGATATTCTACAGTAGGTATCAGGAGAACACAGGACTGGGTTGATAGATATTCTACAGTAGGTATCAGGGAGAACACAGGACTGGGTTGATAGATATTCTACAGTAGGTATCAGGAGAACACAGGACTGGGTTGATAGATATTCTACAGTAGGTATCAGGGAGAACACAGGACTGGGTTGATAGATATTCTACAGTAGGTATCAGGGAACAGACAGGACTGGGTTGATAGACATTCTACAGTAGATATCAGGGAGAACACAGGACTGGGTTGATAGATATTCTACAGTAGGTATCAGAGAGAACACAGGACTGGGTTGATAGATATTCTACAGTAGGTATCAGGGAGAACACAGGACTGGGTTGATATATATTCTACAGTAGGTATCAGGGAGAAGACAGGACTGGGTTGATAGATATTCTACAGTAGGTATCAGGGAGAACACAGGACTGGGTTGATAGATATTCTACAGTAGGTATCAGGGAGAACACAGGACTGGGTTGATAGATATTCTACAGTAGGTATCAGGGAGAACACAGGACTGGGTTGATAGATATTCTACAGTAGGTATCAGGGAACAGACAGGACTGGGTTGATAGATATTCTACAGTAGGTATCAGGGAGAACACAGGACTGGGTTGATAGATATTCTACAGTAGGTATCAGGGAGAACACAGGACTGGGTTGATAGATATTCTACAGTAGGTATCAGGGAGAACACAGGACTGGGTTGATAGATATTCTACAGTAGGTATCAGGGAGAACACAGGACTGGGTTGATAGATATTCTACAGTAGGTATCAGGGAGAACACAGGACTGGGTTGATAGATATTCTACAGTAGGTATCAGGGAGAACACAGGACTGGGTTGATAGATATTCTACAGTAGGTATCAGGGAGAACACAGGACTGGGTTGATAGATATTCTACAGTAGGTATCAGGGAGAACACAGGACTGGGTTGATAGATATTCTACAGTAGGTATCAGGGAGAACACAGGACTGGGTTGATAGATATTCTACAGTAGGTATCAGGGAGAACACAGGACTGGGTTGATAGATATTCTACAGTAGGTATCAGGGAGAACACAGGACTGGGTTGATAGATATTCTACAGTAGGTATCAGGGAGAACACAGGACTGGGTTGATAGATATTCTACAGTAGGTATCAGGGAGAACACAGGACTGGGTTGATAGATATTCTACAGTAGGTATCAGGGAGAACACAGGACTGGGTTGATGGATATTCTACAGTAGGTATCAGGGAACAGACAGGACTGGGTTGATAGATATTCTACAGTAGGTATCAGGGAGAACACAGGACTGGGTTGATAGATATTCTACAGTAGGTATCAGAGAGAACACAGGACTGGGTTGATAGATATTCTACAGTAGGTATCAGGGAGAACACAGGACTGGGTTGATAGATATTCTACAGTAGGTATCAGGGAGAACACAGGACTGGGTTGATAGATATTCTACAGTAGGTATCAGGGAGAACACAGGACTGGGTTGATAGATATTCTACAGTAGGTATCAGGGAGAACACAGGACTGGGTTGATGGATATTCTACAGTAGGTATCAGGGAACAGACAGGACTGGGTTGATAGATATTCTACAGTAGGTATCAGGGAGAACACAGGACTGGGTTGATAGATATTCTACAGTAGGTATCAGAGAGAACACAGGACTGGGTTGATAGATATTCTACAGTAGGTATCAGGGAGAACACAGGACTGGGTTGATAGATATTCTACAGTAGGTATCAGGAGAACACAGGACTGGGTTGATAGATATTCTACAGTAGGTATCAGGGAGAACACAGGACTGGGTTGATAGATATTCTACAGTAGGTATCAGGGAGAACACAGGACTGGGTTGATAGATATTCTACAGTAGGTATCAGGGAGAACACAGGACTGGGTTGATAGATATTCTACAGTAGGCATCAGAGAGAACACAGGACTGGGTTGATAGATATTCTACAGTAGGTATCAGGGAACAGACAGGACTGGGTTGATAGATATTCTACAGTAGGTATCAGGGAGAACACAGGACTGGGTTGATAGATATTCTACAGTAGGTATCAGGGAGAACACAGGACTGGGTTGATAGATATTCTACAGTAGGTATCAGGGAGAACACAGGACTGGGTTGATAGATATTCTACAGTAGGTATCAGGGAGAACACAGGACTGGGTTGATGGATATTCTACCGTAGGTATCAGGGAACAGACAGGACTGGGTTGATAGATATTCTACAGTAGGTATCAGGGAGAACACAGGACTGGGTTGATAGATATTCTACAGTAGGTATCAGAGAGAACACAGGACTGGGTTGATAGATATTCTACAGTAGGTATCAGGGAGAACACAGGACTGGGTTGATAGATATTCTACAGTAGGTATCAGAGAGAACACAGGACTGGGTTGATAGATATTCTACAGTAGGTATCAGGGAGAACACAGGACTGGGTTGATAGATATTCTACAGTAGGTATCAGGGAGAACACAGGACTGGGTTGATAGATATTCTACAGTAGGTATCAGGGAGAACACAGGACTGGGTTGATAGATATTCTACAGTAGGTATCAGGGAGAACACAGGACTGGGTTGATAGATATTCTACAGTAGGCATCAGAGAGAACACAGGACTGGGTTGATAGATATTCTACAGTAGGTATCAGGGAACAGACAGGACTGGGTTGATAGATATTCTACAGTAGGTATCAGGGAGAACACAGGACTGGGTTGATAGATATTCTACAGTAGGTATCAGGGAGAACACAGGACTGGGTTGATAGATATTCTACAGTAGGTATCAGGGAGAACACAGGACTGGGTTGATAGATATTCTACAGTAGGTCAGAGAGAACACAGGACTGGGTTGATAGATATTCTAGGGTATCAGGGAAAGACAGGACTGGGTTGATAGATATTCTACAGTAGGTATCAGGGAGAACACAGGACTGGGTTGACAGATATTCTACAGTAGGTATCAGGGAGAACACAGGACTGGGTTGATGGATATTCTACAGTAGGTATCAGGGAGAACACAGGACTGGGTTGATAGATATTCTACAGTAGGTATCAGGAGAACACAGGACTGGGTTGATAGATATTCTACAGTAGGTATCAGAGAGAACACAGGACTGGGTTGATAGATATTCTACAGTAGGTATCAGGGAGAACACAGGACTGGGTTGATAGATATTCTACAGTAGGTATCAGGGAGAACACAGGACTGGGTTGATAGATATTCTACAGTAGGTATCAGGGAGAACACAGGACTGGGTTGATAGATATTCTACAGTAGGTATCAGGGAACAGACAGGACTGGGTTGATAGATATTCTACAGTAGGTATCAGGGAGAACACAGGACTGGGTTGATAGATATTCTACAGTAGGTATCAGGGAGAACACAGGACTGGGTTGATAGATATTCTACAGTAGGTATCAGAGAGAACACAGGACTGGGTTGATAGATATTCTACAGTAGGTATCAGGGAACAGACAGGACTGGGTTGATAGATATTCTACAGTAGGTATCAGGGAGAACACAGGACTGGGTTGATAGATATTCTACAGTAGGTATCAGGGAGAACACAGGACTGGGTTGATAGATATTCTACAGTAGGTATCAGAGAGAACACAGGACTGGGTTGATAGATATTCTACAGTAGGTATCAGGGAACAGACAGGACTGGGTTGATAGATATTCTACAGTAGGTATCAGGGAGAACACAGGACTGGGTTGATAGATATTCTACAGTAGGTATCAGGGAGAACACAGGACTGGGTTGATAGATATTCTACAGTAGGTATCAGGGAACAGACAGGACTGGGTTGATAGATATTCTACAGTAGGTATCAGGGAGAACACAGGACTGGGTTGATAGATATTCTACAGTAGGTATCAGGGAGAACACAGGACTGGGTTGATAGATATTCTACAGTAGGTATCAGGGAGAACACAGGACTGGGTTGATAGATATTCTACAGTAGGTATCAGGGAACAGACAGGACTGGGTTGATAGATATTCTACAGTAGGTATCAGGGAGAACACAGGACTGGGTTGACGGATATTCTACAGTAGGTATCAGGGAGAACACAGGACTGGGTTGATGGATATTCTACAGTAGGTATCAGGGAGAACACAGGACTGGGTTGATAGATATTCTACAGTAGGTATCAGGGAACAGACAGGACTGGATTGATAGATATTCTACAGTAGGTATCAGAGAGAACACAGGACTGGGTTGATAGATATTCTACAGTAGGTATCAGGGAGAACACAGGACTGGGTTGATAGATATTCTACAGTAGGTATCAGGGAGCAGACAGGACTGGGTTGATAGATATTCTACAGTAGGTATCAGGGAGAACACAGGACTGGGTTGATAGATATTCTACAGTAGGTATCAGGGAGAACACAGGACTGGGTTGATAGATATTCTACAGTAGGTATCAGGGAGAACACAGGACTGGGTTGATGGATATTCTACAGTAGGTATCAGGGAACAGACAGGACTGGGTTGATAGATATTCTACAGTAGGTATCAGGGAGAACACAGGACTGGGTTGATAGATATTCTACAGTAGGTATCAGGGAGAACACAGGACTGGGTTGATAGATATTCTACAGTAGGTATCAGAGAGAACACAGGACTGGGTTGATAGATATTCTACAGTAGGTATCAGGGAACAGACAGGACTGGGTTGATAGATATTCTACAGTAGGTATCAGGGAGAACACAGGACTGGGTTGATAGATATTCTACAGTAGGTATCAAGGAGAACACAGGACTGGGTTGATAGATATTCTACAGTAGGTATCAGGGAGAACACAGGACTGGGTTGATGGATATTCTACAGTAGGTATCAGAGAGAACACAGGACTGGGTTGATAGATATTCTACAGTAGGTATCAGGGAGAACACAGGACTGGGTTGATGGATATTCTACAGTAGGTATCAAGGAGAACACATGACTGGGTTGATATATATTCTACAGTAGGCATCAGGGAGAACACAGGACTGGGTTGATATATATTCTACAGTAGGTATCAGGGAGAACACAGGACTGGGTTGATAGATATTCTACAGTAGGTATCAGGGAGAACACAGGACTGGGTTGATAGATATTCTACAGTAGGTATCAGGGAGAACACAGGACTGGGTTGATAGATATTCTACAGTAGGTATCAGGGAGAACACAGGACTGGGTTGATAGATATTCTACAGTAGGTATCAGGGAGAACACAGGACTGGGTTGATAGATATTCTACATTAGGTATCAGGGAGAACACAGGACTGGGTTGATAGATATTCTACAGTAGGTATCAGAGAGAACACAGGACTGGGTTGATAGATATTCTACAGTAGGTATCAGGGAGAACACAGGACTGGGTTGATGGATATTCTACAGTAGGTATCAGGGAAAGACAGGACTGGGTTGATAGATATTCTACAGTAGGTATCAGGGAGAACACAGGACTGGGTTGACAGATATTCTACAGTAGGTATCAGGGAACAGACAGGACTGGGTTGATAGACATTCTACAGTAGGTATCAGGGAGAACACAGGACTGGGTTGATAGATATTCTAGAGTAGGTATCAGGGAGAACACAGGACTGGGTTGATAGATATTCTACAGTAGGTATCAGGGAGCAGACAGGACTGGGTTGATAGATATTCTACTGTAGGTATCAGGGAGAACACAGGACTGGGTTGATAGATATTCTACAGTAGGTATCAGGGAGAACACAGGACTGGGTTGATAGATATTCTACAGTAGGTATCAGGGAAAGGACAGGACTGGGTTGATAGATATTCTACAGTAGGTATCAGGGAGAACACAGGACTGGGTTGATGGATATTCTACAGTAGGTATCAGGGAACAGACAGGACTGGGTTGATAGATATTCTACAGTAGATATCAGGGAGAACACAGGACTGGGTTGATAGATATTCTACAGTAGGTATCAGGGAGCAGACAGGACTGGGTTGATAGATATTCTACAGTAGGTATCAGGGAGAACACAGGACTGGGTTGATAGATATTCTACAGTAGGTATCAGGGAACAGACAGGACTGGGTTGATAGATATTCTACAGTAGGTATCAGGGAGAACACAGGACTGGGTTGATGGATATTCTACAGTAGGTATCAAGGAGAACACATGACTGGGTTGATATATATTCTACAGTAGGCATCAGGGAGAACACAGGACTGGGTTGATATATATTCTACAGTAGGTATCAGGGAGAACACAGGACTGGGTTGATGGATATTCTACAGTAGGTATCAAGGAGAACACATGACTGGGTTGATGGATATTCTACAGTAGGTATCAGGGAGAATACAGGACTGGGTTGATAGATATTCTACAGTAGGTATCAGGGAACAGACAGGACTGGGTTGATAGATATTCTACAGTAGGTATCAGGGAGAACACAGGACTGGGTTGATAGATATTCTACATTAGGTATCAGGGAGAACACAGGACTGGGTTGATAGACATTCTACAGTAGGTATCAGAGAGAACACAGGACTGGGTTGATAGATATTCTACAGTCGGTATCAGGGAACAGACAGGACTGGGTTGATAGATATTCTACAGTAGGTATCAGGGAGAACACAGGACTGGGTTGATAGATATTCTACAGTAGGTATCAGGGAGAACACATGACTGGGTTGATAGATATTCTAAAGTAGGTATCAGGGAGAACACAGGACTGGGTTGACAGATATTCTACAGTAGGTATCAGGGAACAGACAGGACTGGGTTGATAGACATTCTACAGTAGGTATCAGGGAGAACACAGGACTGGGTTGATAGTTATTCTACAGTAGGTATCAGGGAGAACACAGGACTGGGTTGATAGATATTCTACAGTAGGCATCAGGGAGAACACAGGACTAGGTTGATAGATATTCTACAGTAGGTATCAGGGAGAACACAGGACTGGGTTGATAGATATTCTACAGTAGGTATCAGGGAGAACACAGGACTGGGTTGATAGATATTCTACAGTAGGTATCAGAGAGAACACAGGACTGGGTTGATAGATATTCTACAGTAGGTATCAGGGAGAACACAGGACTGGGTTGATAGATATTCTACAGTAGGTATCAGGGAGAACACAGGACTGGGTTGATGGATATTCTACAGTAGGTATCAAGGAGAACACAGGACTGGGTTGATATATATACTACAGTAGGCATCAGGGAGAACACAGGACTGGGTTGATATATATTCTACAGTAGGTATCAGGGAGAACACAGGACTGGGTTGATAGATATTCTACAGTAGGTATCAGGGAACAGACAGGACTGGGTTGATAGATATTCTACAGTAGGTATCAGGGAACAGACAGGACTGGGTTGATAGATATTCTACAGTAGGTATCAAGGAGAACACAGGACTGGGTTGATAGATATTCTACAGTAGGTATCAGGGACAGGACCAGAAGATTAATAGCAGACTGGTTTAGACTGGTTTAGACTGGTTTAGAGAATGGGCACAACAATAATTAGTCTTCATAACCGCCAAACACACTAGAATCCTAGTAGTATCAGTCAAGTCCAAACTGCCCAATAAAACAATGAAACAAAAGCACAGCAGTCTTTACCAATACCATATTAACACCAGAACAATGTGATTCCAGTCCAACCATCAAATAACTTACTGTAGACCTGGATGTGTCCCTTAAAGGCTGTTCCTCCTCTGGGGTTCTCCGCTTTACACTCGTAGGTCCCTGAGTCCTCCAGCTGTACATTAGGGATCTCCAGAACAGCCTGCGACTTCCTCAGACGAGCCTTCTTAGGGATGTTACCGTTCATCTTCCTCCACGTTATGGTTGGGACGGGACTAGCAGGAGAGGAGTGGGTTAATATCCTAGGTGAAAGGACTAGCAGGAGAGGAGAGGGTTAATATCCTAGGTGAAAGGACTAGCAGGAGAGGAGAGGGTTAATATCCTAGGTGAAAGGACTAGCAGGAGAGGAGAGGGTTAATATCCTAGGTGAAAGGACTAGCAGGAGAGGAGAGGGTTAATATCCTAGGTGAAAGGACTAGCAGGAGAGGAGAGGGTTAATATCCTAGGTGAAAGGACTCGCAGGAGAGGAGAGGGTTAAAATCTAAGGTGAAAGGACGAGCAGGAGAGGAGAGGGTTAATATCCTAGGTGAAAGGACTAGCAGGAGAGGAGAGGGTTAATATCCTAGGTGAAAGGACTAGCAGGAGAGGAGAGGGTTAATATCCTAGGTGAAAGGACTAGCAGGAGAGGAGAGGGTTAATATCCTAGGTGAAAGGACTAGCAGGAGAGGAGAGGGTTAATATCCTAGGTGAAAGGACTAGCAGGAGAGGAGAGGGTTAATATCCTAGGTGAAAGGACTAGCAGGAGAGGAGAGGGTTAATATCCTAGGTGAAAGGACTAGCAGGAGAGGAGAGGGTTAATATCCTAGGTGAAAGGACTAGCAGGAGAGGAGAGGGTTAATATCCTAGGTGAAAGGACTAGCAGGAGAGGAGAGGGTTAATATCCTAGGTGAAAGGACTAGCAGGAGAGGAGAGGGTTAATATCCTAGGTGAAAGGACTAGCAGGAGAGGAGAGGGTTAATATCCTAGGTGAAAGGACTAGCAGGAGAGGAGAGGGTTAATATCCTAGGTGAAAGGACTAGCAGGAGAGGAGAGGGTTAATATCCTAGGTGAAAGGACTTGCAGGAGAGGAGAGGGTTAAAATCTAAGGTGAAAGGACGAGCAGGAGAGGAGAGGGTTAATATCCTAGGTGAAAGGACTTGCAGGAGAGGAGAGGGTTAAAATCTAAGGTGAAAGGACGAGCAGGAGAGGAGAGGGTTAAAATCTAAGGGGAAAGGACTTGCAGGAGAGGAGAGGGTTAATATCCTAGGTGAAAGGACTTGCAGGAGAGGAGAGGGTTAAAATCTAAGGTGAAAGGACGAGTAGGAGAAGAGAGGGTTAAAATCTAAGGTGAAAGGACAAGCAGGAGAGGAGAGGGTTAATATCCTAGGTGAAAGGACTTGCAGGAGAGGAGAGGGTTAAAATCTAAGGTGAAAGGACGAGCAGGAGAAGAGAGGGTTAATATCCTAGGTGAAAGGACTTGCAGGAGAGGAGAGGGTTAAAATCTAAGGTGAACGGACAAGCAGGAGAGGAGAGGGTTAATATCCTAGGTGAAAGGACTTGCAGGAGAGGAGAGGGTTAAAATCTAAGGTGAAAGGACGAGCAGGCGAAGAGAGGGTTAATATCCTAGGTGAAAGGACTTGCAGGAGAGGAGAGGGTTAAAATCTAAGGTGAAAGGACGAGCAGGAGAAGAGAGGGTTAATATCCTAGGTGAAAGGACTTGCAGGAGAGGAGAGGGTTAAAATCTAAGGTGAAAGGACGAGCAGGAGAAGAGAGGGTTACATCCTAATAAATGTGTACAATTAATAGTCAGAACAGGAAATACGAGTTGAAATACATTTTGGATAGAAGGACTGTAGAGTGGATAGTGTACAGGATAGGAGACTGGAGAGTGGACAGTTGACAGGATTATATAGGAGACTGGAGAGTGGACAGTAGACAGGATTATATAGGGGACTGGAGAGTGGATAGTAGACAGGATTATATAGGAGACTGGAGAGTGGACAGTAGACAGGATTATATAGGGGACTGGAGAGTGGACAGTAGACAGGATTATATAGGGGACAGGAGAGTGGATAGTTGACAGGATTATATAGGGGACTGGAGAGTGGACAGTAGACAGGATAGGAGACTGGAGAGTGGACAGTTGACAGGATTATGTAGGAGACTGGAGAGTGGACAGTAGACAGGATTATATAGGGGACTGGAGAGTGGATAGTTGACAGGATTATATAGGAGACTGGAGAGTGGACAGTAGACAGGATTATATAGGGGACTGGAGAGTGGACAGTAGACAGGATTATATAGGGGACAGGAGAGTGGATAGTTGACAGGATTATATAGGGGACTGGAGAGTGGACAGTAGACAGGATAGGAGACTGGAGAGTGGACAGTTGACAGGATTATATAGGAGACTGGAGAGTGGACAGTAGACAGGATTATATAGGGGACTGGAGAGTGGATAGTTGACAGGATTATATAGGAGACTGGAGAGTGGACAGTAGACAGGATTATATAGGGGACTGGAGAGTGGATAGTTGACAGGATTATATAGGGGACTGGAGAGTGGATAGTTGACAGGATTATATAGGAGACTGGAGAGTGGACAGTAGACAGGATTATATAGGGGACTGGAGAGTGGATAGTTGACAGGATTATATAGGAGACTGGAGAGTGGATAGTTGACAGGATTATATAGGGGACTGGAGAGTGGATAGTTGACAGGATTATATAGGGGACTGGAGAGTGGATAGTTGACATGATTATATAGGGGACTGGAGAGTGGACAGTTGACAGGATTATATAGGGGACTGGAGAGTGGATAGTTGACAGGATTATATAGGGGACTGGAGAGTGAATAGTTGACAGGATTATATAGGGGACTGGAGAGTGGATAGTGTACAGGATAGGAGACTGGAGAGTGGACAGTTGACAGGATTATATAGTAGACTGGAGAGTGGATAGTTGAGAGGATTATATAGGGGACTGGAGAGTGGATAGTTGACAGGATTATATAGGGGACTGGAGAGTGGATAGTTGACAGGATTATATAGGGGACTGGAGAGTGGACAGTAGAGAGGATTATATAGGAGACTGGAGAGTGGACAGTAGACAGGATTATATAGGAGACTGGAGAGTGGACAGTAGACAGGATTATATAGGGGACTGGAGAGTGGACAGTAGACAGGATTATATAGGGGACTGGAGAGTGGACAGTAGACAGGATTATATAGGGGACTGGAGAGTGGACAGTAGACAGGATTATATAGGGGACTGGAGAGTGGACAGTAGACAGGATTATATAGGGGACTGGAGAGTGGATAGTTGACAGGATTATATAGGGGACTGGAGAGTGGATAGTTGACAGGATTATATAGGAGACTGGAGAGTGGACAGTAGACAGGATAGGAGACTGGAGAGTGGACAGTAGACAGGATTATATAGGAGACTGGAGAGTGGACAGTTGACAGGATAGGAGACTGGAGAGGGGACAGTAGACAGGATTATATAGGGGACTGGAGAGTGGACAGTAGACAGGATTATATAGGAGTCTGGAGAGTGGACAGTAGACAGGATTATATAGGATACTGGATAGAGGATAGTTGACAGGATTATATAGGAGACTGGAGAGTGGACAGTTGACATGATTATATAGGAGACTGGAGAGTGGACAGTAGACAGGATTATATAGGGGACTGGAGAGTGGATAGTTGACAGGATTATATAGGGGACTGGAGAGTGGACAGTTGACAGGATAGGAGACTGGATAGAGGATAGTTGACAGGATTATATAGGAGACTGGAGAGTGGATAGTTGACAGGATTATATAGGAGACTGGAGAGTGGACAGTTGACAGGATTATATAGGAGACTGGAGAGTGGACAGTTGACAGGATAGGAGACTGGATAGAGGATAGTTGACAGGATTATATAGGAGACTGGAGAGTGGACAGTTGACAGGATTATATAGGAGACTGGAGAGTGGACAGTTGACAGGATTATATAGGAGACTGGAGAGTAGATATTTGACAGGATAGGAGACTGGATAGAGGATAGTTGACATGCTTATATAGGGGACTGGAGAGTGGACAGTTGACAGGATTATATAGGAGACTGGAGAGTGGATAGTTGACAGGATTATATAGTGGACTGGAGAGTGGACAGTAGACAGGATTATATAGGGGACTGGAGAGTGGATAGTTGACAGGATTATATAGGAGACTGGAGAGTGGATAGTTGACAGGATTATATAGGAGACTGGAGAGTGGAAATTTCTTAGGATTATATAGGAGACTGGAGAGTAGATAGTTGACAGGATAGGAGACTAGAGAGTGGATAGTGGACAGGATAGGAGACTGGAGAGTGGACAGTTGACAGGATTACATAGGAGACTGGAGAGTAGATAGATGACAGGATAGGAGACTGGAGAGTGGACAGTTGACAGGACAGGAGACTGGAGAGTGGACAGTTGACAGGATAGGAGACTGGAGAGTGGACAGTTGACAGGATTATATAGGAGACTGGAGAGTGGATATTTGACAGGATTATATAGGAGACTGGAGAGTGGATAGTTGACAGGATTATATAGGGGACTGGAGAGTGGATATTTGACAGGATAGGAGACTGGAGAGTGGACAGTTGACAGGATTACATTGGAGACTGGAGAGTGGATAGTTGACAGGATAGGAGACTGGAGAGTGGACAGTTGACAGGATAGGAGACTGGAGAGTGGACAGTTGACAGGATTATATAGGAGACTGGAGAGTAGATAGTTGACAGGATTATATAGGGGACTGGAGAGTGGATATTTGACAGGATAGGAGACTGGAGAGTGGACAGTTGACAGGATTACATTGGAGACTGGAGAGTGGATAGTTGACAGGATAGGAGACTGGAGAGTGGATAGTTGACAGGAATACATTGGAGACTGGAGAGTGGACAGTTGACAGGATAGGAGACTGGATAGAGGATAGTTGACAGGATTATTTAGGAGACTGGAGAGTGGATAGATGACCGGATTATATAAGAGAATGGAGATTGGATATTTGTTGGGTACATACTTCCCAGTGTGAATACTATGGTGTTGCCTTCAAAGAAAAGAGATAATGGGATTGAAGCTGTCAACTATCTGCTATCCAATAGAAGAAAAGCAAACAGACTCAAATTGATCTTCAATCAATATGTTCTTTTAATGTGATCTTTATTGTCAATATTTCTTCTTTCCAAACATTCTCTTCCACCCTTTACATATTCATCTTGTCAGTAAGTATTATTGTAAAAAAAAAACACTTAACCTCCATGGTTCATCTCAAGAGATTTCATCTCTTGAACTGAGATGTTATAGTGCAGAGTGAACTGAGATGTTATAGTCCAGGGTGAACTGAGATGTTATAGTCCAGGGTGAACTGAGATGTTATAGTCCAGGGTGAACTGAGATGTTATAGTCCAGGGTGAACTGAGATGTTATAGTCCATTGTATCTATGATATGTATAGTCCAGGGTGAACTGAGATGTTATAGTCCAGGGTGAACTGAGATGTTATAGTCCAGGGTGAACTGAGATGTTATAGTCCAGGGTGAACTGAGATGTTATAGTCCAGGGTATCTATGATATGTATAGTCCATGGTGAACTGAGATGTTATAGTCCAGGGTATCTATGATATGTATAGTCCAGGGTGAACTGAGATGTTATAGTCCAGGGTGAACTGAGATGTTATAGTCCATTGTATCTATGATATGTATAGTCCAGGGTGAACTGAGATGTTATAGTCCAGGGTGAACTGAGATGTTATAGTCCAGGGTGAACTGAGATGTTATAGTCCAGGGTGAACTGAGATGTTATAGTCCAGGGTATCTATGATATGTATAGTCCATGGTGAACTGAAATGTTATAGTCCAGGGTATCTATGATATGTATAGTCCAGGGTGAACTGAGATGTTATAGTCCAGGGTGAACTGAGATGTTATAGTCCAGGGTGAACTGAGATGTTATAGTCCAGGGTGAACTGAGATGTTATAGTCCAGGGTATCTATGATATGTATAGTCCTGGGTGAACTGAGATGTTATAGTGCAGGGTGAACTGAGATGTTATAGTCCAGGGTGAACTGAGATGTTATAGTCCAGGGTGAACTGAGATGTTATAGTCCAGGGTGAACTGAGATGTTATAGTCCAGGGTATCTATGATATGTATAGTCCAGGGTGAACTGAGATGTTATAGTCCAGGGTGAACTGAGATGTTATAGTCCAGGGTGAACTGAGATGTTATAGTCCAGGGTATCTATGATATGTATAGTCCAGGGTGAACTGAGATGTTATAGTCCAGGGTGAACTGAGATGTTATAGTCCAGGGTGAACTGAGATGTTATAGTCCAGGGTGAACTGAGATGTTATAGTCCAGGGTATCTATGATATGTATAGTCCAGGGTGAACTGAGATGTTATAGTCCAGGGTATCTATGATATGTATAGTCCAGGGTGAACTGAGATGTTATAGTCCAGGGTGAACTGAGATGTTATAGTCCAGGGTGAACTGAGATGTTATAGTCCAGGGTGATCTATGATATGTATAGTCCAGGGTGAACTGAGATGTTATAGTCCAGGGTGAACTGAGATGTTATAGTCCAGGGTGAACTGAGATGTTATAGTCCAGGGTGAACTGAGATGTTATAGTCCAGGGTGAACTGAGATGTTATAGTCCAGGGTATCTGATATGTATAGTCCAGGGTGAACTGAGATGTTATAGTCCAGGGTATCTATGATATGTATAGTCCAGGGTGAACTGAGATGTTATAGTCCAGGGTATCTATGATATGTATAGTCCAGGGTGAACTGAGATGTTATAGTCCAGGGTGAACTGAGGTGTTATAGTCCAGGGTATCTATGATATGTATAGTCCAGGGTGAACTGAGATGTTATAGTCCAGGGTATCTATGATATGTATAGTCCAGGGTGAACTGAGGTGTTATAGTCCAGGGTATCTATGATATGTATAGTCCAGGGTGAACTGAGGTGTTATAGTCCAGGGTATCTATGATATGTATAGTCCAGGGTGAACTGAGATGTTATAGTCCAGGGTGAACTGAGATGTTATATTCCAGGGTGAACTGAGATGTTATAGTCCAGGGTGAACTGAGATGTTATAGTCCAGGGTGAACTGAGATGTTATAGTCCAGGGTGAACTGAGACGTTATAGTGCAGGGTGAACTGAGATGTTATAGTCCAGGGTGAACTGAGAAGTTATAGTGCAGGGTGAACTGAGATGTTATAGTCCAGGGTATCTATGATATCCAGTATCTATGATATGTATAGTCCAGGGTGAACTGAGATGTTATAGTCCAGGGTGAACTGAGATATTATAGTCCAGGGTGAACTGAGATGTTATAGTCCAGGGTGAACTGAGATGTTATAGTCCATTGTATCTATGATATGTATAGTCCAGGGTGAACTGAGATGTTATAGTCCAGGGTGAACTGAGATGTTATAGTCCAGGGTGAACTGAGATGTTATAGTCCAGGGTGAACTGAGATGTTATAGTCCAGGGTGATGAGATGATATGTATAGTCCATGGTGAACTGAGATGTTATAGTCCAGGGTATCTATGATATGTATAGTCCAGGGTGAACTGAGATGTTATAGTCCAGGGTGAACTGAGATGTTATAGTCCATTGTATCTATGATATGTATAGTCCAGGGTGAACTGAGATGTTATAGTCCAGGGTGAACTGAGATGTTATAGTCCAGGGTGAACTGAGATGTTATAGTCCAGGGTGAACTGAGATGTTATAGTCCAGGGTATCTATGATATGTATAGTCCAGGGTGAACTGAGATGTTATAGTCCAGGGTGAACTGAGATGTTATAGTCCAGGGTGAACTGAGATGTTATAGTCCAGGGTGAACTGAGATGTTATAGTCCATTGTATCTATGATATGTATAGTCCAGGGTGAACTGAGATGTTATAGTCCAGGGTGAACTGAGATGTTATAGTCCAGGGTGAACTGAGATGTTATAGTCCAGGGTGAACTGAGATGTTATAGTCCAGGGTATCTATGATATGTATAGTCCATGGTGAACTGAGATGTTATAGTCCAGGGTATCTATGATATGTATAGTCCAGGGTGAACTGAGATGTTATAGTCCAGGGTGAACTGAGATGTTATAGTCCATTGTATCTATGATATGTATAGTCCAGGGTGAACTGAGATGTTATAGTCCAGGGTGAACTGAGATGTTATAGTCCAGGGTGAACTGAGATGTTATAGTCCAGGGTGAACTGAGATGTTATAGTCCAGGGTATCTATGATATGTATAGTCCATGGTGAACTGAGATGTTATAGTCCAGGGTATCTATGATATGTATAGTCCAGGGTGAACTGAGATGTTATAGTCCAGGGTGAACTGAGATGTTATAGTC
Source organism: Oncorhynchus masou masou (assembly GCF_036934945.1). NCBI lineage: Eukaryota > Metazoa > Chordata > Actinopteri > Salmoniformes > Salmonidae > Oncorhynchus > Oncorhynchus masou. Next base: position 97,903,493 of record NC_088224.1, read on the forward strand.
CAGGGTGAACTGAGATGTTATAGTCCAGGGTGAACTGAGATGTTATAGTCCAGGGTATCTATGATATGTATAGTCCTGGGTGAACTGAGATGTTATAGTGCAGGGTGAACTGAGATGTTATAGTCCAGGGTGAACTGAGATGTTATAGTCCAGGGTGAACTGAGATGTTATAGTCCAGGGTGAACTGAGATGTTATAGTCCAGGGTGAACTGAGATGTTATAGTCCAGGGTGAACTGAGATGTTATAGTCCAGGGTATCTATGATATGTATAGTCCAGGGTGAACTGAGATGTTATAGTCCAGGGTGAACTGAGATGTTATAGTCCAGGGTGAACTGAGATGTTATAGTCCAGGGTATCTATGATATGTATAGTCCAGCGTGAACTGAGATGTTATAGTCCAGGGTGAACTGAGATGTTATAGTCCAGGGTGAACTGAGATGTTATAGTCCAGGGTGAACTGAGATGTTATAGTCCAGGGTATCTATGATATGTATAGTCCATGGTGAACTGAGATGTTATAGTCCAGGGTATCTATGATATGTATAGTCCAGGGTGAACTGAGATGTTATAGTCCAGGGTGAACTGAGATGTTATAGTCCAGGGTGAACTGAGATGTTATAGTCCAGGGTGAACTGAGATGTTATAGTCCAGGGTATCTATGATATGTATAGTCCTGGGTGAACTGAGATGTTATAGTGCAGGGTGAACTGAGATGTTATAGTCCAGGGTGAACTGAGATGTTATAGTCCAGGGTGAACTGAGATGTTATAGTCCAGGGTGAACTGAGATGTTATAGTCCAGGGTGAACTGAGATGTTATAGTCCAGGGTGAACTGAGATGTAATAGTCCAGGGTATCTATGATATGTATAGTCCAGGGTGAACTGAGATGTTATAGTCCAGGGTGAACTGAGATGTTATAGTCCAGGGTGAACTGAGGTGTTATAGTCCAGGGTGAACTGAGGTGTTATAGTCCAGGGTGAACTGAGATGTTATAGTCCAGGGTATCTATGATATGTATAGTCCAGGGTGAACTGAGATGTTATAGTCCAGGGTGAACTGAGATGTTATAGTCCAGGGTGAACTGAGATGTTATAGTCCAGGGTATCTATGATATGTATAGTCCAGGGTGAACTGAGATGTTATAGTCCAGGGTGAACTGAGATGTTATAGTCCAGGGTGAACTGAGATGTTATAGTCCAGGGTATCTATGATATGTATAGTCCAGGGTGAACTGAGATGTTATAGTCCAGGGTATCTATGATATGTATAGTCCAGGGTGAACTGAGATGTTATAGTCCAGGGTGAACTGAGATGTTATAGTCCAGGGTGAACTGAGATGTTATAGTCCAGGGTATCTATGATATGTATAGTCCAGGGTGAACTGAGATGTTATAGTCCAGGGTGAACTGAGATGTTATAGTCCAGGGTGAACTGAGATGTTATAGTCCAGGGTGAACTGAGATGTTATAGTCCAGGGTATCTATGATATGTATAGTCCAGGGTGAACTGAGATGTTATAGTCCAGGGTATCTATGATATGTATAGTCCAGGGTGAACTGAGATGTTATAGTCCAGGGTATCTATGATATGTATAGTCCAGGGTGAACTGAGATGTTATAGTCCAGGGTGAACTGAGGTGTTATAGTCCAGGGTATCTATGATATGTATAGTCCAGGGTGAACTGAGATGTTATAGTCCAGGGTATCTATGATATGTATAGTCCAGGGTGAACTGAGGTGTTATAGTCCAGGGTATCTATGATATGTATAGTCCAGGGTGAACTGAGGTGTTATAGTCCAGGGTATCTATGATATGTATAGTCCAGGGTGAACTGAGATGTTATAGTCCAGGGTGAACTGAGATGTTATATTCCAGGGTGAACTGAGATGTTATAGTCCAGGGTGAACTGAGATGTTATAGTCCAGGGTGAACTGAGACGTTATAGTGCAGGGTGAACTGAGATGTTATAGTCCAGGGTGAACTGAGACGTTATAGTGCAGGGTGAACTGAGATGTTATAGTCCAGGGTATCTATGATATGTATAGTCCAGGGTGAACTGAGATGTTATAGTCCAGGGTGAACTGAGATGTTATAGTCCAGGGTGAACTGAGATGTTATAGTCCAGGGTGAACTGAGATGTTATAGTCCAGGGTATGTATGATATGTATAGTCCAGGGTGAACTGAGATGTTATAGTCCAGGGGGAACTGAGATGTTATAGTCCAGGATGAACTGAGAAGTTATAGTCCAGGGTGAAGTGAGATGTTATAGTCCAGGGTATCTATGATATGTATAGTCCAGGGTGAACTGAGATGTTATAGTCCAGGGTATCTATGATATGTATAGTCCAGGGTGAACTGAGATGTTATAGTGCAGGGTGAACTGAGATGTTATAGTCCAGGGTGAACTGAGATGTTATAGTCCAGGTTGAACTGAGATGTTATAGTCCAGGGTGAACTGAGATGTTATAGTCCAGGGTGAACTGAGATGTTATAGTCCAGGGTGAACTGAGATGTTATAGTCCAGGGTGAACTGAGATGTTATAGTCCAGGGTGAACTGAGATGTTATAGTCCAGGGTGAACTGAGATGTTATAGTCCAGGGTGAACTGAGATGTTATAGTCCAGGGTGAACTGAGATGTTATAGTCCAGGGTGAACTGAGATGTCATAGTCCAGGGTGAACTGAGATGTTATAGTCCAGGGTGAACTGAGATGTTATAGTCCAGGATATCTATGATATGTATAGTCCAGGGTGAACTGAGGTGTTATAGTTCAGGGTCAACTGAGATGTAATAGTCCAGGGTGAACTGAGATGTTATAGTCCAGGGTGAACTGAGATGTTATAGTGCAGGGTGAACTGTGATGTTATAGTCCAGGGTGAACTGAGATGTCATAGTCCAGGGTGAACTGAGATGTCATAGTCCAGGGTGAACTGAGATGTCATAGTCCAGGGTATCTATGATATGTATAGTCCAGGGTGAACTGAGGTGTTATAGTCCAGGGTGAACTGAGATGTTATAGTCCAGGGTATCTATGATATGTATAGTCCAGGGTGAACTGAGATGTTATAGTCCAGGGTATCTATGATATGTATAGTCCAGGGTGAACTGAGATGTTATAGTGCAGGGTGAACTGAGATGTTATAGTCCAGGGTATCTATGATATGTATAGTCCAGGGTGAACTGAGGTGTTATAGTCCAGGGTATCTATGATATGTATAGTCCAGGGTGAACTGAGATGTTATAGTCCAGGGTATCTATGATATGTATAGTCCAGGGTGAACTGAGGTGTTATAGTCCAGGGTATCTATGATATGTATAGTCCAGGGTGAACTGAGGTGTTATAGTCCAGGGTATCTATTATATGTATAGTCCAGGGTGAACTGAGATGTTATAGTCCAGGGTGAACTGAGATGTTATATTCCAGGGTGAACTGAGATGTTATAGTCCAGGGTGAACTGAGACGTTATAGTCCAGGGTGAACTGAGACGTTATAGTCCAGGGTGAACTGAGACGTTATAGTGCAGGGTGAACTGAGATGTTATAGTCCAGGGTGAACTGAGACGTTATAGTACAGGGTGAACTGAGATGTTATAGTCCAGGGTATCTATGATATGTATAGTCCAGGGTGAACTGAGATGTAATAGTCCAGGGTGAACTGAGATGTTATAGTCCAGGGTGAACTGAGATGTTATAGTCAAGGGTATGTATGATATGTATAGTCCAGGGTGAACTGAGATGTTATAGTCCAGGGTGAACTGAGATGTTATAGTCCAGGGTGAACTGAGATGTTATAGTCCAGGGTATGTATGATATGTATAGTCCAGGGTGAACTGAGATGTTATAGTCCAGGGGGAACTGAGATGTTATAGTCCAGGATGAACTGAGAAGTTATAGTCCAGGGTGAAGTGAGATGTTATAGTCCAGGGTATCTATGATATGTATAGTCCAGGGTGAACTGAGATGTTATAGTCCAGGGTATCTATGATATGTATAGTCCAGGGTGAACTGAGATGTTATAGTGCAGGGTGAACTGAGATGTTATAGTCCAGGGTGAACTGAGATGTTATAGTCCAGGTTGAACTGAGATGTTATAGTCCAGGGTGAACTGAGATGTTATAGTCCAGGTTGAACTGAGATGTTATAGTCCAGGGTGAACTGAGATGTTATAGTCCAGGGTGAACTGAGATGTTATAGTCCAGGGTGAACTGAGATGTTATAGTCCAGGGTGAACTGAGATGTTATAGTCCAGGGTGAACTGAGATGTTATGGTCCAGGGTGAACTGAGATGTTATGGTCCAGGGTATCTATGATATGTATAGTCCAGGGTGAACTGAGATGTTATAGTCCAGGGTGAACTGAGATGTTATAGTCCAGGGTGAACTGAGATGTTGTCCTGTGTGGCTCAGTCGGTAGAGCATGGCGCTTGCAACGCCAAGCGTCGTGGGTTCGATTCCCGCTGGGACCACCCATATGTAAAAGTAGTGGCCCCAGCCGACTTGTAAGTCGCTTTGGACAAAAGCGTCTGCTAAATGGTATATATTATGTTATAGTCCAGGGTGAACTGAGATGTTATAGTCCAGGGTATCTATGATATTTATAGTCCAGTGTGAACTGAGATGTTATAGTCCAGGGTATCTATGATATGTATAGTCCAGGGTGAACTGAGATGTTATAGTCCAGGGTGAACTGAGATGTTATAGTCCAGGGTATCTATGATATTTATAGTCCAGGGTGAACTGAGATTTTATAGTCCAGGGTATCTATGATATGTATAGTCCAGGGTATCTATGATATTTATAGTGCAGGGTGAAATGAGATGTTATAGTCCAGGGTATCTATGATATGTATAGTCTAGGGTATCTATGATATTTATAGTCCAGGTTGAACTGAGATGTTATAGTCCAGGGTGAACTGAGATGTTATAGTTCAGGGTGAACTGAGATGTTATATTGCAGGATGAACTGAGATGTTATAGTCCAGGGTGAACTGAGATGTTATAGTCCAGGGTATCTATGATATGTATAGTCCAGGGTGAACTGAGATGTTATAGTCCAGGGTATCTATGATATGTATAGTCCAGGGTATCGATGATATTTATAGTGCATGGTGAACTGAGATGTTATAGTCCAGGGTATATATGATATGTATAGTCCAGGGTGAACTGAGATGTTATAGTCCAGGGTATCTATGATATGTATAGTCCAGGGTGAACTGAGATGTTATAGTCCAGGGTGAACTGAGATGTTATAGTCCAGGGTATCTATGATATGTATAGTCCAGGGTGAACTGAGATGTTATAGTCCAGGGTATCTATGATATGTATAGTCCAGGGTGAACTGAGATGTTATAGTCCAGGGTATCTATGATATGTATAGTCCAGGGTATCTATGATATGTATAGTCCAGGGTGAACTGAGATGTTATAGTCCAGGGTATCTATGATATGTATAGTCCAGGGTGAACTGAGATGTTATAGTCCAGGGTGAACTGAGATGTTATAGTCCAGGGTATCTATGATATGTATAGTCCAGGGTATCTATGATATGTATAGTCCAGGGTGAACTGAGATGTTATAGTCCAGGGAGAACTGAGATGTTATAGTGCAGGGTGAACTGAGATGTTATAGTCCAGGGTATCTATGATATGTATAGTCCAGGGTGAACTGAGATGTTATAGTCCAGGTTGAACAGAGATGTTATAGTCCAGGGTGAACTGAGATGTTATAGTCCAGCGTGAACTGAGATGTATAGTCCAGGGTGAACTGAGATGTTATAGTCCAGGGTGAACTGAGGTGTTATAGTCCAGGGTATCTATGATATGTATAGTCCAGGGTGAACTGAGATGTTATAGTCCATGGTGAACTGAGATGTATAGTCCAGGGTGAACTGAGATGTTATAGTCCAGGGTGAACTGAGGTGTTATAGTCCAGGGTGATCTGAGGTGTTATAGTCCAGGGTATCTATGATATGTATAGTCCTGGGTGAACTGAGATGTTATAGTGCAGGGTGAACTGAGATGTTATAGTCCAGGGTGAACTGAGATGTTATAGTCCAGGGTGAACTGAGATGTTATAGTCCAGGGTGAACTGAGATGTTATAGTCCAGGGTATCTATGATATGTATAGTCCATGGTGAACTGAGATGTTATAGTCCAGGGTATCTATGATATGTATAGTCCAGGGTGAACTGACATGTTATAGTCCAGGGTGAACTGAGATGTTATAGTCCATTGTATCTATGATATGTATAGTCCAGGGTGAACTGAGATGTTATAGTCCAGGGTGAACTGAGATGTTATAGTCCAGGGTGAACTGAGATGTTATAGTCCAGGGTATCTATGATATGTATAGTCCATGGTGAACTGAGATGTTATAGTCCAGGGTATCTATGATATGTATAGTCCAGGGTGAACTGAGATGTTATAGTCCAGGGTGAACTGAGATGTTATAGTCCAGGGTGAACTGAGATGTTATAGTCCAGGGTGAACTGAGATGTTATAGTCCAGGGTATCTATGATATGTATAGTCCTGGGTGAACTGAGATGTTATAGTGCAGGGTGAACTGAGATGTTATAGTCCAGGGTGAACTGAGATGTTATAGTCCAGGGTGAACTGAGATGTTATAGTCCAGGGTGAACTGAGATGTTATAGTCCAGGGTGAACTGAGATGTTATAGTCCAAGGTGAACTGAGATGTTATAGTCCAGGGTATCTATGATATGTATAGTCCAGGGTGAACTGAGATGTTATAGTCCAGGGTGAACTGAGATGTTATAGTCCAGGGTGAACTGAGATGTTATAGTCCAGGGTATCTATGATATGTATAGTCCAGGGTGAACTGAGATGTTATAGTCCAGGGTGAACTGAGATGTTATAGTCCAGGGTGAACTGAGATGTTATAGTCCAGGGTATCTATGATATGTATAGTCCAGGGTGAACTGAGATGTTATAGTCCAGGGTATCTATGATATGTATAGTCCAGGGTGAACTGAGATGTTATAGTCCAGGGTGAACTGAGATGTTATAGTCCAGGGTGAACTGAGATGTTATAGTCCAGGGTGAACTGAGATGTTATAGTCCAGGGTATCTATGATATGTATAGTCCAGGGTGAACTGAGATGTTATAGTCCAGGGTATCTATGATATGTATAGTCCAGGGTGAACTGAGATGTTATAGTCCAGGGTATCTATGATATGTATAGTCCAGGGTGAACTGAGATGTTATAGTCCAGGGTGAACTGAGGTGTTATAGTCCAGGGTATCTATGATATGTATAGTCCAGGGTGAACTGAGATGTTATAGTCCAGGGTATCTATGATATGTATAGTCCAGGGTGAACTGAGGTGTTATAGTCCAGGGTATCTATGATATGTATAGTCCAGGGTGAACTGAGGTGTTATAGTCCAGGGTATCTATGATATGTATAGTCCAGGGTGAACTGAGATGTTATAGTCCAGGGTGAACTGAGATGTTATATTCCAGGGTGAACTGAGATGTTATAGTCCAGGGTGAACTGAGATGTTATAGTCCAGGGTGAACTGAGACGTTATAGTGCAGGGTGAACTGAGATGTTATAGTCCAGGGTGAACTGAGACGTTATAGTGCAGGGTGAACTGAGATGTTATAGTCCAGGGTATCTATGATATGTATAGTCCAGGGTGAACTGAGATGTTATAGTCCAGGGTGAACTGAGATGTTATAGTCCAGGGTGAACTGAGATGTTATAGTCAAGGGTATGTATGATATGTATAGTCCAGGGTGAACTGAGATGTTATAGTCCAGGGTGAACTGAGATGTTATAGTCCAGGGTGAACTGAGATGTTATAGTCCAGGGTATGTATGATATGTATAGTCCAGGGTGAACTGAGATGTTATAGTCCAGGGGAACTGAGATGTTATAGTCCAGGATGAACTGAGAAGTTATAGTCCAGGGTGAAGTGAGATGTTATAGTCCAGGGTATCTATGATATGTATAGTCCAGGGTGAACTGAGATGTTATAGTCCAGGGTATCTATGATATGTATAGTCCAGGGTGAACTGAGATGTTATAGTGCAGGGTGAACTGAGATGTTATAGTCCAGGGTGAACTGAGATGTTATAGTCCAGGTTGAACTGAGATGTTATAGTCCAGGGTGAACTGAGATGTTATAGTCCAGGGTGAACTGAGATGTTATAGTCCAGGGTGAACTGAGATGTTATAGTCCAGGGTGAACTGAGATGTTATAGTCCAGGGTGAACTGATATGTTATAGTCCAGGGTGAACTGAGATGTTATAGTCCAGGGTGAACTGAGATGTTATAGTCCAGGGTGAACTGAGATGTTATAGTCCAGGGTGAACTGAGATGTCATAGTCCAGGGTGAACTGAGATGTTATAGTCCAGGGTGAACTGAGATGTTATAGTCCAGGATATCTATGATATGTATAGTCCAGGGTGAACTGAGGTGTTATAGTCCAGGGTCAACTGAGATGTAATAGTCCAGGGTGAACTGAGATGTTATAGTCCAGGGTGAACTGAGATGTTATAGTCCAGGGTGAACTGTGATGTTATAGTCCAGGGTGAACTGAGATGTCATAGTCCAGGGTGAACTGAGATGTCATAGTCCAGGGTGAACTGAGATGTCATAGTCCAGGGTGAACTGAGATGTCATAGTCCAGGGTATCTATGATATGTATAGTCCAGGGTGAACTGAGGTGTTATAGTCCAGGGTGAACTGAGATGTTATAGTCCAGGGTATCTATGATATGTATAGTCCAGGGTGAACTGAGATGTTATAGTCCAGGGTATCTATGATATGTATAGTCCAGGGTGAACTGAGATGTTATAGTGCAGGGTGAACTGAGATGTTATAGTCCAGGGTATCTATGATATGTATAGTCCAGGGTGAACTGAGGTGTTATAGTCCAGGGTATCTATGATATGTATAGTCCAGGGTGAACTGAGATGTTATAGTCCAGGGTATCTATGATATGTATAGTCCAGGGTGAACTGAGGTGTTATAGTCCAGGGTATCTATGATATGTATAGTCCAGGGTGAACTGAGGTGTTATAGTCCAGGTTATCTATGATATGTATAGTCCAGGGTGAACTGAGATGTTATAGTCCAGGGTGAACTGAGATGTTATATTCCAGGGTGAACTGAGATGTTATAGTCCAGGGTGAACTGAGATGTTATAGTCCAGGGTGAACTGAGATGTTATAGTCCAGGGTGAACTGAGACGTTATAGTGCAGGGTGAACTGAGATGTTATAGTCCAGGGTGAACTGAGACGTTATAGTGCAGGGTGAACTGAGATGTTATAGTCCAGGGTATCTATGATATGTATAGTCCAGGGTGAACTGAGATGTTATAGTCCAGGGTGAACTGAGATGTTATAGTCCAGGGTGAACTGAGATGTTATAGTCAAGGGTATGTATGATATGTATAGTCCAGGGTGAACTGAGATGTTATAGTCCAGGGTGAACTGAGATGTTATAGTCCAGGGTGAACTGAGATGTTATAGTCCAGGGTATGTATGATATGTATAGTCCAGGGTGAACTGAGATGTTATAGTCCAGGGGGAACTGAGATGTTATAGTCCAGGATGAACTGAGAAGTTATAGTCCAGGGTGAAGTGAGATGTTATAGTCCAGGGTATCTATGATATGTATAGTCCAGGGTGAACTGAGATGTTATAGTCCAGGGTATCTATGATATGTATAGTCCAGGGTGAACTGAGATGTTATAGTGCAGGGTGAACAGCGATGTTATAGTCCAGGGTGAACTGAGATGTTATAGTCCAGGTTGAACTGAGATGTTATAGTCCAGGGTGAACTGAGATGTTATAGTCCAGGTTGAACTGAGATGTTATAGTCCAGGGTGAACTGAGATGTTATAGTCCAGGGTGAACTGAGATGTTATAGTCCAGGGTGAACTGAGATGTTGTCCTGTGTGGCTCAGTCGGTAGAGCATGGCGCTTGCAACGCCAAGCGTCGTGGGTTCGATTCCCGCTGGGACCACCCATATGTAAAAGTAGTGGCCCCAGCTGAGACTTGTAAGTCGCTGGACAAAAGCGTCTGCTAAATGGTATATATTATGTTATAGTCCAGGGTGAACTGAGATGTTATAGTCCAGGGTATCTATGATATTTATAGTCCAGTGTGAACTGAGATGTTATAGTCCAGGGTATCTATGATATGTATAGTCCAGGGTGAACTGAGATGTTATAGTCCAGGGTGAACTGATATGTTATAGTCCAGGGTATCTATGATATTTATAGTCCAGGGTGAACTGAGATTTTATAGTCCAGGGTATCTATGATATGTATAGTCCAGGGTATCTATGATATTTATAGTGCAGGGTGAAATGAGATGTTATAGTCCAGGGTATCTATGATATGTATAGTCTAGGGTATCTATGATATTTATAGTCCAGGGTGAACTGAGATGTTATAGTCCAGGGTGAACTGAGATGTTATAGTTCAGGGTGAACTGAGATGTTATATTGCAGGATGAACTGAGATGTTATAGTCCAGGGTGAACTGAGATGTTATAGTCCAGGGTATCTATGATATGTATAGTCCAGGGTGAACTGAGATGTTATAGTCCAGGGTGAACTGAGATGTTATAGTCCAGGGTATCTATGATATGTATAGTCCAGGGTATCGATGATATTTATAGTGCATGGTGAACTGAGATGTTATAGTCCAGGGTATATATGATATGTATAGTCCAGGGTGAACTGAGATGTTAAAGTCCAGGGTATCTATGATATGTATAGTCCAGGGTGAACTGAGATGTTATAGTCCAGGGTGAACTGAGATGTTATAGTCCAGGGTGAACTGAGATGTTATAGTCCAGGGTATCTATGATATGTATAGTCCAGGGTGAACTGAGATGTTATAGTCCAGGGTATCTATGATATGTATAGTCCAGGGTGAACTGAGATGTTATAGTCCAGGGTTTCTATGATATGTATAGTCCAGGGTATCTATGATATGTATAGTCCAGGGTGAACTGAGATGTTATAGTCCAGGGTATCTATGATATGTATAGTCCAGGGTGAACTGAGATGTTATAGTCCAGGGTGAACTGAGATGTTATAGTCCAGGGTATCTATGATATGTATAGTCCAGGGTATCTATGATATGTATAGTCCAGGGTGAACTGAGATGTTATAGTCCAGGGTGAACTGAGATGTTATAGTGCAGGGTGAACTGAGATGTTATAGTCCAGGGTATCTATGATATGTATAGTCCAGGGTGAACTGAGATGTTATAGTCCAGGTTGAACAGAGATGTTATAGTCCAGGGTGAACTGAGATGTTATAGTCCAGCGTGAACTGAGATGTTATAGTCCAGCGTGAACTGAGATGTATAGTCCAGGGTGAACTGAGATGTTATAGCCCAGGGTGAACTGAGGTGTTATAGTCCAGGGTATCTATGATATGTATAGTCCAGGGTGAACTGAGATGTTATAGTCCATGGTGAACTGAGATGTATAGTCCAGGGTGAACTGAGATGTTATAGTCCAGGGTGAACTGAGGTGTTATAGTCCAGGGTGATCTGAGGTGTTATAGTCCAGGGTATCTATGATATGTATAGTCCAGGGTGAACTGAGATGTTATAGTCCAGGGTGAACTGAGATGTTATAGTCCAGGGTTAACTGAGATGTTATAGTCCAGGGTGAACTGAGATGTTATAGTCCAGGGTGAACTGAGATGTTATAGTGCAGGGTGAACTGAGATGTTATAGTCCAGGGTGAACTAAGATGTTATAGTCCAGGGTGAACTGAGATGTTATAGTGCAGGGTGAACTGAGATGTTAGTGCAGGGTGAACTGAGATGTTATAGTCCAGGGTATCTATGATATGTATAGTCCAGGGGGAACTGAGATGTTATAGTGCAGGGTGAACTGAGATGTTATAGTCCAGGGTATCTATGATATGTATAGTCCAGGGGGAACTGAGATGTCATAGTCCAGGGTATCTATGATATGTATAGTCTTGGGTGAACTGAGATGTTATAGTCCAGGGTGAACTGAGATGTTATAGTCCAGGGTGAACTGAGGTGTTATAGTCCAGGGTGAACTGAGATGTTATAGTCCAGGGTATCTATGATATGTATAGTCCAGGGTGAACTGAGATGTTATAGTCCAGGGTGAACTGAGATGTTATAGTGCAGGGTGAACTGAGATGTTATAGTCCAGGGTGAACTGAGATGTTATAGTCCAGGGTATCTATGATATGTATAGTCCAGGGTGAACTGAGATGTTATAGTCCAGGTTGAACAGCGATGTTATAGTCCAGGGTGAACTGAGATGTTATAGTCCAGGGTGAACTGAGATGTATAGTCCAGGGTGAACTGAGATGTTATAGTCCAGGGTGAACTGAGGTGTTATAGTCCAGGGTGAACTGAGATGTTATAGTCCAGGGTGAACTGAGATGTTATAGTCCAGGGTGAACTGAGATGTTATAGTCCAGGGTGAACTGAGATGTTATAGTCCAGGGTGACCTGAGGTGTTATAGTCCAGGTTATCTATGATATGTATAGTCCAGGGTGAACTGAGATGTTATAGTCCAGGGTATCTATGATATGTATAGTCCAGGGTGAACTGAGATGTTATAGTCCAGGGTGAACTGAGATGTTATAGTCCAGGGTGAACTGAGATGTTATAGTCCAGGGTGAACTGAGATGTTATAGTGCAGGGTGAACTGAGATGTTATAGTCCAGGGTGAACTGAGATGTTATAGTGCAGGGTGAACTGAGATGTTAGTGCAGGGTGAACTGAGATGTTATAGTCCAGGGTATCTATGATATGTATAGTCCAGGGGGAACTGAGATGTTATAGTGCAGGGTGAACTGAGATGTTATAGCCCAGGGTATCTATGATATGTATAGTCCAGGGGGAACTGAGATGTCATAGTCCAGGGTATCTATGATATGTATAGTCTTGGGTGAACTGAGATGTTATAGTCCAGGGTGAACTGAGATGTTATAGTCCAGGGTGAACTGAGGTGTTATAGTCCAGGGTGAACTGAGATGTTATAGTCCAGGGTATCTATGATATGTATAGTCCAGGGTGAACTGAGATGTTATAGTCCAGGTTGAACTGAGGTGTTATAGTCCAGGGTGAACTGAGATGTTATAGTCCAGGGTATCTATGATATGTATAGTCCAGGGGGAACTGAGATGTCATAGTCCAGGGTATCTATGATATGTATAGTCTTGGGTGAACTGAGATGTTATAGTCCAGGGTGAACTGAGATGTTATAGTCCAGGGTGAACTGAGATGTTATTGTCCAGGGTGAACTGAGATGTTATAGTCCAGGGTGAACTGAGATGTTATAGTCCAGGGTGAACTGAGGTGTTATAGTCCAGGGTGAACTGAGATGTTATAGTCCAGGGTATCTATGATATGTATAGTCCAGGGTGAACTGAGATGTTATAGTCCAGGTTGAACTGAGGTGTTATAGTCCAGGGTGAACTGAGATGTTATAGTCCAGGGTATCTATGATATGTATAGTCCAGGGTGAACTGAGATGTTATAGTCCAGGGTATCTATGATATGTATAGTCCAGGGTGAACTGAGATGTTATAGTCCAGGGTGAACTGAGATGTTATAGTCCAGGGTATCTATGATATGTATAGTCCAGGGTGAACTGAGATGTTATAGTCCAGGGTATCTATGATATGTATAGTCCAGGGGGAACTGAGATGTCATAGTCCAGGGTATCTCTGAGATATCTCTCTACCCAAACGACCTCCAGCTGAGAACCATGTCTGTGACTGCATGATGTATTCAGATCAGGTTATCAGCCCAACTAATCATCATGATTTCTTTGATTAGTGTGTGTGTGTGTGGCTGTTCATCATCCGTTTGGTGATGCTCCTCTATGCCCTTGTGACTGCTCTGCTCTCTCCACGATAGACAGGTTGAACATGTAGCAGGGGAACGTTATACTATACTATATTACTATATGAAGCTGTGTATGACAGCTTCATTTGACAGCTCTCAGAAAGATGGAAATGTTACAGCCAGGGAAACTGCCGGTGCTCCCATCCATCATCCATAACTCGGCCATTCCATCATCCATTCACTCGGCCCATTCATCATCTATCATCCATTACTCGGCCCATCTATCATCCATCACTCGGCCCATCCATCATCCATCACTCGGCCCATCCACCATCCATCACTCGGCCCATCCATCATCCACCATCCATCACTTGGCCCATCCCATCATCTATCATCCATCACTCGGCACATCCATCATCCATCACTCGGCCCATCCACCATCCATCACTCGGCCCATCCACCATCCATTACTTGGTTCATCCATCATCCATCACTCGGCCCATTCATCATCCATCATCCATCACTCGGCCCATCCGTCATCCATCACTTGGTTCATCCATCATCCATCACTCGGCCCATCCATCATCCATCATCCATCACTCGCCCCTCCATCATCCATCACTCGGCACATTCATCATCCATCATACTTCACTCTGACCATCCATCATCTATCATCCATCACTCGGCCCATCCATCATCCATCACTCGGCCAATCCACATCCATCATCCATCACTCGGCCCATCCATCATCCATCACTCGCCCCTCCATCATCCATCACTCGGCCCATCCATCATCCATCACTCGCCCCTCCATCATCCATCACTCGGCCAATCCATCATCCAACACTCGACACTTTCATCATCCATCACTCAGCCAATCCATCATCCATCACTCGCCCCTCCATCATCCATCACTCGGCCCATCCATCATCCATCACTCGGCCCATCCATCATCCATCACTCGACACTTTCATCATCCATCACTCAGCCAATCCATCATCCATCACTCGGCCCATCCATCATCCATCACTCGGCCCATCCATCATCCATCACTCGGCCCATCCATCATCCATCACTCGGCCCATCCATCATCCATCACTCGGCCCATCCATCATCCATCCTCCATCACTCGGCCCATCCACCATCCATCACTCGGCCCATCCACCATCCATTACTTGGTTCATCCATCATCCATCACTCGGCCCATTCATCATCCATCATCCATCACTCGGCCCATCCGTCATCCATCACTTGGTTCATCCATCATCCATCACTCGGCCCATCCATCATCCATCATCCATCACTCGCCCCTCCATCATCCATCACTGGCACATTCATCATCCATCATACTTCACTCTGACCATCCATCATCTATCATCCATCACTCGGCCCATCCATCATCCATCACTCGGCCAATCCACATCCATCATCCATCACTCGGCCCATCCATCATCCATCACTCGCCCCTCCATCATCCATCACTGGCCCATCCATCATCCATCACTCGCCCCTCCATCATCCATCACTCGCCAATCCATCATCCAACACTCGACACTTTCATCATCCATCACTCAGCCAATCCATCATCCATCACTCGCCCTCCATCATCCATCACTCGGCCCATCCATCATCCATCACTGGCCCATCCATCATCCATCACTGACACTTTCATCATCCATCACTCAGCCAATCCATCATCCATCACTGCCCATCCATCATCCATCACTGGCCCATCCATCATCCATCACTCGGCCCATCCATCATCCATCACTCGGCCCATCCATCATCCATCACTCGGCCCATCCATCATCCATCCTCCATCACTCGGCCCATCCACCATCCATCACTCGGCCCATCCACCATCCATCATCCATCTCTCGGCGCAGATGTTACATCACTTGTAGAATGTTAATTTGTTCAAAATTCACAAGGACATTTTTATACGTGGAGTGAAGGGATGTCTGTCCACTGTCTGCTCTAATGGAGTGAAGGGATGTCTGATTACTGTCTGCTCTAATGGACTGAAGGGATGTCTGACCACTGTCTGCTCTAATGGAGTGAAGGGATGTCTGACCACTGTCTGCTCTAATGGAGTGTAGGGATGTCTGACCACTGTCTGCTCTAATGGAGTGAAGGGATGTCTGATTACTGTCTGCTCTAATGGAGGGAAGTGATGTCTGATTACTGTCTGCTCTAATGGAGTGAAGGGATGTCTGTCCACTGTCTGCTCTAATGGAGTGAAGTGATGTCTGATCACTGTCTGCTCTAATGGAGTGAAGGGATGTCTGACCACTGTCTGCTCTAATGGAGTGAAGGGATGTCTGATTACTGTCTGCTCCAATGGAGTGTAGGGATGTCTGATTACTGTCTGCTCTAATGGAGTGAAGGGATGTCTGATTACTGTCTGCTCTAATGGAGGGAAGGGATGTCTGATTACTGTCTGCTCTAATGGAGTGAAGGGATGTCTGACCACTGTCTGCTCTAATGGAGTGAAGGGATGTCTGATTACTGTCTGCTCTAATGGAGTGAAGTGATGTCTGATTACTGTCTGCTCTAATGGAGGGAAGTGATGTCTGATTACTGTCTGCTCTAATGGAGTGAAGGGATGTCTGACCACTGTCTGCTCTAATGGAGTGAAGGGATGTCTGATTACTGTCTGCTCTAATGGAGTGAAGTGATGTCTGATTACTGTCTGCTCTAATGGAGGGAAGTGATGTCTGATTACTGTCTGCTCTAATGGAGTGAAGGGATGTCTGTCCACTGTCTGCTCTAATGGAGTGAAGTGATGTCTGACCACTGTCTGCTCTAATGGAGTGAAGTGATGTCTGACCACTGTCTGCTCTAATGGAGGGAAGGGATGTCTGACCACTGTCTTCTCTAATGGAGGGAAGGGATGTCTGACCACTGTCTGCTCTAATGGAGTGAAGTGATGTCTGACCACTGTCTGCTCTAATGGAGGGAAGGGATGTCTGACCACTGTCTGCTCTAATGGAGTGAAGTGATGTCTGACCACTGTCTGCTCTAATGGAGGGAAGGGATGTCTGAATACTGTCTGCTCTAATGGAGTGAAGTGATGTCTGACCACTGTCTGCTCTAATGGACTGAAGTGATGTCTGACCACTGTCTGCTCTAATGGAGTGAAGTGATGTCTGACCACTGTCTGCTCTAATAGAGTGTAGGGATGTCTGACCACTGTCTGCTCTAATGGAGTGAAGGGATGTCTGATTACTGTCTGCTCTAATGGAGTGAAGGGATGTCTGACCACTGTCTGCTCTAATGGAGTGAAGGGATGTCTGATTACTGTCTGCTCTAATGGAGTGAAGGGATGTCTGACCACTGTCTGCTCTAATGGAGTGAAGGGATGTCTGATTACTGTCTGCTCTAATGGAGTGAAGGGATGTCTGACCACTGTCTGCTCTAATGGAGTGAAGGGATGTCTGACCACTGTCTGCTCTAATGGAGTGAAGGGATGTCTGACCACTGTCTGCTCTAATGGAGTGAAGTGATGTCTGACCACTGTCTGCTCTAATGGAGTGAAGGGATGTCTGACCACTGTCTGCTCTAATGGAGTGAAGGGATGTCTGACCACTGTCTGCTCTAATGGAGTGAAGTGATGTCTGACCACTGTCTGCTCTAATTGAGTGAAGGGATGTCTGACCACTGTCTGCTCTAATGGAGTGAAGTGATGTCTGTAACCCTTACAGTGTGTAGTGGTTGTCAAACATTATGATTATACCTCTAAGGGAGGTCAATGTCAGTGTGCTCATGGGAACAACAAGTGATTGGATTATAGAATTGAAACAGCTTGGAACAAGTCCTTATTTAATATTTAATATAATATCTCCAGTATCAATAATTCTAGCTTCCAGACATGACATTAGGGTTACAGACATGACATAAGGGTTACACACATTAAAAAGGGGGTACAGACATGAAATAAGGGTTACAGACATTGAAAAGAGGTGCAGACGTGACATAACGTTTACAAACATGACATAAGGGGTACATACATTTCTACTCTACATGTCCATACACCAAGGTATGTTCAGAGAATGTTCTAGTGCTGGAAGCTAGACATATTGATACTGGAGATATTACATCACAAATAAGGACTTGTTCCAAGCTGCTTCAATTCTATAATCCAATCTCTTGTTGTCCCCTTGAGCACACTGACATTGACCTCCCTTAGTGGTACAATCATAATGTTTGAGTAAGCACGCAGTCAGGGGAGAGATGGGAGAGTAAGCACGTTAGTCATGAGAGGAGATGGGAGAGTAAGCACGCAGTCAGGGGAGGAGATGGGAGAGTAAGCACGCAGTCATGAGAGGAGATGGGAGAGTAAGCACGCAGTCATGAGAGGAGATGGGAGAGTAAGCACGCAGTCATGGGAGGAGATGGGAGAGTAAGCACGCAGTCATGGGAGGAGATGGGAGAGTAAGCACGCAGTCAGGGGAGAGATGGGAGAGTAAGCACGTTAGTCATGAGAGGAGATGGGAGAGTAAGCACGCAGTCAGGGGAGGAGATGGGAGAGTAAGCACGCAGTCATGAGAGGAGATGGGAGAGTAAGCACGCAGTCAGGGGAGAGATGGGAGAGTAAGCACGCAGTCATGAGAGGAGATGGGAGAGTAAGCACGCAGTCATGAGAGGAGATGGGAGAGTAAGCACGCAGTCATGGGAGGAGATGGGAGAGTAAGCACGCAGTCATGAGAGGAGATGGGAGAGTAAGCACGCAGTCATGAGAGGAGATGGGAGAGTAAGCACGCAGTCATGAGAGGAGATGGGAGAGTAAGCACGCAGTCAGGGGAGAGATGGGAGAGTAAGCACGCAGTCAGGGGAGGAGATGGGAGAGTAAGCACGCAGTCAGGGGAGAGATGGGAGAGTAAGCACGCAGTCATGAGAGGAGATGGGAGAGTAAGCACGCAGTCATGAGAGGAGATGGGAGAGTAAGCACGCAGTCAGGGGAGAGATGGGAGAGTAAGCACGCAGTCATGAGAGGAGATGGGAGAGTAAGCACGCAGTCAGGGGAGAGATGGGAGAGTAAGCACGCAGTCATGAGAGGAGATGGGAGAGTAAGCACGCAGTCATGAGAGGAGATGGGAGAGTAAGCACGCAGTCAGGGGAGAGATGGGAGAGTGAGCACGCAGTCATGAGAGGAGATGGGAGAGTAAGCACGCAGTCATGAGAGGAGATGGGAGAGTAAGCACGCAGTCAGGGGAGAGATGGGAGAGTAAGCACGCAGTCATGGGAGGAGATGGGAGAGTAAGCACGCAGTCATGAGAGGAGATGGGAGAGTAAGCACGCAGTCAGGGGAGAGATGGGAGAGTAAGCACGCAGTCAGGGGAGAGATGGGAGAGTAAGCACGCAGTCATGAGAGGAGATGGGAGAGTAAGCACGCAGTCAGGGGAGAGATGGGAGAGTAAGCACGCAGTCATGAGAGGAGATGGGAGAGTAAGCACGCAGTCATGAGAGGAGATGGGAGAGTAAGCACGCAGTCAGGGGAGAGATGGGAGAGTGAGCACGCAGTCATGAGAGGAGATGGGAGAGTAAGCACGCAGTCATGAGAGGAGATGGGAGAGTAAGCACGCAGTCAGGGGAGAGATGGGAGAGTAAGCACGCAGTCAGGGGAGAGATGGGAGAGTAAGCACGCAGTCAGGGGAGAGATGGGAGAGTAAGCACGCAGTCATGAGAGGAGATGGGAGAGTAAGCACGCAGTCAGGGGAGAGATGGGAGAGTAAGCACGCAGTCAGGGGAGAGATGGGAGAGTAAGCACGCAGTCAGGGGAGAGATGGGAGAGTAAGCACGCAGTCAGGGGAGAGATGGGAGAGTAAGCACGCAGTCAGGGGAGAGATGGGAGAGTAAGCACGCAGTCATGAGAGGAGATGGGAGAGTAAGCACGCAGTCATGAGAGGAGATGGGAGAGTAAGCACGCAGTCAGGGGAGAGATGGGAGAGTAAGCACGCAGTCATGAGAGGAGATGGGAGAGTAAGCACGCAGTCATGAGAGGAGATGGGAGAGTAAGCACGCAGTCATGAGAGGAGATGGGAGAGTAAGCACGCAGTCAGGGGAGAGATGGGAGAGTAAGCACGCAGTCAGGGGAGAGATGGGAGAGTAAGCACGCAGTCATGAGAGGAGATGGGAGAGTAAGCACGCAGTCATGAGAGGAGATGGGAGAGTAAGCACGCAGTCATGAGAGGAGATGGGAGAGTAAGCACGCAGTCATGAGAGGAGATGGGAGAGTAAGCACGCAGTCATGAGAGGAGATGGGAGAGTAAGCACGCAGTCAGGGGAGAGATGGGAGAGTAAGCACGCAGTCATGAGAGGAGATGGGAGAGTAAGCACGCAGTCATGAGAGGAGATGGGAGAGTAAGCACGCAGTCATGAGAGGAGATGGGAGAGTAAGCACGCAGTCAGGGGAGAGATGGGAGAGTAAGCACGCAGTCATGAGAGGAGATGGGAGAGTAAGCACGCAGTCATGAGAGGAGATGGGAGAGTAAGCACGCAGTCATGAGAGGAGATGGGAGAGTAAGCACGCAGTCATGAGAGGAGATGGGAGAGTAAGCACGCAGTCATGAGAGGAGATGGGAGAGTAAGCACGCAGTCAGGGGAGAGATGGGAGAGTAAGCACGCAGTCAGGGGAGAGATGGGAGAGTAAGCACGCAGTCATGAGAGGAGATGGGAGAGTAAGCACGCAGTCATGAGAGGAGATGGGAGAGTAAGCACGCAGTCAGGGGAGAGATGGGAGAGTAAGCACGCAGTCAGGGGAGAGATGGGAGAGTAAGCACGCAGTCATGAGAGGAGATGGGAGAGTAAGCACGCAGTCATGAGAGGAGATGGGAGAGTAAGCACGCAGTCATGAGAGGAGATGGGAGAGTAAGCACGCAGTCATGAGAGGAGATGGGAGAGTAAGCACGCAGTCATGAGAGGAGATGGGAGAGTAAGCACGCAGTCAGGGGAGAGATGGGAGAGTAAGCACGCAGTCAGGGGAGAGATGGGAGAGTAAGCACGCAGTCAGGGGAGAGATGGGAGAGTAAGCACGCAGTCAGGGGAGAGATGGGAGAGTAAGCACGCAGTCATGGGAGAGATGGGAGAGTAAGCACGCAGTCAGGGGAGAGATGGGAGAGTAAGCACGCAGTCATGAGAGGAGATGGGAGAGTAAGCACGCAGTCATGAGAGGAGATGGGAGAGTAAGCACGCAGTCATGAGAGGAGATGGGAGAGTAAGCACGCAGTCATGAGAGGAGATGGGAGAGTAAGCACGCAGTCATGAGAGGAGATGGGAGAGTAAGCACGCAGTCAGGGGAGAGATGGGAGAGTAAGCACGCAGTCAGGGGAGAGATGGGAGAGTAAGCACGCAGTCATGAGAGGAGATGGGAGAGTAAGCACGCAGTCATGAGAGGAGATGGGAGAGTAAGCACGCAGTCATGAGAGGAGATGGGAGAGTAAGCACGCAGTCATGAGAGGAGATGGGAGAGTAAGCACGCAGTCAGGGGAGAGATGGGAGAGTAAGCACGCAGTCATGAGAGGAGATGGGAGAGTAAGCACGCAGTCATGAGAGGAGATGGGAGAGTAAGCACGCAGTCATGGGAGGAGATGGGAGAGTAAGCACGCAGTCATGAGAGGAGATGGGAGAGTAAGCACGCAGTCAGGGGAGAGATGGGAGAGTAAGCACGCAGTCATGAGAGGAGATGGGAGAGTAAGCACGCAGTCATGGGAGGAGATGGGAGAGTAAGCACGCAGTCATGGGAGGAGATGGGAGAGTAAGCACGCAGTCATGAGAGGAGATGGGAGAGTAAGCACGCAGTCAGGGGAGAGATGGGAGAGTAAGCACGCAGTCAGGGGAGAGATGTGAGAGTAAGCACGCAGTCATGAGAGGAGATGGGAGAGTAAGCACGCAGTCAGGGGAGAGATGGGAGAGTAAGCACGCAGTCATGAGAGGAGATGGGAGAGTAAGCACGCAGTCATGGGAGGAGATGGGAGAGTAAGCACGCAGTCAGGGGAGAGATGGGAGAGTAAGCACGCAGTCATGAGAGGAGATGGGAGAGTAAGCACGCAGTCAGGGGAGAGATGGGAGAGTAAGCACGCAGTCAGGGGAGAGATGGGAGAGTAAGCACGCAGTCAGGGGAGAGATGGGAGAGTAAGCACGCAGTCATGAGAGGAGATGGGAGAGTAAGCACGCAGTCATGAGAGGAGATGGGAGAGTAAGCACGCAGTCAGGGGAGAGATGGGAGAGTAAGCACGCAGTCATGAGAGGAGATGGGAGAGTAAGCACGCAGTCAGGGGAGAGATGGGAGAGTGAGCACGCAGTCATGAGAGGAGATGGGAGAGTAAGCACGCAGTCATGAGAGGAGATGGGAGAGTAAGCACGCAGTCAGGGGAGAGATGGGAGAGTAAGCACGCAGTCAGGGGAGAGATGGGAGAGTAAGCACGCAGTCAGGGGAGAGATGGGAGAGTAAGCACGCAGTCAGGGGAGAGATGGGAGAGTAAGCACGCAGTCAGGGGAGAGATGGGAGAGTAAGCACGCAGTCAGGGGAGAGATGGGAGAGTAAGCACGCAGTCAGGGGAGAGATGGGAGAGTAAGCACGCAGTCAGGGGAGAGATGGGAGAGTAAGCACGCAGTCATGAGAGGAGATGGGAGAGTAAGCACGCAGTCAGGGGAGAGATGGGAGAGTAAGCACGCAGTCAGGGGAGAGATGGGAGAGTAAGCACGCAGTCAGGGAGAGATGGGAGAGTAAGCACGCAGTCAGGGGAGAGATGGGAGAGTAAGCACGCAGTCAGGGGAGAGATGGGAGAGTAAGCACGCAGTCATGAGAGGAGATGGGAGAGTAAGCACGCAGTCAGGGGAGAGATGGGAGAGTAAGCACGCAGTCAGGGGAGAGATGGGAGAGTGAGCACGCAGTCATGAGAGGAGATGGGAGAGTAAGCACGCAGTCATGAGAGGAGATGGGAGAGTAAGCACGCAGTCAGGGGAGAGATGGGAGAGTAAGCACGCAGTCAGGGGAGAGATGGGAGAGTAAGCACGCAGTCATGAGAGGAGATGGGAGAGTAAGCACGCAGTCATGAGAGGAGATGGGAGAGTAAGCACGCAGTCATGAGAGGAGATGGGAGAGTAAGCACGCAGTCATGAGAGGAGATGGGAGAGTAAGCACGCAGTCATGAGAGGAGATGGGAGAGTAAGCACGCAGTCAGGGGAGAGATGGGAGAGTAAGCACGCAGTCAGGGGAGAGATGGAAGTGTAAGGATGTAGTCAGAGGAGATGGGAGAGTAAGGATGTAGTCAGAGGAGATGGGAGAATAAGGATGTAGTCAGAGGAGGAGATGGGAGAGTAACGATGCAGTCATGGGAGGAGATGGGAGAGTAAGGATGTAGTCAGAGGAGATGGGAGAGTAAGGATGTAGTCAGAGGAGAAGGGAGAATAAGGATGTAGTCAGAGGAGGAGATGGGAGAGTAACGATGCAGTCATGGGAGGAGATGGGAGAGTAAGGATGTAGTCAGAGGAGATGGGAGAGTAAGGATGTAGTCAGAGGAGATGGGAGAATAAGGATGTAGTCAGAGGAGGAGATGGGAGAGTAACGATGCAGTCATGGGAGGAGATGGGAGAGTAAGGATGTAGTCAGAGGAGATGGGAGAGTAAGGATGTAGTCAGAGGAGAAGGGAGAATAAGGATGTAGTCAGAGGAGGAGATGGGAGAATAAGGATGCAGTCATGGGAGGAGATGGGAGAGTAAGGATGTAGTCAGAGGAGGAGATGGGAGAGTAAGGATGTAGTCAGAAGAGGAGATGGGAGAGTAAGGATGTAGTCAGAGGAGATGGGAGAGAAAGGATGCAGTCAGAGGAGATGGGAGAGTAAGGATGTAGTCAGAGGAGATGAGAGAGTAAGGATGTAGTCAGAGGAGATGGGAGAGTAAGGATGCAGTCAGAGGAGATGGGAGAGTAAGGATGCAGTCAGAAGAGGAGATGGGAGAGTAAGGATGTAGTCAGGAGGAGATGGGAGAGAAAGGATGTAGTCAGAGGAGATGGGAGAGTAAGGATGTAGTCAGAGGAAATGGGAGAATAAGGATGTAGTCAGAGGAGATGGGAGAGTAAGGATGCAGTCAGAGGAAATGGGAGAGTAAGGATGCAGTCAGAGGAGATGGGAGAGTAAGGATGAGGTCAGAGGAGATGAGAGAGTAAGGATGTAGTCAGAGGAGATGGGAGAGTAAGGATGAGGTCAGAGGAGATGAGAGAGTAAGGATGTAGTCAGAGGAGATGGGAGAGTAAGGATGAGGTCAGAGGAGATGAGAGAGTAAGGATGTAGTCAGAGGAGATGGGAGAGTAAGGATGAGGTCAGAGGAGATGAGAGAGTAAGGATGTAGTCAGAGGAGATGGGAGAGTAAGGATGCAGTCAGTGGAGATGGGAGAGTAAGGATGCAGTCAGAGGAGATGGGAGAGTAAGGATGTAGTCAGAGGAGATGGGAGAGTAAGGATGTAGTCAGAGGAGATGGGAGAATAAGGATGTAGTCAGAGGAGATGGGAGAGTAAGGATGCAGTCAGAGGAGATGGGAGAGTAAGGATGTAGTCAGAGGAGATGGGAGAGTAAGGATGCAGTCAGAGGAGATGAGAGAGTAAGGATGTAGTCAGAGGAGATGGGAGAGTAAGGATGCAGTCAGAGGAGATGGGAGAGTAAGGATGCAGTCAGAGGAGATGAGAGAGAAAGGATGTAGTCAGAGGAGATGGGAGAGTAAGGATGTAGTCAGAGGAGATGGGAGAGTAAGGATGAGGTCAGAGGAGGAGATGGGAGAGTAAGCATGCAGTCAGCGCAATGTCTATAGGTTTTGGTAACGACTTATTCTAAACTGGATAATTAACTGCAAATGATTGACTCAGATAGCAGCCCCTTGAAAGCAATGTAAATAATTACCAGGTTCCTTTAGTGTTAGCGTCAGATTAGAAGCTGTCTCTAGATAGAACTCCATCATACATTATTCAATACAAATAATAATTCTAAACCAAAATATGAAGTAGGGATGAAACAGGATTATGGTTATAAACTAAAAAGTATCTTGTTATGCAAAACATCCCTTAAAGCTTTGCATTAAGAAGTCAACAAGAGGGTGAAAAATATCTTCAACCAACTAACATGTTGTCATGACCATTTGTCTGTCTGTGTCTTTCTGAAACCTGCCACCGGTGGCTGCCTGGCACTCATTTTAGCAGCGTACACAATTGTTTCCATCTTTCACAGCCGTAACCTTGGCCAGATCCATCTTTCACAGCAGTAACCTTTGCAGGCTCCATCTTTCACAGCCCTAAACTTGGCCGGCTCCATATTTCACAGTCCTAAACTTGGCCGGCTCCATCTTTCACAGCCCTAAACTTGGCCGGCTCCATCTTTCACAGCCCTAAACTTGGCCGGCTCCATCTTTCACAGCCCTAAACTTGGCCGGCTCCATCTTTCACAGCCCTAAACTTGGCCGGCTCCATCTTTCACAGCCCTAAACTTGGCCTGCCCCATCTTTCACAGCCCTAAACTTGGCCGGCTCCATCTTTCACAGCCCTAAACTTGGCCGGCTCCATCTTTCACAGCCCTAAACTTGGCCGGCTCCATCTTTCACAGCCCTAAACTTGGCCGGCTCCATATTTCACAGCCCTAAACTTGGCCGGCTCCATCTTTCACAGCCCTAAACTTGGCCGGCTCCATCTTTCACAGCCCTAAACTTGGCCGGCTCCATCTTTCACAGCCCTAAACTTGGCCGGCTCCATATTTCACAGCCCTAACCTTGGCCGGAACCATCTTTCACAGTTACAACGACAAACTGCAGTCAGGTCAAGACCCTGGTGAGGACGATGAGTACGCAGATGAGATTTACTGAGACATTCCTACAGTCAGCATGCCAATGTTTAGACATACAGTATGTGGCATTGTGTTTTGTGACAAAACTGCACATTTTAGAGTGTTTCATGACCATGCTGTTGAATCAGCTTCTTGATACGCCATACCTGTCAGGTGGATGGATTATCTTGCCAAAGGAGAAATGCTCACTAACAGGGATGGATGCTTTTTACACTTATGGAACATGTCTGGGATCGTTACATGTTTCATTTGTATTCTGGATGTGGATCTACTGGTGGTTTTTGCTCAGGGTGGCAAAATTCTGGTACATGTCCCAAATTCCCAAGTTTTCCAGAAATCCTGGTTGATTTCCTGTTTATTCCTTCCCAATTCCAGGAATAGGAACTATAGTAATTCTAGGAATTGTAGCCCTAAGTTTCACCATAAAAGATGAACATGTTCAGGGGTATAATACAGCTCGCATGCTTCTGTACTTACTTCCCCAGGGCGAAACACTCCAGCCTCACGGTGACTCCTCTGGCAGCCGGGACAGACAGGGGGAAATGCACCTCTATTTTAGGCTCATATTCTCCCATTAGACCTGTAAAACACAGTAAGAGAGGAAAGAGAGATATAAAACAACAGACATTCCCCAGCCATGTCATTCAACAGACATTCCCCAGCCATGTCATTCAACAGACATTCCCCATCCATGTCCAGCCATGTCATTCAACAGACATTCCCCAGCCATGTCATTCAACAGTCATTCCCCAGCCATGTCATTCAACAGACATTCCCCAGCCATGTCATTCAACAGACATTCCCCAGCCATGTCATTCAACAGACATTCCCCAGCCATGTCATTCAACAGACATTCCCCAGCCATGTCATTCAACAGACATTCTCCAGCCATGTCATTCAACAGACATTCCCCAGCCATGTCATTCAACAGACATTCCCCAGCCATGTCATTCAACAGACATTCCCCAGCCATGTCATTCAACAGACATTCTCCAGCCATGTCATTCAACAGACATTCCCCAGCCATGTCATTCAACAGACATTCCCCAGCCATGTCATTCAACAGACATTCCCCAGCCATGTCATTCAACAGACATTCCCCAGCAATGTCATTCAACAGACATTCCCCAGCCATGTCATTCAACAGACATTCCCCAGCCATGTCATTCAACAGACATTCCCCAGCCATGTCATTCAACAGACATTCCCCAGCCATGTCATTCAACAGACATTCCCCAGCCATGTCATTCAACAGACATTCCCCAGCCATGTCATTCAACAGACATTCTCCAGCCATGTCATTCAACAGACATTACCCAGCCATGTCATTCAACAGACATTCCCCAGCCATGTCATTCAACAGACATTCCCCAGCCATGTCATTCAACAGACATTCCCCAGCCATGTCATTCAACAGACATTCCCCAGCCATGTCATTCAACAGACATTCCCCAGCCATGTCATTCAACAGACATTCTCCAGCCATGTCATTCAACAGACATTACCCAGCCATGTCATTCAACAGACATTCCCCAGCAATGTCATTCAACAGACATTCTCCAGCCATGTCATTCAACAGACATTCCCCAGCCATGTCCAGTCATGTCATTCAACAGACATTACCCAGCCATGTCCAGTCATGTCATTCAAAAGACATTGTCCAGTCATGTCATTCAACAGACATTGTCCAGTCATGTCATTCAACAGACATTGTCCAGTCATGTCATTCAACAGACATTGTCCAGCCATGTCCAGTCATGTCATTCAACAGACATTGTCCAGTCATATCATTTAACAGACATTACCCAGCCATGTCCAGCCATGTCATTCAACAGACATTCCCCAGCCATGTCATTCAACAGACATTCCCCAGCCATGTCATTCAACAGACATTCCCCAGCCATGTCATTCAACAGACATTCTCCAGCCATGTCATTCAACAGACATTCTCCAGCCATGTCATTCAACAGACATTCCCCAGCCATGTCATTCAACAGACATTCCCCAGCCATGTCATTCAACAGACATTCCCCAGCCATGTCATTCAACAGACATTCTCCAGCCATGTCATTCAACAGACATTCCCCAGCCATGTCCAGTCATGTCATTCAACAGACATTCCCCAGCCATGTCCAGTCATGTCATTCAACAGACATTGTCCAGTCATGTCATTCAACAGACATTGTCCAGTCATCCAGCCATGTCATTCAACAGTCCACATTCATTTAACAGACATTACCCAGCCATGTCCAGTCATGTCATTCAACAGACATTCGCCAGTCATGTCATTCAACAGACATTCCCAGACATGTCCATGTCCAGACATCATGTCATTCAACAGACATTCCCCAGCCATGTCATTCAACAGACATTCCCCAGCCATGTCATTCAACAGACATTCCCCAGCCATGTCATTCAACAGACATTCCCCAGCCATGTCATTCAACAGACATTCCCCAGCCATGTCATTCAACAGACATTCCCCATCCATGTCATTCAACAGACATTCCCCAGCCATGTCATTCAACAGACATTCCCCAGCCATGTCATTCAACAGACATTCCCCAGCCATGTCATTCAACAGACATTCCCCAGCCATGTCATTCAACAGACATTCCCCAGCCATGTCATTCAACAGACATTCCCCAGCCATGTCATTCAACAGACATTCTCCAGCCATGTCATTCAACAGACATTCCCCAGCCATGTCCAGCCATGTCATTCAACAGACATTCCCCAGCCAAGTCCAGTCATGTCATTCAACAGACATTGTCCAGTCATGTCATTCAACAGACATTGTCCAGTCATGTCATTTAACAGACATTACCCAGCCATGTCATTCAACAGACATTCCCCAGCAATGTCATTCAACAGACATTCTCCAGCCATGTCATTCAACAGACATTCCCCAGCCATGTCATTCAACAGACATTACCCAGCCATGTCCAGTCATGTCATTCAAAAGACATTGTCCAGTCATGTCATTCAACAGACATTGTCCAGTCATGTCATTCAACAGACATTGTCCAGTCATGTCATTTAACAGACATTATCAAGCCATGTCCAGTCATGTCATTCAACAGACATTCCCCATCCATGTCATTCAACAGACATTCCCCAGCCATGTCATTCAACAGACATTGTCCAGCCATGTCCAGTCATGTCATTCAACAGACATTGTCCAGTCATATCATTTAACAGACATTACCCAGCCATGTCCAGCCATGTCATTCAACAGACATTCCCCAGCCATGTCATTCAACAGACATTCCATGTCATTCAACAGACATTGTCCAGCCATGTCATTCAACAGACATTCTCCAGCCATGTCATTCAGACATTCCCAGCCATGTCATTCAACAGACATTCCCCAGCCATGTCATTCAACAGACATTCCCCAGCCATGTCATTCAACAGACATTCCCCAGCCATGTCATTCAACAGACATTCCCCAGCCATGTCATTCAACAGACATTCCCCAGCCATGTCATTCAACAGACATTCCGCAGCCATGTCATTCAACAGACATTCTCCAGCCATGTCATTCAACAGACATTCTCCAGCCATGTCATTCAACAGACATTCTCCAGCCATGTCATTCAACAGACATTCCCCAGCCATGTCCAGCCATGTCATTCAACATACATTCCCCAGCCAAGTCCAGTCATGTCATTCAACAGACATTGTCCAGTCATGTCATTCAACAGACAATGTCCAGTCATGTCATTTAACAGACATTACCCAGCCATGTCATTCAACAGACATTCCCCAGCAATGTCATTCAACAGACATTCTCCAGCCATGTCATTCAACAGACATTCCAGTCATGTCATTCAACAGACATTGTCCAGTCATGTCATTCAACAGACATTGTCCAGTCATGTCATTCAACAGACATTCCCAGTCATGTCATTCAACAGACATTCCCAGCAGCCATGTCCAGTCATGTCATTCAACAGACATTGTCCAGTCCATGTCATTCAACAGACATTCAGCCATGTCATTCAACAGACATTACCCAGCCATGTCCAGTCATGTCAGTCAACAGACGTTGTCCAGTCATGTCATTCAACAGACATTACCCAGCCATGTCCAGTCATGTAATTCAACAGACATTCGCCAGCCATGTCATTCAACAGACATTCCCCAGCCATGTCATTCAACAGACATTCCCCAGCCATGTCATTCAACAGACATTCCCCAGCCATGTCATTCAACAGACATTCCCCATCCATGTCATTCAACAGACATTCCCCAGCCATGTCATTCAACAGACATTCCCCAGCCATGTCATTCAACAGACATTCCCCAGCCATGTCATTCAACAGACATTGTCCAGTCATGTCATTTAACAGACATTCCCAGCCATGTCATTCAACAGACATTACCCAGCCATGTCCAGCCATGTCATTCAACAGACATTCTCCAGCCATGTCATTCAACAGACATTCCCCAGCCATGTCATTCAACAGACATTCCCCAGCCATGTCCAGTCATGTCATTCAACAGACATTACCCAGCCATGTCATTCAACAGACATTCCCCAGCCATGTCATTCAACAGACATTCCCAGCCATGTCATTCAACAGACATTCCCCATGTCCAGCCATGTCATTCAACAGACATTCCCCAGCCATGTCATTCAACAGACATTTCAACAGACATTCAGCCATGTCATTCAACAGACATTCTCCAGCCATGTCATTCAACAGACATTCCCCAGCCATGTCATTCAACAGACATTACCCAGCCATGTCCAGCCATGTCATTCAACAGACATTCCCCAGCCATGTCATTCAACAGACATTCCCCAGCCATGTCATTCAACAGACATTCCCCAGCCATGTCATTCAACAGACATTCTCCAGTGTCATTCAACAGACATTCTCCAGCCATGTCATTCAACAGACATTCCCCATCCATGTCATTCAACAGACATTCTCCAGCCATGTCATTCAACAGACATTCCCCATCCATGTCATTCAACAGACATTCTCCAGCCATGTCATTCAACAGACATTCTCCAGCCATGTCATTCAACAGACATTCCCCAGCCATGTCCAGCCATGTCATTCAACAGACATTGTCCAGTCATGTCATTCAACAGACATTGTCCAGTCATGTCATTCAACAGACATTGTCCAGTCATGTCATTTAACAGACATTACCCAGCCATGTCATTCAACAGACATTCCCCAGCAATGTCATTCAACAGACATTCTCCAGCCATGTCATTCAACAGACATTCCCCAGCCATGTCCAGTCATGTCATTCAACAGACATTACCCAGCCATGTCCAGTCATGTCATTCAACAGACATTGTCGAGTCATGTCATTTAACAGACATTACCCAGCCATGTCCAGCCATGTCATTCAACAGACATTGTCCAGCCATGTCCAGTCATGTCATTCAACAGACATTGTCCAGTCATATCATTTAACAGACATTACCCAGCCATGTCCAGCCATGTCATTCAACAGACATTCCCCAGCCATGTCATTCAACAGACATTCCCCAGCCATGTCATTCAACAGACATTCTCCAGCCATGTCATTCAACAGACATTCGCCAGCCATGTCATTCAACAGACATTCCCCAGCCATGTCATTCAACAGACATTCCCCAGCCATGTCATTCAACAGACATTCCCAGACATTCTCCAGCCATGTCATTCAACAGACATTCCCCAGCCATGTCATTCAACAGACATTCCCCAGCCATGTCATTCAACAGACATTCTCCAGCCATGTCATTCAACAGACATTCCCCAGCCATGTCCAGCCATGTCATTCAACAGACATTCCCAGCCATCCAGTCATGTCATTCAACAGACATTGTCCAGTCATGTCATTCAACAGACAATGTCCAGTCATGTCATTTAACAGACATTACCCAGCCATGTCATTCAACAGACATTCCCCAGCAATGTCATTCAACAGACATTCTCCAGCCATGTCATTCAACAGACATTCCCCAGCCATGTCCAGTCATGTCATTCAACAGACATTCCCCAGCCATGTCCAGTCATGTCATTCAACAGACATTGTCCAGTCATGTCATTCAACAGACATTGTCCAGTCATGTCATTTAACAGACATTATCAAGCCATGTCCAGTCATGTCAGTCAACAGACGTTGTCCAGTCATATCATTTAACAGACATTACCCAGCCATGTCCAGTCATGTAATTCAACAGACATTCGCCAGCCATGTCATTCAACAGACATTCCCCAGCCATGTCATTCAACAGACATTCCCCAGCCATGTCATTCAACAGACATTCCCCAGCCATGTCATTCAACAGACATTCCCCAGCCATGTCATTCAACAGACATTCCCCAGCCATGTCATTCAACAGACATTCCCCAGCCATGTCATTCAACAGACATTCCCCAGCCATGTCATTCAACAGACATTCCCCATCCATGTCATTCAACAGACATTGTCCAGCCATGTCATTTAACAGACATTCTCCAGCCATGTCCAGCCATGTCATTCAACAGACATTCCCAGCCAGCCATGTCATTCAACAGACATTCCCCAGCCATGTCATTTAACAGACATTCCCCAGCCATGTCATTCAACAGACATTCCCCAGCCATGTCATTCAATAGACATTACCCAGCCATGTCCAGCCATGTCATTCAACAGACATTACCCAGCCATGTCCAGTCATGTCATTCAACAGACATTCCCCAGCCATGTCATTCAACAGACATTCCAGTCATTCAACAGACATTCCCAGCATTCAACAGACATTGTCCAGCCATGTCATTCAACAGACATTCCCCAGCCATGTCAGTCATGTCATTCAACAGACATTCCCAGCCATGTCATTCAACAGACATTCCCAGCCATGTCATTCAACAGACATTCCCCAGCCATGTCATTCAACAGACATTCTCCAGCCATGTCATTCAACAGACATTCATGTCATTCAACAGACATTCCCCAGCCATGTCCAGTTGTCATTCAACAGACATTCCCCATGTCATGTCATTCAACAGACATTGTCCAGTCATGTCATTCAACAGACATTGTCCAGTCATGTCATTCAACAGACATTGTCCAGCCATGTCATTCAACAGACATTACCCAGCCATGTCATTCAACAGACATTCCCCCAGCCATGTCATTCAACAGACATTCCCCAGCCATGTCCAGTCATGTCATTCAACAGACATTACCCAGCCATGTCCAGTCATGTCATTCAACAGACATTGTCCAGTCATGTCATTTAACAGACATTACCCAGCCATGTCCAGTCATGTCATTCAACAGACATTGTCATGTCATTCAACAGACATTCTCCAGCCATGTCATTCAACAGACATTCCCCATCCATGTCATTCAACAGACATTCCCCAGCCATGTCATTCAACAGACATTCCCCAGCCATGTCATTCAACAGACATTCCCCAGCCATGTCATTCAACAGACATTGTCCAGTCATGTCATTTAACAGACATTACCCAGCCATGTCCAGTCATGTCATTCAACAGACATTCTCCAGCCATGTCATTCAACAGACATTCCCCATCCATGTCATTCAACAGACATTCCCCAGCCATGTCCAGTCATGTCATTCAACAGACATTCTCCAGCCATGTCATTCAACAGACATTCCCCAGCCATGTCCAGCCATGTCATTCAACATACATTCCCCAGCCAAGTCCAGTCATGTCATTCAACATACATTGTCCAGTCATGTCATTCAACAGACATTGTCCAGTCATGTCATTTAACAGACATTACCCAGCCATGTCATTCAACAGACATTCCCCAGCAATGTCATTCAACAGACATTCTCCAGCCATGTCATTCAACAGACATTCATGTCATTGTCATTCAACAGACATTACCCAGCCATGTCCAGTCATGTCATTCAACAGACATTGTCCAGTCATGTCATTCAACAGACATTACCCAGCCATGTCCAGTCATGTCATTCAACAGACATTACCCAGCCATGTCCAGTCATGTCATTCAACAGACATTCTCCAGCCATGTCATTCAACAGACATTCCCCAGCCATGTCATTCAACAGACATTCCCCAGCCATGTCATTCAACAGACATTCCCCAGCCATGTCATTCAACAGACATTCCCCAGCCATGTCATTCAACAGACATTGTCCAGCCATGTCATTCAACAGACATTCCCCAGCCATGTCATTCAACAGACATTCCCAGCCATGTCATTCAACAGACATTCCCCAGCCATGTCATTCAACAGACATTCCCCAGCATGTCATTCAACAGACATTCTCCAGCCATGTCATTCAACAGACATTCCCCAGCCATGTCATTCAGCATGACATTCAACAGCCATGTCCAGTCATGTCATTCAACAGACATTCCCCAGCCATGTCATTCAACAGACATTGTCCAGTCATGTCATTTAACAGACATTACCCAGCCATGTCCAGTCATGTCACTCAACAGACATTACCCAGCCATGTCCAGTCATGTCATTCAACAGACATTCCAGTCATGTCATTCAACAGACATTGTCCAGTCATGTCATTCAACAGACATTGTCCAGTCATGTCATTCAACAGACATTCCCCCATGTCCAGTCATGTCATTCAACAGACATTACCCAGCCATGTCCAGTCATGTCATTCAACAGACATTCTCCAGCCATGTCATTCAACAGACATTCTCCAGCCATGTCCAACAGACATTCATGTCATTCAACAGACATTCCCCAGCCATGTCATTCAACAGACATTGTCCAGTCATGTCATTCAACAGACATTCCAGTCATGTCAGCCATGTCCAGTTCATGTCATTCAACAGACATTCTCCAGTCATGTCATGTCCATCATGTCATTCAACAGACATTCTCCAGCCATGTCATTCAACAGACATTGTCCAGTCATGTCATTCAACAGACATTCCCCAGTCCATGTCATTCAACAGACATTACCCAGCCATGTCCATGTCATTCAACAGACATTGTGTCCAGTCATGTCATTCAACAGACATT
Organism: Oncorhynchus masou masou; assembly: GCF_036934945.1. NCBI lineage: Eukaryota > Metazoa > Chordata > Actinopteri > Salmoniformes > Salmonidae > Oncorhynchus > Oncorhynchus masou. The sequence goes on from NC_088224.1 coordinate 97,938,145, forward strand.
CTCCATCCATGTCATTCAACAGACATTCTCCAGCCATGTCATTCAACAGACATTCCCCATCCATGTCATTCAACAGACATTCCCCAGCCATGTCCAGTCATGTCATTCAACAGACATTCCCCAGCCATGTCATTCAACAGACATTGTCCAGTCATGTCATTTAACAGACATTACCCCATGTCCATGTCAGTTCAACAGACATTACCCAGCCATGTCCAGTCATGTCATTCAACAGACATTCCCCAGCCATGTCATTCAACAGACATTCATGTCATTCAACAGACATTGTCCAGCCATGTCATTCAACAGACATTACCCAGCCATGTCCAGTCATGTCATTCAACAGACATTCCCCAGTCATGTCCAGCCATGTCATTCAATAGACATTACCCAGCCATGTCCAGTCATGTCATTCAACAGACATTCCCCAGCCATGTCATTCAAAAGACATTCCCCAGCCATGTCATTCAACAGACATTCTCCAGCCATGTCATTCAACAGACATTCCCCAGCCATGTCCAGCCATGGTATTAAACAGACATTACCCAGCCATGTCATTCAACAGACATTGTCCAGCCATGTCATTCAACAGACATTCTCCAGCCATGTCATTCAACAGACATTCCCCAGCCATGTCATTCAACAGACATTCCCCAGCCATGTCATTCAACAGACATTCCCCAGCCATGTCATTCAACAGACATTCTCCAGCCATGTCATTCAACAGACATTCTCCAGCCATGTCATTCAACAGACATTCCCCAGCCATGTCCAGCCATGGTATTAAACAGACATTACCCAGCCATGTCATTCAACAGACATTGTCCAGCCATGTCATTCAACAGACATTCTGCAGCCATGTCATTCAACAGACATTCCCCAGCCATGTCATTCAACAGACATTCCCCAGCCATGTCATTCAACAGACATTCCCCAGCCATGTCATTCAACAGACATTCTCCAGCCATGTCATTCAACAGACATTCTCCAGCCATGTCATTCAACAGACATTCTCCAGCCATGTCATTCAACAGACATTCTCCAGCCATGTCATTCAACAGACATTCCCCAGCCATGTCCAGCCATGTCATTCAACAGACATTCCCCAGCCAAGTCCAGCCATGTCATTCAACAGACATTCCCCAGCAATGTCATTCAACAGACATTCTCCAGCCATGTCATTCAACAGACATTCCCCAGCCATGTCCAGTCATGTCATTCAACAGACATTACCCAGCCATGTCCAGTCATGTCATTCAACAGACATTGTCCAGTCATGTCATTCAACAGACATTGTCCAGTCATGTCATTTAACAGACATTATCAAGCCATGTCCAGTCATGTCATTCAACAGACATTCCCCAGCCATGTCATTCAACAGACATTCCCCAGCCATGTCATTCAACAGACATTCTCCAGCCATGTCATTCAACAGACATTCTCCAGCCATGTCATTCAACAGACATTCCCCAGCCATGTCATTCAACAGACATTCCCCAGCCATGTCATTCAACAGACATTCCCCAGCCATGTCATTCAACAGACATTCCCCAGCCATGTCATTCAACAGACATTCTCCAGCCATGTCATTCAACAGACATTCCCATGCCATGTCATTCAACAGACATTCCCCAGCCATGTCATTCAACAGACATTGTCCAGTCATGTCATTCAACAGACATTGTCCAGTCATGTCATTTAACAGACATTACCCAGCCATGTCATTCAACAGACATTCCCCAGCAATGTCATTCAACAGACATTCTCCAGCCATGTCATTCAACAGACATTCCCCAGCCATGTCCAGTCATGTCATTCAACAGACATTGTCCAGTCATGTCATTCAACAGACATTGTCCAGTCATATCATTTAACAGACATTACCCAGCCATGTCCAGTCATGTCATTCAACAGACATTTGCCAGCCATGTCATTCAACAGACATTCTCCAGCCATGTCCAGTCATGTCATTCAACAGACATTCGCCAGCCATGTCATTCAACAGACATTCCCCAGCCATGTCATTCAACAGACATTCCCCAGCCATGTCATTCAACAGACATTCCCCAGCCATGTCATTCAACAGACATTCCCCAGCCATGTCATTCAACAGACATTCCCCATCCATGTCATTCAACAGACATTCCCCATCCATGTCATTCAACAGACATTCCCCATCCATGTCATTCAACAGACATTCCCCATCCATGTCATTCAACAGACATTCCCCAGCCATGTCATTCAACAGACATTGTCCAGTCATGTCATTCAACAGACATTCCCCATCCATGTCATTCAACAGACATTCCCCATCCATGTCATTCAACAGACATTCCCCAGCCATGTCATTCAACAGACATTCCCCAGCCATGTCATTCAACAGACATTCCCCAGCCATGTCATTCAACAGACATTCCCCAGCCATGTCATTCAACAGACATTCCCCAGCCATGTCATTCAACAGACATTGTCCAGTCATGTCATTTAACAGACATTACCCAGCCATGTCATTCAACAGACATTACCCAGCCATGTCATTCAACAGACATTCCCCAGCCATGTCATTCAACAGACATTCCCCAGCCATGTCCAGTCATGTCATTCAACAGACATTACCCAGCCATGTCATTCAACAGACATTCCCCAGCCATGTCATTCAACAGACATTCCCCAGCCATGTCATTCAACAGACATTCCCCAGCCATGTCATTCAATAGACATTACCCAGCCATGTCCAGCCATGTCATTCAACAGACATTACCCAGCCATGTCCAGTCATGTCATTCAACAGACATTCCCCAGCCATGTCATTCAACAGACATTACCCAGCCATGTCATTCAACAGACATTCCCCAGCCATGTCATTCAATAGACATTACCCAGCCATGTCCAGCCATGGTATTAAACAGACATTACCCAGCCATGTCATTCAACAGACATTCTCCAGCCATGTCATTCAACAGACATTCCCCATCCATGTCATTCAACAGACATTCTCCAGCCATGTCATTCAACAGACATTCTCCAGCCATGTCATTCAACAGACATTCCCCAGCCATGTCCAGCCATGTCATTCAACATACATTCCCCAGCCAAGTCCAGTCATGTCATTCAACAGACATTGTCCAGTCATGTCATTCAACAGACATTGTCCAGTCATGTCATTTAACAGACATTACCCAGCCATGTCATTCAACAGACATTCCCCAGCAATGTCATTCAACAGACATTCTCCAGCCATGTCATTCAACAGACATTCCCCAGCCATGTCCCGTCATGTCATTCAACAGACATTACCCAGCCATGTCCAGTCATGTCATTCAACAGACATTGTCCAGTCATGTCATTTAACAGACATTATCAAGCCATGTCCAGTCATGTCATTCAACAGACATTCCCCAGCCATGTCATTCAATAGACATTGTCCAGCCATGTCCAGTCATGTGATTTAACAGACATTCCCCAGCCATGTCATTCAACAGACATTCCCCAGCCATGTCATTCAACAGACATTCCCGGTCCATTTCATTCAACAGACATTCTCCAGCCATGTCATTCAACAGACATTGTCCAGTCATGTCATTTAACAGACATTACCCAGCCATGTCCAGTCATGTCATTCAACGGACATTCCCCAGCCATGTCATTCAACAGACATTCCCCAGCCATGTCATTCAACAGACATTCCCCAGCCATGTCATTCAACAGACATTCCCCAACCATGTCATTCAACAGACATTCCCCATCCATGTCATTCAACAGACATTCCCCAGCCATGTCATTCAACAGACATTCCCCAGCCATGTCATTCAACAGACATTCCCCATCCATGTCATTCAACAGACATTCCCCAGCCATGTCATTCAACAGACATTCCCCATCCATGTCATTCAACAGACATTCCCCATCCATGTCATTCAACAGACATTCCCCATCCATGTCATTCAACAGACATTCCCCATCCATGTCATTCAACAGACATTCCCCAGCCATGTCATTCAACAGACATTCCCCAGCCATGTCATTCAACAGACATTCCCCATCCATGTCATTCAACAGACATTCCCCATCCATGTCATTCAACAGACATTCCCCATCCATGTCATTCAACAGACATTCCCCAGCCATGTTATTCAACAGACATTGTCCAGTCATGTCATTCAACAGACATTGTCCAGTCATGTCATTCAACAGACATTGTCCAGTCATGTCATTTAACAGACATTACCCAGCCATGTCCAGTCATGTCATTCAACAGACATTCCCCAGCCATGTCCAGCCATGTCATTCAACAGACATTCCCCATCCATGTCATTCAACACACATTCTCCAGCCATGTCATTCAACAGACATTCTCCAGCCATGTCATTCAACAGACATTCTCCAGCCATTTCATTCAACAGACATTCTCCAGCCATGTCATTCAACAGACATTCTCCAGCCATGTCATTTAGCAGACATTCTCCAGCCATGTCATTCAACAGACATTGTCCAGCCATGTCCAGTCATGTCATTCAACATACATTACCCAGCCATGTCATTCAACAGACATTCTCCAGCCATGTCATTCAACAGACATTCTCCAGCCATGTCATTCAACAGACATTCCCCAGCCATGTCCAGTCATGTCATCCAACAGACATTGTCCAGCCATGTCATTCAACAGACATTACCCAGCCATGTCCAGTCATGTCATTCAACAGACATTACCCAGCCATGTCATTCAACAGACATTACCCAGCCATGTCATTCAACAGACATTACCCAGCCATGTCCAGTCATGTCATTCAACAGACATTACCCAGCCATGTCATTCAACAGACATTACCCAGCCATGTCATTCAACAGACATTCCCCAGCCATGTCATTCAACAGACATTGTCCAGTCATGTCATTAAACAGATATTACCCAGCCATGTCATTCAACAGACATTCTCCAGCCATGTTATTCAACAGACATTCTCCATCCATGTCATTCAACAGACATTCTCCATCCATGTCATTCAACAGACATTACCCAGCCATGTCATTCAACAGACATTCTCCAGCCATGTCATTCAACAGACATTCCCCATCCATGTCATTCAACAGACATTACCCAGCCATGTCATTCAACAGACATTCCCCAGCCATGTCATTCAACAGACATTGTCCAGTCATGTCATTCAACAGACATTGTCCAGTCATGTCATTCAACAGACATTGTCCAGTCATGTCATTTAACAGACATTCCCCAGCCATGTCATTCAACAGACATTGTCCAGTCATGTCATTCAACAGACATTCCCCAGCCATGTCCAGCCATGTCATTCAACAGACATTCTCCAGCCATGTCATTCAACAGACATTGTCCAGTCATGTCATTCAACAGACATTACCCAGCCATGTCCAGTCATGTCATTCAACAGACATTACCCAGCCATGTCATTCAACAGACATTACCCAGCCATGTCATTCAACAGACATTCCCCAGCCATGTCATTCAACAGACATTCCCCAGCCATGTCCAGTCATGTCATTCAACAGACATTACCCAGCCATGTCCAGTCATGTCATTCAACAGACATTACCCAGCCATGTCATTCAACAGACATTACCCAGCCATGTCATTCAACAGACATTCTCCAGCCATGTCATTCAACAGACATTCCCCAGCCATGTCATTCAACAGACATTACCCAGCCATGTCATTCAACAGACATTCCCCAGCCATGTCATTCAACAGACATTGTCCAGTCATGTCATTAAACAGATATTACCCAGCCATGTCATTCAACAGACATTCTCCAGCCATGTTATTCAACAGACATTCTCCATCCATGTCATTCAACAGACATTCTCCATCCATGTCATTCAACAGACATTACCCAGCCATGTCATTCAACAGACATTCTCCAGCCATGTCATTCAACAGACATTCCCCATCCATGTCATTCAACAGACATTACCCAGCCATGTCATTCAACAGACATTCCCCAGCCATGTCATTCAACAGACATTGTCCAGTCATGTCATTCAACAGACATTGTCCAGTCATGTCATTCAACAGACATTGTCCAGTCATGTCATTCAACAGACATTGTCCAGTCATGTCATTTAACAGACATTCCCCAGCCATGTCATTCAACAGACATTGTCCAGTCATGTCATTCAACAGACATTCCCCAGCCATGTCCAGCCATGTCATTCAACAGACATTCTCCAGCCATGTCATTCAACAGACATTGTCCAGTCATGTCATTCAACAGACATTCTCCATCCATGTCATTCAACAGACATTCCCCAGCCATGTCCAGTCATGTCATTCAACAGACATTGTCCAGTCATGTCATTCAACAGACATTGTCCAGTCATGTCATTTAATAGACATTACCCAGCTATGTCATTCAACAGACATTCTCCAGCCATGTCATTCAACAGACATTCTCCAGCCATGTCATTCAACAGACATTCTCCAGCCATGTCATTCAACAGACATTCCCCATCCATGTCATTCAACAGACATTGTCCAGCCATGTCATTCAACAGACATTCTCCAGCCATGTCATTCAACAGACATTCTCCAGCCATGTCATTCAACAGACATTGTCCAGCCATGTCATTCAACAGACATTGTCCATCCATGTCATTCAACAGACATTGTCCAGTCATGTCATTCAACAGACATTCCCCATCCATGTCATTCAACAGACATTCCCCAGCCATGTCATTCAACAGACATTCTCCAGCCATGTCATTCAACAGACATTCTCCAGCCATGTCATTCAACAGACATTCTCCAGCCATGTCATTCAACAGACATTCCCCATCCATGTCATTCAACAGACATTGTCCAGCCATGTCATTCAACAGACATTCTCCAGCCATGTCATTCAACAGACATTCTCCAGCCATGTCATTCAACAGACATTGTCCAGCCATGTCATTCAACAGACATTGTCCATCCATGTCATTCAACAGACATTGTCCAGTCATGTCATTCAACAGACATTACCCATCCATGTCATTCAACAGACATTACCCATCCATGTCATTCAACAGACATTGTCCAGTCATGTCATTCAACAGACATTCCCCAGCAATGTCTGACCATGTCATTCAACAGACATTCCCCAGCCATGTCATTCAACATACATTGTCCATTCATGTCATTCAACAGACATTCCCCAGCAATGTCTGGCCATGTCATTCAACAGACATTCCCCATCCATGTCATTCAACAGACATTGCCCATCCATGTCATTCAACAGACATTGTCCAGCCATGTCATTCAACAGACATTGTCCAGTCATGTCATTCAACAGACATTCTCCAGCCATGTCCAGTCATGCCATTCAACATGCCATTGTTTGGTTCCGGGTTGGAGCGAGTGGTCGCATCTACACTTCGGTCCGCAGGTAGTATAACTTTTCATTACATTTTTCATTACATTTCATTATAGTACAACGGTTTGATTTGTCTAATCTTAGCAATTTCTTCTTAGCTAGCTACATAGCCGTCTTTGTATCAAAGATAATTGCGTAATTATCGTATTTCGTCGTCCTAACGTAGTCTTCACTGCTATCTGCCCAGCAGCTAGCTAAGCAGCTAGCTAACGTCCACTAACGTCCACTGTCCACCAGCACTGTAGAAACTATTACACTCAACTGAACGACTCGATTAGTGAAGTGTTAGCTAGCTACATAGTTGTCTTTGCTGTCTTCGTATCCAAGATAATTGTGTAGTTTAGAGTGTGTAGACTTAGAGTGATTATCTTAATTTACCGAGGTTAGCTAGCCAGCTATTTGTCGTCCTTAACGTAGGAGATGCTGCTAGCTAGCTAGCCAACAGCTAGCCAACCTCTACCGAATAGAACTTCAACTAACTTCCGCTTCGCTCCACAGGTAGTATCACATTTTCATTTCACTTCATTACAGTACAACGGTTTGATTTGTTTGATCGTAGCTAGCTAGCTACATAGCCGTCTTTGTATCTAAGACAATTGTGTAGTCTAGAGCGATTTTCTAGGTTAGCTAGCCAGCTATTGTCGTTCTTTTAACGTAACGTAACGCAATCAACACTGCTAGCTAGCCAGCTAGCCCCCGAATAGCAGCACTGTAGAAACTATTACAGTACAACGGTTTGATTTGTTTGATCGTAGCTAGCTAGCTACATAGCCGTCTTTGTATCTAAGACAATTGTGTAGTCTAGAGCGATTTTCTAGGTTAGCTAGCCAGCTATTGTCGTTCTTTTAACGTAACGTAACGCAATCAACACTGCTAGCTAGCCAGCTAGCCCCCGAATAGCAGCACTGTAGAAACTATTACAGTACAACGGTTTGATTTGTTTGATCGTAGCTAGCTAGCTACATAGCCGTCTTTGTATCTAAGACAATTGTGTAGTCTAGAGCGATTTTCTAGGTTAGCTAGCCAGCTATTGTCGTTCTTTTAACGTAACGTAACGCAATCAACACTGCTAGCTAGCCAGCTAGCCCCGAATAGCAGCACTGTAGAAACTATTACACTCGACGGAACGACTGGATTAGTGTAGTGTCAACATCGCAGCCACTGCCAGCTAGCCTACAAAGTCAACAACGCAGCCACTGCCAGCTAGCCACTCCAGCAGTACTGTATCATTTCAATCATTTTAGTCAATAAGATTCTTGCTACGTAAGCTTAACTTTCTGAACATTCGAGACGTGTAGTCCACTTGTCATTCCAATCTCCTTTGCATTAGCGTAGCCTCTTCTGTAGCCTGTCAACTATGTGTCTATCTATCCCTGTTCTCTCCTCTCTGCACAGACCATACAAACGCTCCACACCGCGTGGCCGCGGCCACCCTAATCTGGTGGTCCCAGCGCGCACGACCCACGTGGAGTTCCAGGTCTCCGGTAGCCTCTGGAACTGCCGATCTGCGGCCAACAAGGCAGAGTTCATCTCAGCCTATGCCTCCCTCCAGTCCCTCGACTTCTTGGCACTGACGGAAACATGGATCACCACAGATAACACTGCTACTCCTACTGCTCTCTCTTCGTCCGCCCACGTGTTCTCGCACACCCCGAGAGCTTCTGGTCAGCCGGGGTGGTGGCACCGGGATCCTCATCTCTCCCAAGTGGTCATTCTCTCTTTGTCCCCTTACCCATCTGTCTATCGCCTCCTTTGAATTCCATGCTGTCACAGTTACCAGCCCTTTCAAGCTTAACATCCTTATCATTTATCGCCCTCCAGGTTCCCTCGGAGAGTTCATCAATGAGCTTGATGCCTTGATAAGCTCCTTTCCTGAGGACGGCTCACCTCTCACAGTCCTGGGCGACTCCCCACGTCTACCTTTGACTCATTCCTCTCTGCCTCCTTCTTTCCTCTTTTGACCTCACCCTCTCACCTTCCCCCCCTACTCACAAGGCAGGCAATACGCTCGACCTCATCTTTACTAGATGCTGTTCTTCCACTAACCTCATTGCAACTCCCCTCCAAGTCTCCGACCACTACCTTGTATCCTTTTCCCTCTCGCTCTCATCCAACACTTCCCACACTGCCCCTACTCGGATGGTATCGCGCCGTCCCAACCTTCACTCTCTCTCCCCCGCTACTCTCTCCTCTTCCATCCTATCATCTCTTCCCTCTGCTCATACCTTCTCCAACCTATCTCCTGATTCTGCCACCTCAACCCTCCTCCTCTTCCCTTTCTGCATCCTTTGACTCTCTATGTCCCCTATCCTCCAGGCCGGCTCGGTCCTCCCCTCCCGCTCCGTGGCTCGACGACTCATTGCGAGCTCACAGAACAGAGCTCCGGGCAGCCGAGTGGAAATGGAGGAAAACTTACGCCTCCCTGCGGACCTGGCATCCTTTCACTCCCTCCTCTCTACATTTTCCTCCTCTGTCTCTGCTGCTAAAGCCACTTTCTACCACTCTAAATTCCAAGCATCTGCCTCTAACCCTAGGAAGCTCTTTGCCACCTTCTCCTCCCTCCTGAATCCTCCTCCCCCTCCTCCCTCTCTGCAGATGACTTCGTCAACCATTTTGAAAAGAAGGTCGACGACATCCGATCCTCGTTTGCTAAGTCAAACGACACCGCTGGTTCTGCTCACACTGCCCTACCCTGTGCTCTGACCTCTTTCTCCCCTCTCTCTCCAGATGAAATCTCGCTTCTTGTGACGGCCGGCCGCCCAACAACCTGCCCGCTTGACCCTATCCCCTCCTCTCTTCTCCAGACCATTTCCGGAGACCTTCTCCCTTACCTCACCTCGCTCATCAACTCATCCCTGACCGCTGGCTACGTCCCTTCCGTCTTCAAGAGAGCGAGAGTTGCACCCCTTCTGAAAAAACCTACACTCGATCCCTCCGATGTCAACAACTACAGACCAGTGTCCCTTCTTTCTTTTCTCTCCAAAACTCTTGAACGTGCCGTCCTTGGCCAGCTCTCCCACTATCTCTCTCAGAATGACCTTCTTGATCCAAATCAGTCAGGTTTCAAGACTAGTCATTCAACTGAGACTGCTCTTCTCTGTATCACGGAGGCGCTCCGCACTGCTAAAGCTAACTCTCTCTCCTCTGCTCTCATCCTTCTAGACCTATCGGCTGCCTTCGATACTGTGAACCATCAGATCCTCCTCTCCACCCTCTCCGAGTTGGGCATCTCCGGTGCGGCCCACGCTTGGATTGCGTCCTACCTGACAGGTCGCTCCTACCAGGTGGCGTGGCGAGAATCTGTCTCCTCGCCACGCCCTCTCACCACTGGTGTCCCCCAGGGCTCTGTTCTAGGCCCTCTCCTATTCTCGCTATACACCAAGTCACTTGGCTCTGTCATAACCTCACATGGTCTCTCCTATCATTGCTATGCAGACGACACACAATTAATCTTCTCCTTTCCCCCTTCTGATGACCAGGTGGCGACCGCATCTCTGCATGTCTGGCAGACATATCAGTGTGGATGACGGATCACCACCTCAAGCTGAACCTCGGCAAGACGGAGCTGCTCTTCCTCCCGGGGAAGGACTGCCCGTTCCATGATCTCGCCATCACGGTTGACAACTCCATTGTGTCCTCCTCCCAGAGCGCTAAGAACCTTGGCGTGATCCTGGACAACACCCTGTCGTTCTCAACCAACATCATGGCGGTGGCCCGTTCCTGTAGGGTCATGCTCTACAACATCCGTAGAGTACGACTCTGCCTCACACAGGAAGCGGCGCAGGTCCTAATCCAGGCACTTGTCATCTCCCGTCTGGATTACTGCAACTCGCTGTTGGCTGGGCTCCCTGCCTGTGCCATTAAACCCCTACAACTCATCCAGAACGCCGCAGCCCGTCTGGTGTTCAACCTTCCCAAGTTCTCTCACGTCACCCCGCTCCTCCGCTCTCTACGCTGGCTTCCAGTTGAAGCTCGCATCCGCTACAAGACCATGGTGCTTGCCTACGGAGCTGTGAGGGGAACGGCACCGCAGTACCTCCAGGCTCTGATCAGGCCCTACACCCAAACAAGGGCACTGCGTTCATCCACCTCTGGCCTGCTCGCCTCCCTACCACTGAGGAAGTACAGTTCCCGCTCAGCCCAGTCAAAACTGTTCGCTGCTCTGGCCCCCCAATGGTGGAACAAACTCCCTCACGACGCCAGGACAGCGGAGTCAATCACCACCTTCCGGAGACACCTGAAACCCCACCTCTTCAAGGAATACCTAGGATAGGATAAGTAATCCTTCTCACCCCCCCCCCATTAAATGATTTAGATGCACTATTGTAAAGTGGCTGTTCCACTGGATGTCAGAAGGTGAATTCACCAATTTGTAAGTCGCTCTGGATAAGAGCGTCTGCTAAATGACTTAAATGTAAATGTAAATGTAAACAGACATTGTCCAGCCATGTCCAGTCATGTCATTCAACAGACATTGTCCAGTCATGTCATTCAACAGACATTGTCCAGTCATGTCATTTAACAGACATTGTCCAGCCATGTCCAGTCATGTCATTCAACAGACATTGTCCAGTCATGTCATTCAACAGACATTCTCCAGCCATGTCATTCAACAGACATTCTCCAGCCATGTCATTCAACAGACATTCCCCAGCCATGTCATTCAACAGACAATCCCCAGCCATGTCATTCAAAGGACATTCCCCAGCCATGTCATTCAACAGACATTCCCCAGCCATGTCCAGTCATGTCATTCAACAGACATTGTCCAGTCATGTCATTCAACAGACATTACCCAGCCATGTCCAGTCATGTCATTCAACAGACATTCCCCAGCCATGTCATTCGACAGACATTCCCCAGCCATGTCATTCAACAGACATTCCCCAGCCATGTCCAGCCATGGTATTAAACAGACATTACCCAGCCATGTCATTCAACAGACATTCTCCAGCCATGTCATTCAACAGACATTCCCCAGCCATGTCATTCAACAGACATTCTCCAGCCATGTCATTCAACAGACATTCTCCAGCCATGTCATTCAACAGACATTCTCCAGCCATGTCATTCAACAGACATTCTCCAGCCATGTCATTCAACAGACATTCTCCAGCCATGTCATTCAACAGACATTCTCCAGCCATGTCATTCAACAGACATTCTCCAGCCATTTCATTCAACAGACATGTCATTCAACAGACATTCTCCAGCCATGTCATTCAACAGACATTCTCCAGCCATGTCATTCAACAGACATTCTCCAGTCATGTCATTCAACAGACATTGTCCAGCCATGTCATTAAACAGACATTCCCCATCCATGTCATTCAACAGACATTCTCCAGCCATGTCATTCAACAGACATTGTCCAGCCATGTCATTTAACAGACATTCTGCTGTTAGCATCCATTACTAACACCTTCTGCTGCTAGCATCCATTACTAACACCTAGCATCCATTACTAACACCTAGCATCCATTACTAACACCTAGCATCCATTACTAACACCTAGCATCCATTACTAACACCTAGCACCCATTAATAACACCTAGCATCCATTACTAACACCTAGCATCCATTACTAACACCTAGCATCCATTACTAACACCTAGCATCCATTACTAACAACTTCTGCTGCTAGCATCCATTACTAACACCTAGCATCCATTACTAACACCTAGCATCCATTACTAACACCTAGCATCCATTACTAACACCTAGCATCCATTACTAACACCTAGCATCCATTACTAACAACTTCTGCTGCTAGCATCCATTACTAAAACCTAGCATCCATTACTAACACCTAGCATCCATTACTAACACCTAGCATCCATTACTAACACCTAGCATCCATTACTAACACCTAGCATCCATTACCAACACCTAGCATCCATTACTAACACCTAGCATCCATTACTAACACCTAGCATCCATTACTAACGCCTAGCATCCATTACTAACAACTTCTGCTGCTAGCATCCATTACTAACACCTAGCATCCATTACTAACACCTAGCATACATTACTAACACCTAGCATCCATTACCAACACCTAGCATCCATTACTAACACCTAGCATCCATTACTAACACCTAGCATCCATTACTAACGCCTAGCATCCATTAATAACACCTAGCATCCATTACTAACACCTAGCATCCATTACTAACACCTAGCATCCATTACTAACACCTAGCATCCATTACTAACACCTAGCACCCATTAATAACACCTAGCATCCATTACTAACACCTAGCATCCATTACTAACACCTAGCATCCATTACTAACACCTAGCATCCATTACTAACAACTTCTGCTGCTAGCATCCATTACTAACACCTAGCATCCATTACTAACACCTAGCATCCATTACTAACACCTAGCATCCATTACTAACACCTAGCATCCATTACTAACACCTAGCATCCATTACTAACAACTTCTGCTGCTAGCATCCATTACTAAAACCTAGCATCCATTACTAACACCTAGCATCCATTACTAACACCTAGCATCCATTACTAACACCTAGCATCCATTACTAACACCTAGCATCCATTACCAACACCTAGCATCCATTACTAACACCTAGCATCCATTACTAACACCTAGCATCCATTACTAACGCCTAGCATCCATTACTAACAACTTCTGCTGCTAGCATCCATTACTAACACCTAGCATCCATTACTAACACCTAGCATACATTACTAACACCTAGCATCCATTACCAACACCTAGCATCCATTACTAACACCTAGCACCCATTAATAACACCTAGCATCCATTACTAACACCTAGCATCCATTACTAACACCTAGCATCCATTACTAACACCTAGCATCCATTACTAACAACTTCTGCTGCTAGCATCCATTACTAACACCTAGCATCCATTACTAACACCTAGCATCCATTACTAACACCTAGCATCCATTACTAACACCTAGCATCCATTACTAACACCTAGCATCCATTACTAACAACTTCTGCTGCTAGCATCCATTACTAAAACCTAGCATCCATTACTAACACCTAGCATCCATTACTAACACCTAGCATCCATTACTAACACCTAGCATCCATTACTAACACCTAGCATCCATTACCAACACCTAGCATCCATTACTAACACCTAGCATCCATTACTAACACCTAGCATCCATTACTAACGCCTAGCATCCATTACTAACAACTTCTGCTGCTAGCATCCATTACTAACACCTAGCATCCATTACTAACACCTAGCATACATTACTAACACCTGGCATCCATTACCAACACCTAGCATCCATTACTAACACCTAGCATCCATTACTAACACCTAGCATCCATTACTAACGCCTAGCATCCATTAATAACACCTAGCATCCATTACTAACACCTAGCATCCATTACTAACACCTAGCATCCATTACTAACACCTAGCATCCATTACTAACACCTAGCACCCATTAATAACACCTAGCATCCATTACTAACACCTAGCATCCATTACTAACACCTAGCATCCATTACTAACACCTAGCATCCATTACTAACAACTTCTGCTGCTAGCATCCATTACTAAAACCTAGCATCCATTACTAACACCTAGCATCCATTACTAACACCTAGCATCCATTACTAACACCTAGCATCCATTACTAACACCTAGCATCCATTACCAACACCTAGCATCCATTACTAACACCTAGCATCCATTACTAACACCTAGCATCCATTACTAACGCCTAGCATCCATTACTAACAACTTCTGCTGCTAGCATCCATTACTAACACCTAGCATCCATTACTAACACCTAGCATACATTACTAACACCTAGCATCCATTACCAACACCTAGCATCCATTACTAACACCTAGCATCCATTACTAACACCTAGCATCCATTACTAACGCCTAGCATCCATTAATAACACCTAGCATCCATTACTAACACCTAGCATCCATTACTAACACCTAGCATCCATTACTAACACCTAGCATCCATTACTAACACCTAGCACCCATTAATAACACCTAGCATCCATTACTAACACCTAGCATCCATTACTAACACCTAGCATCCATTACTAACACCTAGCATCCATTACTAACAACTTCTGCTGCTAGCATCCATTACTAACACCTAGCATCCATTACTAACACCTAGCATCCATTACTAACACCTAGCATCCATTACTAACACCTAGCATCCATTACTAACACCTAGCATCCATTACTAACAACTTCTGCTGCTAGCATCCATTACTAAAACCTAGCATCCATTACTAACACCTAGCATCCATTACTAACACCTAGCATCCATTACTAACACCTAGCATCCATTACTAACACCTAGCATCCATTACCAACACCTAGCATCCATTACTAACACCTAGCATCCATTACTAACACCTAGCATCCATTACTAACGCCTAGCATCCATTACTAACAACTTCTGCTGCTAGCATCCATTACTAACACCTAG